>NW_021703785.1:2648455-2769238 GCF_005190385.1 Monodon monoceros
ATGCAGTGTCAGGACGCCTCTGGTACGCAGTCAGTGTCAGGACGCCTTTGGTATGCAGTGTCAGGATGCCTTTGGTATGCAGTGTCAGGATGCCTTTGGTATGCAGTGTCAGGACACCTTTGGTACACAAGCAGTGTCAGGACGCCTTTGGTACACAGTCAGTGTTGGAACGCTCCCTTAATCTGAGGCATGGGAGGTCAGGCCATAACGGGCTCTTACTTCACAAGCAGACATTTCCTCAGTGTCGGATGCTTTCTCAGTGATGTATGCAGAGAAGAGGGGAATGTGATTCGGCAGCATTTAATTCCTGTGCGTTCCTCATTCATTTTTCGAGGCTGCTGTTGTGAAAGTTAACGTTTCTTCAGTCCCCTTGGCCAGCTGGTTTTTCTCCCTGTTTTCCATTTTGAAAAATCACACGATACCTGCAGGGAAGTGTTCATGGTGGAGATTGGCTTCTGCTTTCCTCACGCTTTTGTGTTTTCCACTTGCTAATCTATTCAGCTCTCTGTATCTCATGTGTGAAAATTTCCCAGGGGCCGGGAGGTCAGTGCTGGTATGAAATAACTTTTCTGAAATCATCCTGACTTTCTGAAAGAACTGCTCTGATGGTCACCCCCAGCCCAGCGACAGTTGGTCAGGGGTCATCTTCTGGGTCTTATTACTGGGTAAGTGCCGAGAGCTAAAAGGGAGGGAGAAACAGATTTTAATTATGAGAGTATTAGTGGGAATAACCATCCCTGTCCTTTCTGACTTACTTACATGACATTATGTTCTTAGCCCAAAGTGTCCATCTTTAATTTAAAATGAAAGTTCCCCAACCTGGAGGCTGTTCATCCTCTGGGGCAATGTTCCCTCCAAGGCCCACCCCTCACGGAAGGACTTGAGGTGTAACACGGAGAGAAACAGGGGTGTCTGTGGTGTGAACGTAAGAGCTATTTTATGCATCCAGTGATGCTTCAAACAAAGTAATCTGCTCAGTGAGTAGAGTTTAAAATTCTGTTTTTTAAAAAAGGAATTTGCTTCCCTCCGTGACAGATTGGAACACGCACGCGTCGTTTTCCATCCTGTCAACTATTCTGCTCCCGACACAGGCACCTCTCCTGAGGTGTTTCTTGTGTGCAATCACATAATTCAGGAGACATTCTAGAAGAGAGTAGGTGATCTTATTTCAGAAGCAAATTACTTCTGTGTCTTGGATCTTGTAAATAGTGGTGCAGTGAACACTGGGGTGCATGTATCTTTTCTAATTAGAGTTTTCTCCGGTTATATGCCCAGGAGTGGGATTGCAGGATCCTAGGGCAACTCTATTTTTAGTTTTTTGAGGAACCTAAACCATAATGGAAAAGAATATGAAAGAGAATGTATATATAGGTGTATAACCGAATCACTTTGCTGTATGGTAGAAATTAACACAACATCATAAATCAACTAACTAGTCATCAATAAAATAATTTTATTTTTAAAAGAAGCAAATCTCTTGTCCTCTACTCAGAAGCGATCATGTTCAGCTATGATTGTGCAGCTCTGCAGGCAGTGGTGTCTGTTTCCATAGTTGTGCCCCATCCTGCTTTCCTGGAATCCCAGACCCCTTACCCGGTGGGTAACCCTAGAAGGGGGCTTCCAGAGCCCGAGGTCACCAGGCATGACTGTCCTTCTGGAGTAGATTTAGGGAACCAGGAGGGGCAGGGCGAGTTCCAGCTCCATCCACAGAGCAGGACTCTGTGTGTCTCTTCATAAACCCTGAAGTAGGGCCAGCTCCGGGTCGCTACCATATTTGTTATTCTGAAATCCTGGACCCGAGTAATCAATGGCAGTCTGTTTACACGGAGTATCAAGCTACTGTCAGATGATTGCTTTTCATCGATTTCTTCACAAAAGGTGCTGATTCTCCCCGTGGAGAAACACTGGGTTTGGAAACCTATTTATTCTTTCAGGGATGCCTCGTGGGCTCCCATTGGCTTGGAATTCCCGTGAGAGCTCAGGAATTTTACAAAATTGGCAATTTTATATCTGGGGCAGGAGACAGGGAAGGCCGCTTCAGGATACTTGACTGATCAGCCTCCTTTGGCCAAAGAGAAATTGGCCCTGTTGTTCTGTTCGGTGCCGCAGACCCCCAGAGTGGGGAGCGAGAGGGGGCATCGCCCATGGGTGTGGCCTGACCTTCAAGCATCCCCCCTTCTCCGCCCCCAGTCTGTCTGGTCTCTCTGACACACTTACCCATTGGGTCTTCTGTCTTCAAATTGATTTTTTAAATTTAAATACAGAATACATGGGAAAAGTCACACATTTTAAAACTCTACAATCTGTCATCTATTTTTTATGAGAACGTTAATACCGCCTAATTTACAAACTGTAGTGTGATATGCCTGTTTCTGCAACTTAGCTCCTAGCCAAAGAGCATAATGTTTTAATCTATCGGCATTATGTAATTTAAAATAAAAAAGCAAGAAACTATCTTATAAGTCAAACATTTAATACCTCTGAATAATAAATATAGTAAAATGGCATTAAATAAGATGCTACTAATTTAAATTTTTTAATAATTTGGCCATACCCCTTGGTAAAAATATATGCCCACATTATCTTTTGAAAACAGGTTGCCAAACAACATTGAGGTGAAGGGAAGCTTATTTTTAAGTATTTAAGAAGGAGCTATTTATTGTGTTAATTATGCACCCTTATTTTGCACTGACTGTGCAATTATATGCTTTTCTTATCGATTCAGTTTTAAAATCAATCTTGACCAAAAAAATCCCCTTCGACATCTTGCTTAATTTCTTTCCTTGCTTAATTTCTTTTCTTTCCTTAATGTTTTAAAAGAATTAACGGTGTTTACTGAAATTAGGTTCAAATTTGGTTATTAATTAGGATTGATCCAACCATGGCTCCTTCTAATTAGTGAGGTTAGGCTAACAGTGTGTTTTGTGAAACCTCAAGGTTGGCCCATGTTGTATTGTGTGGACAGAATCGATTTGTCATGTCTTAACCTCCTTGGAACTATTTGGATCTTTCAGGTTCTGAGCTTGATTAATGAAGTCTTGACATTATTGCAGCATGTTGGGGGAAATGTTATTAGCCATGTGATACAGTCAAGGAACTTGGTTGGAGGGAAAGGAAGTCATTTGGGGTCATCAACACACATGTGTATTCTCAGATCTTTACGGAGTAAAAAGAAGAGAAGGGTGCCGGAGCTCTTTTGTCTCGGCTGGTGATGTGCTGGCCTCAAAAAGACTCAGGCTGACACGGGAGAGTAAATACAATGTCCTGGGCTGGAACAGAATTAATATCCAACGTACCCATTAAGGAAAAAAATAAAAAACCTTGTGCATAACATAAAGGAGGAATTTCTTAAAAATGTCATATTTTTTAAATACTCAAGAAATTCTTATTTTCCTATGTTAAATTTAGCCACAAAAACAAGAATGAGATAATTCACAGGTCATGACCGATAGGAACAAAAAAGAGACGACACGGCATTTTCATTCCCTTTTAAAATATTCTGTGGCGTTTTAGGAAATGAAGTTGGCCTGATAGACATAGAAACAAAGATAAATGCAAAAGAGATGTGTTTACATAGACGACAGTCAGGAGGGTTTAGTTTGTAGGCAGTTGTTCAGTGTTCCGTGCAGTGCAGAGTAGCTCTGAAAACGCCATCAAATCTGACTCTTAAAAGATCTGATAGGGAAGAGGGGCAGGTGGGGGGGGTCCCGTCTTACATAGGGCAGAACGGATTTTCAGAGAGTCCAAGCGATTGGTGCTGGAGCCAGTATGGGAATCTTTCGGTTCCTATGTCAAAGTTCTTTCCCCATCACATGACATTATCAGTCTACAGTGAGAACGTGGAAAGTAGGATTCCCAAAAGCTCCGGTCACTAACCCAGAGCAGAGATGCCTATTTTTGGAGTCAAGTTTGAAAATGGAATTCCTAGACCTGCACCGTCTTGGAAGGTTTATATTATTTATTTGGAATCTTTAACATTTTGTGTTTCCTTATTCCTCATGAAGGTATTTAGTGAGCACCTACTGTGTGCTGCTTATGCTAGGTGTGAGGGCCCAGGGAATGCCCCCTGGCATGGGGGTACCCGTAAAACCCAATTTCAATAGATACTTGCATTTAACACATTTTTAAAGAAAACATTGTTTTCCTTAATTCCTGATGGGCAGATTCTCTCAAGGTTAAACCTAAAGAATATCTTGAATGCTTTTTATATTAGTAATTATAATCATTATTGGCAGGATAGTTCTGCATTTTTTCATATTTACTGTTAGCACAGACTTAAAAAAAAAAAAAAGCCATGACCTAGATTGTGGCATTTCCTGACTTTTATGTGCCCTAATTTTGTTCAGGACGCACGCACTTCCAGGACCCCGTCACACACCCACATTCATTTTCAAGTTCAAGTTAATAACATCCTTAGCTGTGGTAACAAAACCCTCCAAGGACTATTTAGGTATTGTGCACTAACAGGTATTTCTAAAATTTGCTGATAACATAGAATATGTCTCTTTAAACCTCAGGGTCGTTGGTTTGAAGGTACTGAACGTAAAGCAAAGTGTCTCTTTGAGAAAAATGTATTTTTTCTTGTCTGAACTCAAAAAGCAGCTAACCTCCTGTTGCTATTTCATTTTCAATTATTTATGTTCCTGCAATCTCACTCCTTCCCCACAATCTTTAAGTTAGGAGGTAGGTTTCTGATAAATCTCATGGAACTTTAAAACACAGAAAAGGCACTTGTGCTGGTGAGTAAAGGTGCAATTTTGCAGACAGGTTCTCAGCAGCTCCTAGGCCTCTGAGTGGTTTTGTGCTGCTCTGGGCACTTTAGATAAGGCCCCCCTGCTGGGCCAGTGCCCAGCCTCCTTCCTGCAGTGCGCAACATACACAACCTTCCAGGGCCACCACAAGTGAGGTTCCAAGCTGCAGTCAGGCCCCTTTTATGTCTGTACTGCTTTTCTGCTTTAAAAGACAATTTCCAAGTCTATACTCTACTATGTAAGGTAATAGGTTTAGGCAAAAACATTCATGATTTTGATTTTCAAGAGCTCCCTATGTCAAAATGTTATTATCATCTTTCAGGGAAGCTGTTAAAATTTGGATGGACTTTTTTCCTTCGTAAATGGCAAAAATCAGGAGAATGGATTAAATTACCTTAAGTATATGTTTCCTATAAACTTGTAGAAGGACCAAAGTAGATCCTTCATATAAATTTTACTGGCAGTTGGATATTTAGAAATTGGTTTTTAGAGGCCTTCTTACTACCATATTTGTACCTATTTTATGCGCGTTTTATAGGATTTAAGTTTTTCAACATTTACTATTTCCAGTCATTTAGAAAACTGAATTTACTTTTTCCCGTGTATTATTGTTAGATTCAAATAAGTTTAAAAAAATGGGTGAAAAAAGCAATCTGAAAAGCATCCACAATTCACATTATTTCTAGGGTCACAGCATTTACCTGTCACTTAATAGCCTCAGCGCTCAGGTTACTAGTTTTATATTTAATTTAAATTACATTTTTAATTCCCATTAAAATTTCTTTCCCTTAGAGTTCTGCATTGTAAGCCTTAAAAAACTGATTTCTCTTAGCTGTGCCTGCACTAATATCTTCAATGGCATTGAATATTTAATATTAATATATTAAGATAATGAATATTTAAGAAAAAAGGCTGAACGCTTTCAGGGTCCCCTGGTTGAATTTTGATTTGGGAAAAAAAAAAAAACAACAAAAAAAAGGCGTGGTCCCATTGCGCCCTCTAGTGGCGGGAAAATCAGAGCCCTTGGGGGCTTTCCGGACATGGCCGTTTCAAAAGCTCATGCCTCCTTTATTGCCTCTTAATTTAATGGGATCAATTAGGTGTAAAAGTTCTCTTTGAATCACTTTGTGTTTCGGAGTCCTTCCCCAAGGAAGGGATGTTTAGCTGAGATTCCATGGACGTGCTGGGGTGCTAGGGGACCATGGGGGTGGCGTGTGGGTACAGATATTTCAGGGAGCAGTGACCATCTGGACGTGGGTTGGGTAACTGATGCCCACACGTTTGAGGCACTGTTTGGGCCCGTGAGGTGGTTGGGAGCCAAGACCTAGGCTGAAGCCCAGAGGATAACGGATGTCGGGGGAGGGTTATTGGACAGGGGTCCCCAGGAAAACCCATCAGGACGTTTGAACCTTCACATTGAGATCTGAATGTATTAATAGAGCGTGAGGCCCAGAAACACACATGTTTTCCGGAGAGCAAGCTCCCCTTGTTAAAGTGGAACAAAGCTATCGATTAAAGATTAACTATATCAGGAAATGTATACACAAAATTGGACTGAATACACCCACCAGACTTTGGAAAAACATTATCAAAATATTTTGCTTCTTGCTAATTTGGGAAGCTGACTACTTCGGGGGAATAACTTTAAATATTTATACTTAAAATATTTTAAACAGATTACTGCTTTGGAATAAGACAACGAAAGCATTTTAGACTGATTTTTCATAAAGAGCCCAAGAGACAAATGATTGAAGAAAACATTTGCCACTGCTTACAGCTTTAAAGTGTGTCCTGCATAAGTGATTCTTGGCTCTAATGAAGGAGAAATGTCTGGAATTTATTTATAAGTCCTAAGAATCTTTGGAAAATTTTAAGGTTTTTTTTGCCACCAACAATTTGTCAGCACTCAAGTTTGCCTGTTGTTTTAGTAAGTTTTTTTACTGGATCAGTGAAGCTGGACAGTTTGTTTGCTCTTAGCTGGCGTTTGGGGAAGAGTTTTAAATTGTTGATAGTAAGAATGAACTTAGGACTCCTTCGAATTATTCTTGGGTTGAAGAATGGTTCTTTAGAAAGCGTTTTGTGAAAAACTCTTTATGATTCATTTTTTTTCTCACCAGGTGATGTGCAAAGTGGATTTTTGTAGCTCGGAAAGTATCAGTTTTATTTCTTGCAAATGTTGACTGATCAGAAATATTTATTGTGTATCTCCTCCGTAACTGGCACCCTGCTAGTTTTATATTACATATGATTTGAGCTTAGCTCTAAAAACCAACCTTCATGGCAATGTTGAAATTCTTAGAATTGTGCCAGAATTCCTCGTGGGCTCAAATAATGTTTCCATATCAGGATTTATCCAACAGAAATCTACCCTTGAACACGGCCTCTTGGAGAGGCTTCTGCATTAAGTGCTGTATCAGTGTGCAGTGTGAAGCTGACATCAGCCGGGCCTTGGTGGACCTTATCCATTAGATGGACTTATCCACAGGGGCTGGGATTTTTCTGCTTAAGAAGCCTGAGGCGGAAAGTCCGGTGTAAAAGCTGCAGTCCAGATGTGGGCAGAGAGAGAAAGGCTTTCCCATTTACTCCCTGTACAACCAGCAAGCTCCCTTTCCCAAACCTTGGCTCTGTGTCTGTCCCATTTTTCATACAAACCTGATGATCTGCAGCTTCAGAAGTCTTGGGAGCAAGTCCCTACAAGCCTGATGATGGTCAAAGGGGGGAGTGTTGAGAGGCTACGTAGGGTCCTCTTGCCCAAACCAACTCCATGGTTTAGGCAGAGTGGGTCCAGGAGGCTCCTGGAGAAGAGACTGGATCTCATAGTACATGAAGGTCAGGGATTAAGGAGCCTTTTTATCCTTTTTAACACTTTTCTGCTTTTCTGATCCTTCTCATCCTTTGAATGTGTAAAGATGGGGAATGAGCTCATTTCTAGGAAAAAAACCTCTTAATTGCCCATCTCTCCCCACCTTCACGTGTAATTGCTAAAGCTCTTGGCATATACCCACATTTCCAATGGAGACCACTATGTAAAGATTCCTTACATTGACCATATTAAGTGAAATATCACCCAATCTTGAGAGAGAAAATGAGACTTTGGGGAAGAAGATAAAAAAGATCAAGCCATGCTTTGGGTGCATGATTAGTTTACTCTTTCGTAGTTTAATATTGAAATGTTAAATGCATGAAACAGTAGTAATGACAGAGCGATTATGTGAAACAATCTTCAGTATTATATTTAAAGAAATGTAGTTACTTTTTTTACTGAAGTATAGTTGATTTACAGTGTTGTGTTACTTTCAAGTGTACAGCAAAGTGATTCAGTTATCCATATATATACACTCTTTTTCATATTCTTTTCCATTATGGTTTATCACAGGGTATTGAATAGAGTTCCCTGTGCTCTGCAGTAGGACCTTGTTGTTCATCCATTCTATATGTAAGAGTTTGCATCTACTAACCCCAAACTCCCACTCCATCCCTCCCCCAAATGTAGTCTACTTTCAACTGACACATACGTTCTTTTAACGTTCCAGGTATATGTCTCGTGGGGCAGAGGAAAGTCAGTGTTCGCATCTCCTTCTTAGGAAAACCAGGCCTTTTCAGGGCTCTGGTTGTGTATGTCCTCCGCCTCTCCTCTCCTCTGCATGGGTGGCAATATTTCTGCCATAATGTCAAACTGCATGGTGTGGATGAAGCCCAATGGGGCCTCATCCCAGAGCTTTTCCATGACCCTGTGACACTGATCGGAGCCTTCCCACCACTTTCCCAGCAGTACTGGTATTCAGGAAATGGTCCTGCAGATGTCTGATTGTTGCTGGGCTCAAGGAATTGGACTTGTGGAATTTCTGGCTCAGTCTTGAAGTCACCCATTGACTGTGACCTGTCATCTGAAATAGTTTCCCCATCACTGGATGCTTGGTGAGCTCTGGCTCCAAATGTGAATACTTTCGTCCCATCAATTATTTGCAGCTTTGCTTGGAAATGGAAATCTCAAGGCACCCGATGACGGAAAGGGAGAGCTGATTCAGTATCATGTCCTGCCCACACTGTCTCTCCCTGTGGCTTCTTCGGCCAGTTGTGGTATGTTAGCCAGTCTCCGTGGTGCCCACAGGGCTTTGGATTGGGAAGGGGAGGCCTGGGATCCCCTTCTGCCCAGCAACCATATTTTATTCCGTTTGAAGCTTTTAGGCTACGTAGATAGAATCCTACCTCATCCTAAGTTCATGTGATGCTACTGCTTATTTCATCATCCAGTTACCAACTTTCACTGAGCTCAAAGTTCGTGCCGAACGCCGAATGAATAAAAAGTATCCCTGCCTTTAAAGTACTTGCTTCCAAGAGATGGACACCCAACTGCAGAATCTCTGCAATCAACATCCCTTGTTGGGTGCATTCTGCTTTCTGATGGATGAACAAGCACATGTAGATGTCTCTGCCCAACAAGATGGTCCCCCGTCGAGAGGGGGCCCAGGTCTCGGGCAGCATATTTCCTTGGACGTCAGTGCACTGTGAAGATCCATGATCATATATTTTTTATTTTTGTTTTTTTGGCTGCTCGGGTCTTAGTTGCAGCACACGGGATCTTTGTTGCAGCGCACGGGCTTCTCTCTAGTTGTGGCGCGCAGGGTTCTCTCTAGTGTGGTGCGCAGGTTCCAGGGTGCGTAGGCTCTGTAGTTTGTGGCACGCAGCTTTGAAGTTGAGGTGTGTGAGCTCAGTAGTTGTGGCGCGCGGGCTTAGTGGCCCCACGGCATGTGGGATCTTAGTTCCCCGACCAGGGATCGAACGCACGTCCCCTTCATTGGAAGGTGGATTCTTTACCACTGGACCGCCAATGATCATATTATTATTAATTTTTTGAATTTTATTTATTTTTTATACAGCAGGTTCTTATTAGTTATCTATTTTATACATATTAGTGTATACATGTCAATCCCAATCTCCCAATTCATCTACCACTACCCGCCCCCCAACACTTTCCCCCCTTGGTGTCCATATGTTTGTTGTCTACATCCATGTCTCTATTTCTGCCCTGCAAACCGGTTCATGTGTACCATTTTTCTAGCTTCCACATATATGTGTTAACATACGATATCTGTTTTCCTCTTTCTGACTTAACTTCACACTGTATGACAGTCTCTAGATCCATCCACGTCTCTACAAATGACCCAATTTCATTCTTTTTTATGGCTGAGTAATATTCCATTGAATACATGTACCACATTTTCTCTATCCATTTGTCTGTCGATGGGCATTTAGGTTGCTTCCATGACCTGGTTATTGTAAGTAGTGCTGCAGTGAACATTGGGGTGCATGACTCTTTTTGAATTATGGTTTTCTCAGGGTATATGCCCAGTAGTGGGATTGCTGGGTCGTATGGTAGTTCTATTTTTAGTTTTTTAAGGAACCTCCATACTGTTCTCCATAGTGGCTGTATCAATTGATATTTCCACCAAGAGTGCAAGAGGGCTCCCTTTTCTCCACACCCTCTCCAGTGTTTGTTGTTTGTAGATTTTCTGATGATTCCCATTCTAACTGGTGTGAGGTGGTAACTCATTGTAGTTTTGATTTGCATTTCTCTAATAATTAGTGATGTTGAGCAGCTTTTCATGCGCTTCTTGGCCATCTGTATGTCTTCTTTGGAGAAATGTCTGTTTAGGTCTTCTGCCCATTTTTGGATTGGGTTTTTTTTTTAATATTGAGCTGCATGAGCTGTTTCTATATTTTGGAGATGAATCCTTTGTCCGTTGATTTTGTTTGCAAATATTTTCTCCCATTCTGAGGGTTGTCTTTTTGTCTTGTTTGTAGTTTCCTTTGCTTTGCAAAAGCTTTTAAGTTTCATTAGGTCCCATTTGTTTATTTTTGTTTTTATTTCCATTACTCTAGGAGGTGGATCAAAAAAGATCTTGCTGTGATTTATGGCAAAGAGTGTTCTTCCTATGTTTTTCTCTAAGGGTTTTATAATCTCCAGCCTTATATTTAGGTCTCTAACCCATTTTGAGTTTATTTTTGTGTATGATGTTAGGGAGTGTCCTAATTTCATTGTTTTACATGTAGCTGTCCAGTTTTCCCAGCACCACTTATTGAAGAGACTGTCTTTTCTCCATTGTATATCCTTGCCTCCTTTGTCATAGATTAGTTGACCATAGGTGCGTGGATTTATCTCTGGGCTTTCCATCCTGTTCCATTGATCTATATTTCTGTTTTTGTGCCAGTACCATATTGTCTTGATTACCGTAGCTTTGTAGTATAGTCTGAAGTCAGGGAGTCTGACTCCTCCAGCTCCGTTTTTTTCCCTTAAGACCGCTTTGGCTATTCGGGGTCTTTTGTGTCTCCATGCAAATTTTAAGATTTTTTTTGTTCTAGTTCTGTAAAAAATGCCACTGGTAATTTGATAGGGATTGCATTGAATCTATAGATTGCCTTGGGTAGTATAGTCATCTTCACAATATTGATTCTTCCAATCCAGGAACATGGTATATCTCTCCATCTGTTTGTGTCATCTTTGATTTCTTTCATCAGTGTCTTATAGTTTTCTTAGTACAGGACTTTTACCTCCTTAGGTAGGTTTATTCCTAGGTATTTTATTCTTTTTGTTGCAATGGTGAATGGGGTTGTTTCCTTAATTTCTTTTGTTGTTAGTGTATAGGAATGCAAGAGATTTCTGTGCATTAATTTTGTATCCTGCGACTTTACCAAATTCATTGATTAGCTCTAGTAGTTTTCTGGTGGCATCTTTAGGATTCTCTGTGTATAGTATCATGCCATCTGCAAACAGTGACAGTTTTACTTCTTCTTTTCCAATTTATATTCCTTTTATTTCTTTTTCTTCTCTGATTGCCGTGGCTAGGACTTCCAAAACTATGTTGAATAATAGTGGCGAGAGTGTACATCCTTGTCTTGTTCCTGATCTTAGAGGAATTGTTTTCAGCTTTTCACCATTGAGAATGATGTTTGCTGTGGGTTTGTCATATATGGCCTTTATTATGTTGAGGTAGGTTCCCTCTATACGCACTTTCTGGAGAGTTTTTATCATAAATGAGTGTTGAATTTTTTCAAAAGCTTTTTCTGCTTGTATTGAGATGATTCATCTCAATATATGATGAGATGATCATATGGTTTTTCTTCTTCAGTTTGTTAATATGCTGTATCACATTGATTGATTTGCATATATTGAAGAATCCTTGCCTTCCTGGCATAAATCCCACTTGTTCATGGTGTATGATCCTTTTAATGTGTTGTTGGATTCTGTTTACTGGTATTTTGTGGGGGTTTTTGCATCTATATTCATCAGTGGTATTGGTCAGTAATTTTCTTTTTTGGTAGTATCTTTGTCTGGTTTTGGTATCAGGGTGATGGTGGCCTCATAGAATGAGGTTAGGAGTGTTCCTTCCTCTGCAATTTTTTGGAAGAGTTTGAGAAGGATGAGTGTTAGTTTTTCTCTAAATGTTTGCTAGAATTCACTTGTGAAGCCTTCTGGTGCTGGACTTTTGTTTGTTGGAAGATTTTTAATCACAGTTTCAATTTCATTACTTGTGATTGGTCTGTTCATATTTTCTATTTCTTCCTGGTTCAGTCTTGGAAGGTTATACCTTTCTAAGCATTTGTCCATTTCTTCCGGGTTGTCCATTTTACTGGCATAGAGTTGCTTGTAGTAGTCTCTTAGGATGCTTTGTATTTCTGTGGTGTCCGTTGTAAACTTCTCCTTTTTCATTTCTAATTTTATTGATTTGAGTCCTCTCCCTCATTTTCTTGATGAGTCTGGCTAATGGTTTATCAATTTTGTTTATCTTCTCAAAGAACCAGCTTTTAGTTTTATTGATCTTTGCTATTGTTTTCTTTGTTTCTATTTCACATATTTGTGCTCTGATGTTTATGATTTCTTTCCTTCTACTAACTTTGGGTTTTGCTTGTTCTTCTTTCTCTGGTTCCTTTAGGTGTAAGGTTAGATTGTTTATTTGAGATTTTTCTTGTTTCTTGAGGTAGGCTTGTATTGCTATAAGCTTCCCTCTTAGAACTGCTTTTGCTGCATCCCATAGGTTTTGGATCATCGTGTTTTTGTTGTAATTTGTCTCTAGGTATTTTTTGATTTCCTCTTTGATTTCTTCAGTGATCTCTTGGTTATTTAGTAATGTATTGTTTAGCCTGCATGTGTTTGTGTTTTTTATTTTTTATTCCTTGTGATTGATTTCTAATCTCATAGCATTGTGGTCAGAAAAGATGCTTGATATGATTTCAATTTTCTTAAATTTACTGAGTCTTGACCCAAGATGTGATCTATCCTGGAGAATGTTCCATGTGCACTTGAGAAGAAAGTGTAATCTGCTGTTTTTGGATGGAATGTTCTATGAATATCAATTAAATCTGTCTGGTCCATTGTGTCATTTAAAGCTTGTGTTTCCTTATTAATTTTCTGCTTGGATGATCTGTCCACTGGTGTAAGTGAGGTGTCTAAGTCCCCCACTATTACTATGTTACTGTCGATTTCCTCTTTTATAGCTGTTAGCATTTGCCTTATGTATTGAGGTGCTCCTGTGTTGGGTGCATATATATTTATAATTGTTATATCTTCTTCTTGGATTGATCCTTTGATCATTATGTAGTATCCTTCCTTGTCTCTTGTAACATTCTTTATTTTAAAGTGTATTTTATCTGATATGAGTATTGCTACGCCAGCTTTCTTTTGATTTCCATTTGCATGGAATATCTTTCTCCATCCCCCTCACTTTCAGTCTGTACGTGTCCCTGGGTCTGAAGTGGGTCTCTTGTAGACAGCATATATGTGGGTCTTGTTTCTGTATCCATGCAGTGAGCCTGTGTCTTTTGGTTGGAGCATTTAAATCCATTCATGTTTAAGGTAATTATCGATATGTATGTTCCTGTTACCATTTTCTTAATTGTTATGGGTTTGTTTTTGTAGGCCCTTTTCTTCTCTTGTGTTTCCCACTTAGAGAAGTTCCTTTAGCATTTGTTGTAGAGCTGGTTTGGTGGTGCTTTTAAGAATTCTCTACATTTTGCTTCTCTGTAAAGCTTTTGATTTCTCCGTTGAATCTGAATGAGATCCTTGCCGCGTAGAATAATCTTGGTTGTAGGTTCTTCCCTTTCATCACTTTAAATATATCGTGCCACTCCCTTCTGGCTTGTAGAGTTTCTGCTGAGAAGTCAGCTGTGAACCTTATGGGAATTCCCTTGTATGTTATTTGTGGTTTTTTCCTTGCTGCTTTCAATAATTTTTCTTTGTCTTTAACTTTTGTCAGTTTGATCACTATGTGTCTTGGCATGTTTCTCCTTGGGTTTATCCGCCTGGGACTCTCTGCACTTCCTGGACTTGGGTGGCCATTTCCTTTCCCATGTTAGGGAAGTTTTCAACTATAATCTCTTCAAATATTTTCTCGGGTCCTTTCTCTCTCTCTTCTCCTTTTGGGACCCTTATAATGCAAATGTTGTTGTGTTTAATGTTGTCCCAGAGGTCTCTTAGGCTCTCTTCATTTCTTTTCATTCTTTTTTTTTTTTTTTTTTTTTTATTCTGTTCTGTTGCAGTGAATTCCACCATTCTGTCTTCCAGGTCACTTATCCGTTCTTCTGCCTCAGTTATTCTGTTATTGAGTCCTTCTAGTGTATTTTTCATTTCAGTTATTTTATTATTCATCTCTGTTTGTTTGTTGATTAATTCTTCTAGGTGTTTGTTCTATAATTCTTCTAGGTCTTTGTGAAACATTTCTTGCATCTTCTCGATCTTTGCCTCCATTCTTTTTCTGAGGTCCTGGATCATCTTCACTATCATTATTCGGAATTCTTTTTCTGGAAGGTTGCCTATCTCCACTTCATTTAGTTGTTTTTCTGGGGTTTTATCTTGTTCCTTCATCTGGTACATAGCCCTCTGCCTTTTCATCTTGTCTGTCTTTCTGTGAATGTGGTTTTTGTTCCACAGGCTGCAGGATTGTAGTTCTTCTAGCTTCTTCTGTCTGCCCTCTGGTGGATGAGGCTATCTCGATCATATTATTTTAAAATAATATAAAAAATAATTATTATTAGTAATAAAATAATAATTATTTTTAAATTATTTGAAAAAATAATTCAATATTTGGCTGAAACAAGCATAATAGGCCTCTGACAGTAAGATCTTTGAAGACTGCTTACTCTAGATATGTTTTGTGTTAATTTCAGTTTTTCTTGTTGTTAATGATGTTATCCTATATTATCCTTAGAACCTTCACACTATTTCGACCTCACCATCCTGAGGGTTTTATTGGTATTTGGATTTTTGACTAAGATTTGAAGGGGACTATATTCTAGCATTGGATTTCCATCATGAACTTGTTTCTACAGGTATTTTAAGAGGAAGGGAAGTAATTGGGTATTATAAAAAAAACTCTTTTATTCCCACATTTTATGGATTTTTTTTTTAAAAAATGTATGCCCTTCTCTAGATAATTGATGATGCAAAATTTGTAAGTTGCTTCATGCACGAAACTATTTCATGCCTAATTTAGAATGGCTGATTTTGATGCCAAGATTATTCTCCATGGCTGTGTTCGTTCATCTATAGTGTTGTGTTTTTTTCTCCTCAAATTCTGAATTTCATCATTTGAGGATATAGTGATAGTCACTTCCATGGTTGGTATATAAACTTTTTAAAAATTAGTACAGTACACTGCACTGGCGTTCAAGAATAAAACCGTTAGATGCAGCTGCCTCAAAGCATTTTGGGTAGTATTTACAAGCTTCTTTTTCTCATCTTCCACTTTAAGTTCTTCCTGCTGTGGTAACAGTGGTTGTGGATCTCACTTGGGCTGCCATATCATCTTGGACCTTGCCTCCAACACATCACGGGAAAGAGATGACTAAGGGGACCTGTTTCTAGGGGATTTTAACTCTGCCCATTCAGCCTTGAACCCCAGCACACGAGTGGCCACAACTGTGGAGTCTGGCTTAGAAAGGACCGGCATGAAAAGCCTTTGCATGATGTGCCCAGCTGTTTGCTTTTTCCGTAACCCTCGTGGAGATTTGCTGAAAGCTCGGAGGAAGAATTGGACCCATGTGCAGTGTGTGCTGTTTGCCAGCTAATTGTATAGCTGATTGAATGCTTATCCTGTCTGTGTGCTCTACTCTGGTGCCCAGAATAGCCTTGGACGGGGTATGGGATATTAGATTATTCATGTGTACTTTTGTCTGAACAAAAGATTAGGAAACTTAAAAAAAAAAAAAATGTGCGAGATGGCAAGAGCCATGTTCACGGGGGAGTCACTTCCTCTTTAGCTACTTAATTTCAAATCTCTTGGGATATGGAGCTTGCTTAAGTGTTCCGGTGACATTGGGGAAAGAATGTGGGCCTGTGGTGAAAGCCGGGACTGGGAATTCAGATTTCTGAATCCTGTTCCCAGGAGCACGCAGGGGTCACCCAGTGACATGTGACGCGTCAGTGAAGCATCAGAATCCCAATTTCCCTATCTGTGAAATGGACATAAAAGGGGCTAAGTCGATGTGGGTGAACTATTTAATATTTGCTGGGAACCAGCTTGCTCTAGTGACCTAGAAGAAACACAGACGGAGGTAGAGGTTGACCTCATTTCTATTTGTGGCTTTAGTGCTGACTCAATGAGAAACTCGTAGAAATCGGCTAATCTGGCTCTGGGTCTCCATGCAGTCAATGATGAAAATGAGAATTATAAAATCTTATCTGCACTGGGTCTCCTAGTGGTACTGCCGATATTAACTAAGTACTAAAAATATGCCACCAAATGTGTTAGGAAGCTTTTCTGCTGATGTGCCTTTCGTACTTCCTTCGCATCTCATGCCAGGTTATTTGAGGATACTCAGTTCAGTGTTCACAGTTTTTAGCCAGCGGTTCAATTCTATTTTGGGTAGAATTTTCCCACATCTGAATCAAGGGAGGAGGTTGATATGATGTCAGCGTACAATCCGTCTCCAGCGCCAGGATTTTGTACGTTTGTATCTGCTGTTATTTTAGGTTAAGAATGAATGTATTTAAGTAACTTTACATTTGAACAAGCCTTGGTCTGAGAATGTTTTTCTTTCCCGGGCCTCAGGGAGGATGAGCCAGTGTTCTGTGTCAAGTCCTATGCTGGGCTCTGGGGAATATTAGCATCTGTTCTTCCTGGTTGATCCCTCGATGCAGCTGGTCCAGAGGGCTGGGCCATACTGCAGGGCTTAACTCTCTTTACTCCATTTAGTATCTGTTGGTCTCCTCTAGAGTTTGAAATAATCTCTTTCCCATTTATTCACACACTGTTTCTGGCTTCCTGCCTTTTACACTTCCAATGACTCCCACGATCTGTGGAGGTCCAGTGGTTGGAGACCGAAGTTCAGAACCACGTTTGTGCATTTCAGAAAATGCAACAGACGCACAATTCACCAGCAAGTTCTGGGACTGGCTGAGTGGTTTGGAAAGAAGGATGAGTTTGGAAGTTTGGGTTCTGTGTCCTTTCATTTATGCAACGTTGAATAACTTTAAGTAACTTTTGGTAATGTGCTATTTTGGGTGGTAAATGTTTATGTGATGTAATGTATAGCTTGTCAGTTTATTTTTTACTTTGAACTAACATAACTGTAGGGAAAGTAAGGAATCCTGTCTGTGATCTCCGACATGTCTTCTGTTTTTGAAAATTGGCTAAAGATGCTTACTTAATCTACCCAATTTACCTTGTGAGGTTGCACCGAAGTCCACATACTGTGAAGAGAATAGATTTTCTTGAACTCCTGTCCTGATTTTAGGCTATTTCATACTGGCAAAAAGTGTGGCCGTCTTCCTCAATATCCTTAATCAGGCCACTGGGTCACTGATGCTTGCAGAGGAAACTATTTCCAGTATCAAACGGTAACGCCTCATCTCTCCACGTTCTTGTCCCCGTTGTATTTCTTCTTCTTAGTGTCTTGTGCTCACATGGCCTAGATCTCCATTCTCTGACATCCAGCCTGAATTGTCTTTGCCTGTCTCTTCACACATTCATTTTCCTTTCATCCTTCAAGGGCCACCTCAAAGCCAGAATCCCAGCCACGTGTGTGGATCCTAAATAATATTCATTATGTTAAGAATACTTTTTATTTCTTTTTGCTCCTCGAGGGCAGAGACCGTAATTAAACCTCGAGTCTACCTTTGCAAAAAAAAAAAACCCAGTTTTTTAAGAGATGCTTATGCAAACCCATCGTCAGACTGTTCACTGCACAGAAAAGTCTCAGCATCTTGCCCTGAAACTGCCGCTGTGAGCTCTGCCTACACACCTCCTAAAGGGGAGCCTTGACTGATGTCTGCGCACAGAATCTCGGCGCTGTGTCTGCCAACAACAAGAAGATTCCACTCATCAAATGAGGTTATAAGCCATTCAGTCGAAAAAAATCCCCAACTGTCTGTGATTTTATTTCCCCAACAAATTCCTTAGCCTTTAGAATACAGTATATAGAAAGCATCAGACCAGGGGTCACACGTGAAACATCCCTGCCCTCAAAAGAGCTAAAAAAGAGCAGAGAAAAATCTCTGAGATGGGACGTAGGTGGCAGCGTCTCTTTTCAGATGCGCATGGTAGGCTGGCTGCTGGGTGATGCTGAGTGAGGCTGATTTCTCCTTCCACCTGCCCTTGGTCTGACTTGCTCTTTCGTCCTCTGCAGGGAGAAAGAGGTCTCCCAGGGTTACAAGGTGTCATCGGGTTCCCGGGAATGCAAGGACCTGAGGGGCCGCAGGGACCACCAGGACAGAAGGTGAGCTTGGCTGTCGTGGGCGCAGGGGCTTGGGGGAGCGGACTTAAGATGATCTGTGTTGCTTTTGCGACAAGTGGTCATTATGGCATGTCTGTCTGTTCCAGGGTGACACCGGAGAGCCAGGACTGCCAGGGACTAAGGGGACAAGAGTGAGTATGACTGTCAGGAAGTTGGTAATGACTGTGGGCGGGATCTGATACAGGGGTGCTTCCACAGGGAGGGCCCTTTACCCTCCCCACCCCCAGACAGTCCCGAGGGGCATCCTATCCCCTCCTTCCTCTGTGCCCCCCCCCCCCCCGCCTCTGTGCTCGGAGCCCAGACAGCGTGTGTCCTGGGCACGAGGGCCCAGGATGGGTGGAACCCGTGTCCTCGACCTCCAGTCCTGCCCCTGGAGCTGCTCACTTCTTGTCCTCTGTACACGTGTTTTCTCTCCTCTCTCCTTCCTCAAGGATTTCTGTAGGTGTATTTAATTGGGGGAGGGGGGATGACACGCCTACAGGTCTTTGAAGAAAGTTGTCTTCATTTAATGTGAAAAGTGGTAACGTGTTCAGAGCTGCATTCCCTCTTCCGTCTTCACGGTCTGCTTTCTTTGCTACTCCCGTTCCTGGGACGTGCAAGCAGGGAGACCTTTGAAAGCAGAAAAATAGGAAGACACTGTAAAATGTAAACATTTTAATTCTGTTACTGTTACTTAGTGGAAAGGGAAGTGTGCCCGGTAAGCTGCCTTCCTGGGTCTTTAGGGCAGAAGATAGGGGATAACATTGTAACTGTCTGGGATGGAGAATACCTGGATTTCAGCCAGAAATAACTTGGATTTTCTTCCCTCAATGAACTGATTTATGCCATACACTCTACTTCCCAACTGTTTGAGATTTTTTTTTCTTTCTTTAAGGCTGTTTGAGATTTTAATGTAAATTTATCTGTCTATCTACCACCTAGAAATTACAAAGGATGAAATGAGGGCAGAGTTATTTTGTGGATGTGCAGCCTTGAGTTTAGAAGTATTTAATCGTCAGCTTTTGATGATGAAGAGTTGCTACTGAAACGCCAGGCCATCTGGCTCCCTGGGCTAGACCCTAAGATGCCTCCCTGTCTGCTTAGGGCCGATGTTCCAAATGTCAATAATTAGGGTCCGACATCCTCAGCCAGGTGGATGCAAGTGGAAGGAAATGATGTTCTCCCACACTCAATGAAAACGTTTTCATCTCCATCCTTACAGGGACCCCCAGGAGCATCTGGTTACCCTGGAAACCCAGGACTTCCTGTATGTATATAAAAGGCACCTGCTTCCTTTATAAGATGTTTGATGTGAGTTATGGCAACATCAGTGATTTTTCTGATTTGGCTACTTGTTCACCTTGTCAATTGCAGGGTATTCCTGGCCAAGATGGTCCTCCGGGTCCCCCAGGTATCCCAGGATGCAACGGGACGAAGGTAAATTTAGAACCGGGAGCCTCCCTGCTTGGTGCGTGTTCATCTAACTTTGCACCTGGAGAAGTCAGGCAAAGTTGTCCCGTGAACACAGTTTTAATTGCCACAGTTGGAAAGTTACTCGTCTTACACCTTTCTTTATTTGGTGAGGAAACACAGTTTTCCCACGTTTAATGTTCAGGAAAGACATCATTGTGCCTTTCTATTTAGTAGACTTTTATTCTAAAATTGCCTTAAACGCTAAATTTCTCACCTATAATCTATTACTAAAGCAAATAAGAAAATGCTATTATTAATTCTTGTCTCTATTAATTAAATTCTCAAATATTATATTTCTTCTATCATGAAGCAGCACTGAGCAATAGAGTTTGTAACAATTTTTAGAAAATGATTTTCACCAACAAATGAAGCATGCCTGAAGGGTAGGATGGGGTAACGGATGGGAGCGCGGCCTTTGAGAGTGACTGTCTGCTGTCCCCCCAGGGTGAGAGAGGGCCTCTGGGGCCTCCGGGTTTGCCTGGATTTGCTGGAAATCCCGTGAGTATTGGGCTGTTATGTAAGAATTTCTTCGGTGCTACTTTCTCTCTTCTCATTCCATTGCCTTTCTTTTCCTTTTTTTGCCCTCATATCATAATGCTAATGTTGTTTTGAGAAAAACAAAACTGATACCAACTTTTTCTTTTCTAGGGGCCACCAGGGTTGCCGGGAATGAAGGTACGTTATTTTATTTTACCGGATTCATTCCAGGCTTCTGTTTAAAACAGATGCCATAAAAGTAACTTTACTTTAAATCACTTTGGTTGATTGATTGCCTAGTAACCTATTTGTCTAAACTCTGCTACATTAAAAGAGTACTTAGGTCCTATACACAGACTTAAATTTTAGAACCTAAAGTTTCAACACTAGGCACAGTTTCTTCATAGGAAATAAGCAGTGATGGGAAGCATGGTGTGATGGGAAATATTAGTGATGGGATGTGAGTCCCTGATACTCCTCGTCCAGAGCCATGGGTGGGGCTGTCGACAGGACTCTGCAGAGAAACAGAACCAGTAGGACGTGCGTGGAGATGTTTGTGTATTATGTGTGTGCCATACGTATACAACATGCACATATAAGGTTAGATAGAGTGAGTGAGAGATATAATTTAAAAATATATAATATATTTTACATATTATATAATACATAATATAATATATTATTGTATATCAATTATATTATATGTTGATTTATATTATATAATATATAATACATAATACATATTATAATATTTAATTATGTTATATACTAATTTAATTATATATTTCAATATATAATATAATTTAAATATATTGAGATAAAATAAATTCCTTATTTTAAGGAGTTATATGATTGTGGGAGCTGGCAAGTCCACAATCCGTGGGGCAAGGATGCAGGCTGGAGACCCAGGGAAGAGCCATGGTCGGGTTCAAGGGCTGTCTGTAGGCAGAGTCCGCCTTCTTCATAGGAGTCCGTCTTTTTTCTCTTAAGGCCTTCAACCCATGGGGTGGGCCCCCCACCATGGAAGGTCATCTGCTTTACTTCAAAGCTACTGATTTAAATGTCCATCTTATTTAAAAGTACTTTCACGTCAACCTCAGACTGGTGTGTAACCAAGTATCTGGGCACTGTGGCCTGGCCACGTTGACACCTAAAACATATTCTCACTGCTTTTCCGAACATGATTGTGCTGGGTCTTTTCTTAAGAGATAATCCTTCTGCTGTGAGGACAGCCTGTGGTCACATAGCCTTTGGACCAGAGACCGGGCCCCTGTCTAGAACTCCTCGTGCCTGGGGGCCCGTCACGTGGAAGCATCACACATCCTTCTGTTCAGCGGTCTCCACGTTCTGCCCTGGTTGCAGCCCCCTAATGCTGGTCATTAAGACATGTGAACCCAGGAGACGGCCAGTCTGTTTATTCCAAGCTTGGACAGAGGCTAAACCCCAGACTTGGGCTGGTTCCACACCAGCAGTGCATGCCTCTTACGCTGTAGGTTTACATTCTCTTTGCATAAATATCAGTATTTGTGACTTTATCTTATTTTTCATCCCTTAGGGGGATCCAGGTGAAATACTTGGCCATATACCAGGGACCTTGTTGAAAGGTGAAAGAGGATTTCCTGGACCCCCAGGAGCACCTGTAAGCATTTGCTAAATAATTATGAGCACATGCCGAGTCTCCTCCTGGTTTGCATTTTAATTCTTTTCTTTCTCAATGAATTATAGGGTTCGCCAGGACTGCCAGGGCTGCAAGGTCCTGTTGGTCCCCCGGGATTCACTGGACCACCAGTAAGTTTGGGGGGAATATCCCTCGGAGGCATTCAGAGAACAACTGTGGTGAGGGGTGAAAACACATAAAATGGAATGAAAACTTTACACAGTGGTGATCTCTCTTAATTTGGATGTGAGAATGAGCTTCTATCTTTTTTTAAAAATTTTATTGGAGTATGGTTGATTTACAGTGTTTTGTTAGTTTCAGGTGTACAGCAAAGTGAATCAGTTATACATACAAGTATATCCACTCTTTTTTTTAGATTCTTTTTCCATATAGGTCATTACAGAGTACAGAGTAGAGTTCCCTGTGCTCTACAGTAGGTTCTTATTAGTTATCTATTTGAGCTTCTATCTGAAGGGATGTTTGATTGGCACTTATGGTCCACGTATCCCCAGAGCTGTGGGAAAAGGATGCTAATGGTACCTCATGCCGAGACATCCCACAGGGACAACATGTTGATTTTTCGTGGGGCTGTGTGGATGTGAGCGCATCCTGTGAGGAGGGGATGCAGAGATGGACAAGTCAGGCCCTGCCCTGGACCTTCCCTTGTGGTAATGCAGTCACAGCAGAGGGCCTACTCTGTTGGGGGCTGTGGCCCCAGACCAGGCTGTGAAGAAGCTGCAGTGTCTTTGGGACAGAGACTAGAAACTGAGCGTCAGAGAGAACCTCCCAGGAAGCTCTGCTCTGACATCAGCCGTCCCTCACAGCTGATAACCCTGAGGACGAGGGTGGCATCAGCCCCTTCTACTCACACATTTTGGGGGGCACAAGAGACTTAATATTAACAGCACTTATTTGTCGAGCGCCGCGTTTACTAGGAATGAATGATGTGCATGGGTTTGCCATCCCCACTCTGGCCTGCCTGAGAGTCCTTGAGAGATTTTCAGGCTTATTTTTTTAGTTTACTCTTTTTTTAGGGTTCAAATCCAGCAATTCTTCTATCCATTCCTGCAAGATGTAACCTCTTTTATATTCTTGTAATGGCCTCGTTTTCATGAGGAAAGAATGACTAGTTTTTCCTTTTTAACGATTATAAAAAGCATTCTGAAATTTTGTTGCAAACACAGGAACTTGGGGGACTTCATACCATCTACCCGCTTAAAGAACTCATTTAACTTTTAAAGAGAGGCAGCAGTTTTCAAAGTGGACAAACGTTTCCACACTAGAAATGCTAAGGCTTGTCAAGGGTTTGGCTGGTTTCATCCACCGTCTGATAGCCCAGCAGATGCTCAGATCAGTGCATTCCACAGGCCAACCCCTAAGATTTTGAAGGGTTTCCATCCCTGTTAATAATTGTCCTGAACTAATTTCTGGTTACTTTCAAAGTTTAACGGTTCTATAGCACAGGAAAAATATTTAAATATTTAACAAATAAATTATCACCTTAACCGTGATATCTGAAGATAACGTCAGTACAGTAAAGCATTTAAAACTTACCAGGGTTGTGAACTATATTTAATTAAAATGCTCTGTCCTACAGGGTCCCCCAGGCCCTCCTGGCCCTCCAGGTGAAAAGGTAAAGATTATTTTTCATTTGTCATTCTTTGACATTGGTATAAGGCTACCGTGAAATTTCTGTAACTCATTTTTTACATCTCTTTAAAAGGTTTTGGGAGATTATAATTTCTTTATCTGTCTATATATTTATCATTTGTCTGTTCACCTATCCATCCATCTGTCTAACCTGTCACTTAATCTACTGATCTGTTGATCTGTCAATCTGTTGATCTATTGATCCTTCCTTCCATCCATCCATTAGTTATGGAATCATTGATCTTTTCCTTAGTTTTTTAAAGCCAGAGTCTAAAAATCTTAAACTTTTTAAAAAAGGTTTTTATAGGATTCTTTTTCAATAATACTTAAAAAAACCTTTTTATAGACATTGAATACAACATGACCACAACTTTCTTGAAAGGATTATGTCATTGGGAGACGAAGTTATCGCCTTAAATGTACCATCTTGTTGCATTTCACGTCATGTTTGTTCATGATTTTGAACAAAGTAAACAATGCTAATAACGGATTCTACTTCTTAATCAACAGGGGCAAATGGGCTTGAGTTTTCAAGGGCCAAAAGGTGACAAGGTGAGTGAGCGCTGTTTGCTTTGGGGAGTTTTCTTGGTTAAAATCCCAGTTCTAAGCATGATCAGGTTTCTGCCTCCGAGCCTCCTCTTGGACGCTCATAACGATGGATACCCTTCTTGGAATGTTCTTGAGTTTGTTAGTGATCTCCCTGAAGGCACGGCTAGAATTCCCTGAGGTGACCCTACGTGGGATCTGCCGGTGCAGTGAGGCCATTTAT
Source organism: Monodon monoceros (assembly GCF_005190385.1). Taxonomy (NCBI): domain Eukaryota; kingdom Metazoa; phylum Chordata; class Mammalia; order Artiodactyla; family Monodontidae; genus Monodon; species Monodon monoceros. Next base: position 2,672,943 of record NW_021703785.1, read on the forward strand.
CCCACTTCTCTGTTCATACATTCAATCAAAATGTTCTCAGACCTGGACTTCATTATAAAAAAGTCAAATTTAGGACCTGTTAGTAGTATAACCATTATATTAAGCCCTGTAAAGACGAAAGCCATCGTACCAGAGATGGGGGGAAAGAACCTTGGAGGCAGGAATGCACAGGCCAGAGCAGGCAGCCTCCTCCTGCTGAGAAAGGATGAGAGGCCGGCAGTGGTCCCTGATGCTCTGGGGATCTCTCCACCCTTTTCCCTGGACCCGACCCACGGAACGGACACCAAGTGGCCATCCTTGGAATTGCGGCTGCACCTGGCCCGGCACCCAGGTGCTCAAGCCGGTGTAGACGACTGCCAAGTGTAGTGGAGGTCCGGGCAGAGTGGATGAGTACTGGCTTCCTCTTCCCACCCCAGATTTCCACCCAGTCTTTTTATAAAGCTCACAGTAAAGTGATTCTGCAGTTGATGCAGTTGAAGTTTTTGGACCTCCTTTGTCGTGGGATGGCTGGGGTTCCTGTATTTCCCATTGTACCCAGCAGTTAGGATTCTGAGGAAGAGATCCCTGATGCTTCTTTTTGGTTTACGTAAAGAGACCTCCTTTCTTCCCAGGTGTTACTAGGCGGCTGGTGTGCCTTTCCTCCGTGCCATCAAATGTGACAGACCAGCATATGTGTCCCGGCGTGTATACATGTGCTGTCTGTCTCTATGCGTGGTCTGTACATATATGCACACATCCATCTGTCCTACAGATGTTCAAGTTCCGTTGTTATGGGGTGACCCCTGAGTGGGAAAGCCTCCTCCTGGCTTTATATCCTTAGTGGACCATCTTCCTTCTGAAACTTAATTTTCTGCTGAGGCAAGGACAGGCTGGAACAGAGTACAATCACATTTTCAAACCAGATGTTCTCTTCTGGGCTTTTCCCTCCTCTGCATTTCTCTTCCCTGTATAATTACCTTTATGCCTAATTAATCCCAAATGTTTGCATCAACAGGGTGATCAAGGGGTCAGTGGGCCCCCAGGAGTCCCAGGACAAGCTCAAGTTCGAGAGAAAGGAGAGTATGCTGCAAAAGGAGAGAAGGTGGGACAGACTTTGTCCAGTGAACGCCGGCTTCCTAATTGTGGACAGATTCCAAGGCATAAAGAGAGACTGGGTCAAAATTCAGTTTCTCTGGTTATATTCGCCCTGACCTGAAAACAGGTTTTTATAGACTACCCATCCCATAAAAAGTGAGCTTCTTGAGGGCAGAGGCAGCTGGACCTGGGTTGGAGCGAGACTAGTTTGAGGCTGACCCTCTTGTGTGAGGGTTTCTTAAATGCACCAAGGTTGGGAGGGGACGGCTGGGACACAGGAGGGAGAGAGCTGAGGGTGGAAGGAGGCTGCAGTTGCTGTGGGTCAGACGTATTAACTCTGCCCTTCTTACATCCATAATCCAGTTGATGGCAGGAAGTGGATGCTGTAGACCAATGTGAATTTCTTGGTTACTATATCAGGAAAAGGTGTTTTTTCCCTTTTACCTGTTCCACGTAGCATATAAAAACTGATATAGCCACTAGATAGTGCTAATCTTTCTCTCTTTTGAAACTTATTTTAGGGCCAAAAAGGTGAACCTGGATTTCAGGTAAGGACTGAAATCTTGTTTATCATTATCATTTTGTGGAAAAGACTGTAATGTGTTCCACCTTCAGTGGAATGCTTACTTAATTTAATAGTTTATTTAAATATACGAATGACTCTAACTCTTGCTCTTTTTGTCTTTTAGGGGATGCCAGGGGTTGGAGAGAAAGGTGAACCCGGAAAACCAGGACCCCGAGTAAGTGCTTTCAAAAGTCCTGTAGAGAATGGACTTGAGGACACGGGGAGGGGGAAGGGTAAGCTGGGACGAAGAGAGAGAGTGGCATGGACATATATCCGCTCCCAAATGTAAAATAGATAGCTAGTGGGAAGCAGCCGCAGAGCACAGGGAGATCTGCTCGGTGCTTTGTGACCACCTGGAGGGGTGGGATAGGGAGGGTGGGAGGGAGACGCAAGAGGGAGGGGATATGGGGATATATGTATATGTATAGCTGATTCACTTTGTTACACAGCAGAAGCTAACGCACCATTGTAAAGCAATTATACTCCAATAGAGATGTTTAAAAAACAAAGTCCTCTTATTCCTGATGTGAAATCATTTCTCCTGCATTCCTAGAATCCCAGGTTCATAGGAGCATAGATTGAAAGAGATTATAGGGGTCTTTCCTCTGCTGAAGAGCCTTTCTGAAGCCCTGGGAGCAGGAATAAGGAGGTGGTCACCATTAGAAAGGCCCCCCAGGACGGCTGAGGCTCTTTGTTATTCAGACGATTCCTCCGCCCCCCCCACCAGACAGCGCCCCCTGCTGGCCCCTCACTGAAAGCCAGCTGTCCGCCTGCTCAGAGCACCAGGCACCCTTCCCGGCCGCCTCCCAAGCCCGCTGGGAGCTCTGTCCAGAGCCCAGATGCTCAGGTGCCTCTAGCGGCCTGCGTGCAGTGACAGGAGACCCACCCACCTCCAGTAGCTGAGGCAGTTCAGTTTCTACCCTGAAACGATGCATGGAAACTTCTGTTAAAGTGAGTCAGTGCTGTACCGTCTGCCAAATACTCACTTGCCGGTAAGAAAACGTCTCTGGTGTAGACTCGGCTGCCAGACGTAACGATGTCGTAGAAGACTTGGAGCTAATCAACCTCCAATTTTTTAAATATTGAAAAGTCTTCTTCTATTGTTGTAACTCTTTTAGTTCATAGTTCTTTAATGTATCTTCCATGATTTGTTACTGTAGCATGGCCAACTCACCCAGAGGATTCATACAACATAGTAACTTGTATTTGATTCAGACCCTTGGTGTTAGAGCATGCTTATTATTATTATCTATGCACTACTAATATTTACATCTTTATTGTACAGGGAAAACCGGGAAAAGATGGTGAAAAAGGAGAAAAAGGGAGTCTGGTAAGTATTTCTCTGTGGTTTTGTAAAAGCAAAGCTGTTACCCTCACTTGCTGATAATTGCTGTTGCTTTCTGTTCCATTTTAGGGGTTTCCAGGGGATTCGGGGTACCCAGGACTCCCAGGCCGAGAGGGTTTAAAGGTAAGTGGTGACCCTACTTTGAATTTTTGCCTTCATTTTGTTCAACCTAGAGGTTTTTTCTAGAATAAAGGACCATGCACTCAAAGAATACAACTTATGTATGCTCCATGTGAGGAAAAACACAACCTAGCGGTTCTGTTTTGTGCATAAATTTTTAAAGAAAAAAATATAAAATGTTTCACGCATTTAAGTTTTTATGTGTTTTTTGTAGTAGATAAATTTTGCCTGATTATGAAAGAAAGAAAATGCAGAAACGTGTAGAGGAGAAAAGAAAGCCTGTGTAATTTTTCTATTACCCACTCAGAAATGGTCAGAGTTAATAATTGTCCCATGTACACACACATACATGAGATTTTTAAAAAGTGGTATTGCATGATATATCTTGCTTTTTCCCTCAATGACATAATGAGGATATATTTCAACATCCATAAATGTGGTTATACATCAACACTTACGATATCCATACCTTTTATTGCATGTTATGTAGATCGTTAACACATTTTTCTCATTATAAGTATCTTTATCCACTTGTCTGATCATCTCCCATCATAAATTCCTAAAAAGTATAATTTTGGGGTTAATTTGAGGAAGGTTTTGTCGTATGCAATAAAATTGCCCCCAGAATTGCACTTCCATCACCCTGGGACCCTTTCATTTGACAACTATTTTTTATGAAACTTTAAAAAATATTTGCCAATCGGATACTCAGAGAAAACTCATTGTTGGTTTATTTTTCTCTTTTAATCATGAGACTAGGTAATGTAAATTTCTACTAAAATGAGAAATGGATTTGAAACATTTATCTTTAACAGTAGGGAGAGGACCTCAGGGTTGGTTTATCAATGCCAGTGACAAAGGGAGAAATCCTTTTCTAAGACTGTAACTTTATGAGAAAGTCAATTCTTGTAGATTGGAAAAGGTAAATATGTTTAGAATATATCAGCTAAGATTTTTTTAAGCTCCCATAGATATTTCTAAAATCTCTTCTTTTATTCAAATTAGAAAAATCAAAACATCTAATTCTGGTTTAACACCTGACTTTTAAAGCCTTAGCTTAAAAGGAAAAAAAAAAAGGAAAAAAAGGGGAAAAATGTGCATTTGTGAAATAATGTGCATGTATCAGGACATTTAAAAGTGTCGTTATGGGGGCTTCCCTGGTGGCGCAGTGGTTGAGAGTCCGCCTGCCGATGCAGGGGACGCGGGTTCGTGCCCCGGTCCGGGAGGATCCCACATGCCGCGGAGCGGCTGGGCCCGTGAGCCATGGCCGCTGAGCCTGCGCGTCCGGAGCCTGTGCTTCGCAACAGGAGAGGCCACAATGGTGAGAGGCCCGCGTACCGCAAAAAAAAAAAAAAAAAAAAAAAAAGTGTTTAAAAGTGTTGTTATGATACTTATATAAGAACATTAGATACAAAAGGATTGATTTCTTTGAGTTTTTCATCTAATAGGGGTTGAGTTAAGCCTCAAAGTGATGAGAATTTATCCATCCAATGTTTTCAAGTCATGCTGGATTTTAAGGGAAAAGAAAAAACCATAAGTATCCTTTTATCATGACTTCCAATGCAGAGTTAGACAGTCTTACACCAAAATCCTCAAATAAAATGATTTCTTTAAGAAAACACTTTTAGCCACCCTAAGCTTTCATGTCATTTTATTTCATTTATTTTTTTAATTGTATTGAAAAACCACTGTACGGGATTTCCCGGGCAGTCCAGTGGTTAAGACTCCACGCTTCCACTGCAGGGGGCATGGGTTTGATCCCTGGCTGGGGAACTAAGACCCTGTATGCTGCAAAGTGTGGCCAAAAATAAAAGAAAACAAAAAGAAGAAAACCCACCATATACGAATTCAACTTGCAAATGGTTCTGTTGAGGTTCTCTGAGAAGCATGAGCTCTTTTGTAATGTGGATAATTAGCCTTCCATTTATGTGTTGTAGAAATCTCGATTTTCGGATGTCACACTTATGCAAAGCAAGGGGAGATGTATGGATTTTGGTTGTAATAGTTGCAGAGCACTTTAGACTAATCACAGTGAGAGATTCTAAGGAGAGGACAATCCTGTCAGTGTACAGTGGGCACAATCTATTTTTCTAGGAAAAAAAAAGTTCAACCCTGCTGCTGGCCAGGCAACCTTTATAACTAAAAAATACAAGTAAAGTTATTTTTCTTTTATAGGGAGACAAAGGTGAAGCCGGCCCTCCTGGCCCACCTGGAATTGTGAGTAACAGTGACATTTGCTGTCTGTGAGATCGTTTGAAAAGAGGGAAAGAGAGAGACGGGCTGGCCTGTCACCTAGGCCACATGCTCCACAGTGTTCCTAGAATTACGTTTTGATGGAGGGGGTACACAGAATTTGAACCGATCATTTATATTTTGTATCGTGTGACATTTGGTATTTACTTGTTATTGTATTTGGACAATTTCTGCATATCTTTGACCACTAAAATTAAAAGAGTTGCACATGGATGAGAATATTAGCAACACATTTTGAAACTTAAAAAAATAATGGTCTGTTAAGGAAAATGCTACTCAGAGAAACAGATCATCCATGATCTGACTGTCTTAGCAAAACAACTTTTATTTTTTGCAAATAACTTTTGACTCCTTGTCCGTATACATATTTTTATATACTTGCAATCCAATGTACGTAACATTTTTTCTTTTTAAAAATGAACATCCTTCACGTTTTCAAGTTATCTTCAAACGGTCATTTTCAGAGCGTTGTGCGATAATTGTAACCATTTTGCCCCAGTTCTTTTTGGAAACAGTGAAATATGACCGTTCTCTTGTTTGCTGCCCTCTTGCATGGGTACAACGTGGTAGTGAATGTTTGTACGTGCCTGTGTGTGTCTGTGTGTGTTAGGTGAGGGATTTGAGTAATCCTTCCTTAGGCTGCATTTCCAGAAATAGGATTACCAGATCAAAGTATTATGGGACCTCCTCATGCGTTTAACACGTCATGCGATAGATGATTCCATTTCCCATATTTCTAATCCAGCAGCTGCCTTTGAATAACCTTCTTTTACCTTAACCTCATCAGCAGAGCTTAATAATACCCATCATTTAACCGCTGCAGAGGAGTTGCATCTTAAGGGTAATAGGCGATACTCGGCATGGTCCTTGTCTTCGAATTTCAGCTACTCAGAATTGGGGTGAACTGGTTCACCCCTTTTTAGTGAGGGCCCCGGTGCCTGCTTCTTGCCCCATATCATGAGGACCTTAAAGAAGTCCCCACTTTTGACCATTGAAAAAAGTGAAGCATAAAACCTCTTCCAATAAAAAAAAATGTGAGTGTTCCTGTTACATGTTGCCTGAGGAAATTCAAGGCAGTTTTTCAGATAATACTCTTTAAAGAAGACTGTTCTTCTTACAGCTTGCATGGACTTTGAGAAATTCCATACCCCACACCTCAGAATTAATATGTTTCTAACTTGGCTTCATTGGTAAAGCTCCTGCCAAGCAGATGGTTACAAAAGGAAGCAGAGCTGCCTGGCGAAGTTCTCTGCAAGGAGGGCAATACCGAATATCCATTTTATGTTTTCAATACTCTCCCCTTCCCCACTCTCTTCCCCTCCCTCTCCTCTCCCCTTCCTCTTCCACCACTATTCCTTCTTTACTTTCATGTGTCTTGAAATAATAAAAAATGTGTTTGTTTCTTCATCTGAGCTGTAATGTACAGCACAGTCCCCTGCCATGCCCTGCAATGATCTTTTCTTCTGTAATTCAGGTGATCGGCACAGGACCCTTGGGAGAGAAAGGAGAGCGGGGGTACCCAGGGGTTCCAGGGTTGAAAGGGGAGCCAGGCCCCAAAGGTAAGATCCTTCCCTCTTTCTTTCCCTCCTTCTCCCTCCTCCCTTCTTTTCTCTCGTCCTTTCTTTTTTCCATTTTTGTCCTGCACTCATGCACGTTTTGATAACACCTGAGCGCCGTGCAGGACCATGTGGTGACCGAGTGCTATTCAAGTTCATCTTTTGCAGTCTCACTGGGTTTCCAGGAGCCATCTCCCTGCATCTCTGCAGTGTCAGGGGCGCGGCATCTCCCCAAGTTCAGAGCTCCCCGTCCCGGGACTGTGGGTACCCACGAGCACAGAAGTTCACAACATAAACCACAAGTGAAACAGGCTCAGTTTGTCCCACTCTCTCTTCCTCCTTTTAGGTTTCCCAGGAATACAAGGCCCGCCAGGCTCTCCAGGTGAGCATTCTTAAATTATATTTTTAGAGTATTTGTACACCTTTTACACGGTTTCTATTCTGAACATGTTTATCCCCTGCATTAGTTAGATACTTGCATACAGTGGCTAGCAGTTTTGTTACACATTTTTCTAGATCTGAAAACAACCTGTGCTCCTAGGACAGTGTTTATTTTGTAAATGACAGGTTAACATGTAGTTATAAACATGTATTTCACAGGTGGGACTTCTTACATCTCTCATCAAGTTACCCTGTCTCCCTGCCTCTGATCTAACCCCCTGCTGTTCACCTCCTTCCGGCTGCTCCCAGGGGCACCGTCGGCCTTTCGGAAGACCTCCACCTGCACCCCAGCATCGTTGCTCTCCCTTGCCCTGTGTGGAACTGCCTTTGTTTCTCGGCTTGAGACCAGACTCAAGGCTGAAACCTCTTCTGACTAATCTAATCACCTCTAATCTTGCTTCTCGGAGGACTCCTGCGTCACTGAGCTTATACTAAGTCTGCAGCTGTTTTGTGCTAGTTTTGCATTTCTAACGGATTGTGTAATCGGAGGCTGGGAGTTGCACTTCTCTGTATGTACAGATGCCTGTCTGTGTGCATTGCAGGCGTGTAATCCCAGGTCCTAGCGCAGAGGTAACAAGTGCTCGGCCTGAAACCCTCGGGTGCGCTGGAATCAACACCACACGAAGTGTTCACAGTTCTTACTGAAGGTTTTGGTTTTGTCTGGTTTTATTTTTAATTTTTATTTCTTATTCTTTTTTGTCAGTTTCTTTTTTCCCTTCCTGACAGTTCTTCAGTTTTAAGTCCCCCCAGAGACCCTTCCTTTGTTTTTGCTGGAACAGACAACACCCGGACGACCCAGCCCCACTGTCTAAGATTCGCAGCAGCGGTGGCTCAAGGCCGCCTTCGCTGCCCTGCGTGCCTCCTTTCTGCTAAAATTTTGGCATCTGCCCTTAAAATGCTCCCTTTTCCCTCTTTTCCATCACTTTCCTCTCCTTGGTTGTAAAGCTTGCCGGACCTTCCAGCTGTTCTCGTGAACATGTTACCTCACGTCTCGCGGCAACATTTGCAGCTCTACTTTCTAAAACCTCCTATCGGACCCCGTTAGTGTCCTAAGCCATTTTTAGAAACTGTCTTTGAAGTTGCTCTGGCCTTGTATGCCCCCAGTCCAGCTCCCACCCCCTGCTGACTGCGGAGGCCCTCGGCCTCAGGTCCCGCCTCCCTGCCTCTCTGAGGGTCATCCTTCATCCTTCCTTTGCTTCTCCCACACCAGTTCTGGGGTAGGGATGGGGCTGGAGCCCACGCGGATGGCCTCCAGTTCTTTTACGTGCGGTGCTTGTGGGTTCAGCGACTTAACAGCCTCTCACCTGGGACTCAAGTCCACCTTTGGGGTTTGGAGGTCTGTCCGTCCTTCCTCGGGGCTCCTTCTGCCCTGACTCTTCCCGTGTCACCTCACCCGTGTGTTTTCACGCCCCTGCACCTGTCGGCCGGATGCTGGGACCAGAGGCCAGCTCTCTGCTCTCCGGAGCACAGAGTCACTTCACCTGCAGCCTACTGGACCGCTGTGTCTCAAGCACTAGGTCAGAACCCTTCTCGGCTGTCACAGGGCCCTATGATCTTGTCCCCTCCAAACTCACAGCGGCTTAACTCGACTTCCAGTGCGCAGCTCTGGTCTCCCCCTTGACTTTGCGCTCTTCCCCAGGGCTGTCTCCCTTGTCCTGACTCTGCTTCTTAGCTGATTCCAACACGCTTCCCACCCACTTTGCCTCCTGTCCACGTCTGCTTCGTTTAAGGACATTTCTTACGCCTTTCTTTATTCTCTAAGCAGAAATGGAAAGTACTCTCTCTAACCTGCTGGGGACACTATTTGCACTGAAGGAGATCCACGGAGGTTAATGTCTACGCAATGAGCCCCTTTTCCTTGCAGTTACTTTGTAGGGAGCCTTTGCCCAACAGCATTTACGTGGTGAGAAGCAAATGCAGTTTCTCACTTGTCCAAAGCAGTTCCCCTTTCAGCCGTGGTCATTTTCCCGTGAACAGAGCTGACCATAACCAGTGTGTGCTGCCGGCATGACACTTGCTGTTGTGCTGTATCCATGAGTTCTGTTCTGGTTTCAGGCTTCCCGATACCAGGGCTGAGTGGTCCCCCCGGCTTCCCCGGTGAAAGAGGAGAGAAAGGCGACCAGGGCTTGCCAGGCGTGTCCTTGCCCGGACCAGGTGGAAGGGATGGGCTACCGGGCCCCCCTGGGCCCCCCGGCCCCCCTGGGCAGCCAGGCCACACAAGTGAGTACCCTCTGGGTCCATTTCGCGTGGTGTCCTGTCCAGGACAGATGGGGGGCAGGGCTAAGCTGGGCTGGGGAAGGTGTAGTGCCAGAGGCTGGGTGTCCAGCAACTTATGAATTGTTCGTATCTCACTTAGTTGTCTTTGCAAAGTTAGTCACTGCAGAAAGGAAGAGTGAACTAATGCAACTGGTTTAGAGGAATAGGGGCCAACCTAACCAGCATCTAAAGTTAGTTCCTTTCCCAGTAAGAGCCCTACAACTCAACTGGTTGAGTTGTAGGGTTCTTACTGGGAAAGGAACACATTCTGTTCATCTAGAGACACAAGCTGGTACTAAGACACACACACACACACACGCACACACGGAGAAGGGGCTGCTTTGTCTGTAAGTGACTTCAAATCTGAATGGTAGTTTACCTGGATTTTTCTCATCTGCCCACTATCAAAGCTGAGCACAGAACAGGAACCTCTTGATTCAGTGAAGGGGGCTCTGTGACTCCAAGGTAATCGCAATGCAAAATAAAAGAAACTTTGAGGGGATTTAAACTAATCGTTCCAGTGGGCGTAAGTTCAGACCTCCAGCGTGTGCTCAGCCGAGAATCTGAGGCACGGGTCCTGTGTGGGTTATGGGAAGGGGGTCTCCATGCTGTAGGTGCCGGGTGGCTTATTTGCTGGAATGCAGACCCATCTCCATGAAAGGACTTCTCACGGATGAAGCTACGTAGGGAGGCCAGATATGGACTGGATGGAACAAGTGATTCCAGATGTGAATCTTCACTGAGAACAGATCAGCGTGAATTTCCTCAGACCTGTTGTTCATTCCTTGGTCACTTACTCATTCAACAAACATTGGCGTGCCTACGATACGCCAGGCGCTGCCCTAAGACCTGTGACAAAGCCCACAAAACAACTCTGTCCTCCTGGGGCATGCATTCCGAGACAGAAATCAAGTAAACAAGTATCAGTAGATTATGTGGTAGCAGGAGGTGACAAATACAGGAGGAAAGGAAGCCGGGAAGGGAGGACAGAGCTCTGGACCGTGCGTGGGTTCTAGCTTTAATAAGAGTGATCGGCAAAGACCCTGGCGAGAGAGCCAACCCTGGGGAGATCTAGAACCTTTTTTTCGTATTCGCAGTTTGCCAGTTCTGAAAGGCTTGAACTTCTCCCTGCTGTGAATTGTGTAGGATGTGTAGGATGTGTCGGCTGAATACATTGTTTCAGGTTTCCGGGTTGCCCTTTCCAGTCTGTGCCAATTAGGTGGTTCACAATCACAGCGTGCTGAGTGATCATTTATCGATGAGATTTTTACACACATTTACAGTGCACGTTAAAGAGGCTGCATCTTAATGAGTCTCCACCTTGGGACCCTTCGATTGCTCATTACCCAGGGAGCGTGGAGCCGCCTACAGCCCTATCCGCTCCTGGGCTCTGGTCCCGTGTGGCTGCAGCTCTCCCCGCCCTCGACGGCCGAGCCTCCCTGAGCAGACCGTGTAAACGTCGAACCTGAACTTGCCCTTCAGAACTCCTCAGACACATCCCTGTATTCTTGCTTTAGACTTAAAATTATTTAAAATGCATTTTGATGAGGATGGTAACTTGCCTTCCTACCAGGGGTGTGTAGGGATTCTGATGGAGAGGAGGCTGGCAGGAGGTGTGTTCTGGGAGAGTAATAATTTTACACCTGTCAGTGTTCACGCACCTGTGTTTTCAGAATCGGGGAGTCCAACCACCTCGGCTTGCAGGGCTGGGAATGAGTTCTTCCCAGGCAAGGAATTTAGAGAAGCTTTTTGAAGCATAAAAACGACTCCACTCTGCTCAAGACCGATGGGGTCACCAAGGAGCCGGCCGGAGCCAGAGGACCCAGGGCAGAGATACGGCCACCCCAGGGTTCCTCCTCACCTGTGCTTTATTCAGAGAAGCTCCCAGGAAGACATCATCAACAAGCAAACAAAAATCCCCTGGACTTCATTTCTTACACACTTGAAACTTTTTCCTCTGAGCTCTAAACAAAGTCACCAGACGGAGAAGTTTGGGCTCTTTTTTAGACCTTTGTGTTTGGGGAGAGCACACCCACCATTGCCCCAGCATCCCTTGTGAAAAGCCCAAAAGGCTGGGGATTCTTCTCACCCTCTGTCCTTCCCTGTGGAGCTGATGTGTGAGCTGGGGGCTGCAGGAGCTGCTGCCGTGAATGTCCAGGCTACGGTTGTGACCGGTGCCTGCAGAGCCTCACGTTCAATGGCACGCACTCTGCCATTTTCCTTCAAACATATTGGAGGAGGAAATATAAACTCTTATCACTGTGTATATTCGAAAACAATACTTTTTTTTTTTTACTAGAACCCACAACGATGGTGTTTGCGTCACTGCGGTTCATTTTCATGCTTCTGCACATCAGTGATGCTCAGAATTGAATAGGAACAAACAATTAGAGGTGTTTTCCCACGGGCAGCCTGTGTCTCTAAAATAAAAGGTTCTTCGCTGTAAGTTTGCTCAGGAGGAAGAAAAGGCATAAAGTTGCTGAAGTCTCTGTGTTCACTTCACAGAGGTTCCTACCTCTGGACAAATCATTTAAGTCTTTGAGCCTCAGTTTCTTAATCTGTGACGTAAGGGTGATGGTGTGTACCTTGCAAGATAACATGAAATCAGTTTCAGGACAGGGCTGATGAGCTGAAATAAACGTTAGAATTGTAAAATAGAAATTTTAGCATTGACGGCTTGCGACGGGGCACGGATGGATGCTACGTGCACTTGTCACGTTTTACAAGTTAACGTACTAGGATTGTTTCAAAGCCGGCCACAGCTGGATTTCTAATACTTGCCAAATAACCTAAATAAAGTTTGGTTTTGTAATGGATTGAATCAAGAGAGGGTGAAAACACCTATAGCTTCAGTTGGCTGGGAGTGACCCTCTAATTGTTAAACATCCATTGCAGATGGAATTGTGGAATGCCAGCCCGGGCCGCCAGGTGGCCAGGGTCCTCCCGGAAGTGCGGGGCAGCCGGGATTGACAGGCGAAGTTGGAGAAAAAGGTAAGAGATTTAATTTTTTAAAAAATGCTGATTCTGTTTGGGCGTGTGATACATTTCTACATACTTCCTGGCTTTGAGTGGACATGGGTATCTTCTTCCATTATTTGAAGCTCCCCTCAAAATCCATGCCTCAGATGTGTCTCCCGACAGCTCTGCTGAGATTATTGGGCGTCTCCCTGTCACCTGGGAGACAACGGGGAGACGGGCCCTCAAGTCAGAGCCCGTTCTTTACCCTCTGTGGGGTCAGCAGATTCAATTCTCAGATTGATCCCTTCCTGCGATCCTTTGGTTCAAAGTCAGAGATTGCATTCTCCAAGAATGCACGTCTTTCCTTGAAGCCGGATCACAAGTGTGTATACAGAACGCTCACCACCCCTCAATCCCAGTTTCCGTAATCAGTGCGAGCAGATCTGCGCTGACGAATCCACCACCTCCACCCTTGGCTCTGAGTTTTATCTTAAACTTTTCAAGTGTCGTCTGTAATGCCAGCGCGGGACGCATTCTGATCCTTCACTATCTTGGGAACGATGGATTATCACTGCACCAACAGTCCCGTCTTAGAGCGGAGTAAACAAAGGATGTTCCAATGTTTATTCAGTATATGTCTCTTAATACCCAGGGAGTAGAACAAAGAGAGGGCGGCCCCCCAAAACTGATCCCTGTGGGTCCCATTTCTGGCTTTGGATCTCAAAGAATTTTTGCTCTTCCAAAGTCTGAAGCTCAAATGCATGGAAAATGTCTTAGAATTTTGACAGCCATGTAAGTTGCAGAACCTTAGATGAAAAAGTGATCTTAGAATTCAAGCGGGGAGGATTGTGTCACCCGTTGGCGTGTCACTTGTTTTTCATGAATCTCCCTAGTTACCAGTTGCTTAGCACTTTCTGAGGTAGGCTGTTCCATTTTGTGATGGAGCCAGTGGTCAGAAGGTTCTTTGTACTGAGAGGTGTGTTCATCCATCCCCCGGCTCCTAAGAGGAGCCTCTTTCTTCCTGTGCCATCACGCTCCTGCAGTGGAGCCGTCACCCTGCCCAGACTGCAGTGTGAGGTCTCCCCGCCGTCCACTTCCAGCCTCAGGAGCAGACACCCGTGGATCCCATAGCACCTGCAGCTTGGCTGGGTTACTAGGCAACTAACAGTGCTTCCCTCCCACCGATGCGCTCCTGTCCTGCCCTTGTTCCCGACACTGGGGCCTGGTGTGGGGTGTGCCTGGGGCTGGGGTGCTGGTCAGGGTGAGGGGACGAGGGGCACACAACCCAGCCTCTGTGACCCCTGAGTGACAGCTCCTCCACGTGTGCTCTGCTCTCTGTTTGCCTTACCTGTGCCTAGAAACCTGACATTCAAGGTTCAGGACACATGCACATCTAAGACACTCGAAGGCCTTTTAGCTTAGTTTGAAAATCAAGATGTAAGAGGTTAGAGTTTCCAAAGAAAGGCATTTCCTCCCATTTTCATGTGCTGGGGTCCCTCTCCTCTTGGGTCCTCCATGTCAGGTCAGGTCTTTGCCCTGGACTTTGTACCTTCTTACTCCCATCTGTCATTTGTCAGCCTGGAACATATGTTTAAAGTCCAGGAGTTATATGTGCAGGTGGCTAAAAAATACAAAAGCAAAGAGAAAGATGATGGGAAGTTTTAGAATTAGAGACAGAATGATAGAGTCGAGTCATCTCAGGCTGATGGGCAAATGGAGTTCTGGATCACTTTTTAGTGAGGCAGGGCCTGTGCCTTGGCAGGGCGGAAGGATGGGATTCCTTAGAAGGGCACCCGTGGTTACCTGTGATGTATGCTGAGGGCGGAGGGTGGGCCCCATGTCAGGGATACGCGGCCACTGGCAGATGGACGCGTCTGGAGCGAGTGTTAGGTAAATGGTGGCCTCCTCTTCCCTTTCCTGTGCTGTCACTATGCTCCAGGGGATTCTGCTCACCTGTTCTATATAATACCCCGTGTCTCCTTTTTTAGGTCAAAAAGGAGATAGTTGTCTCATCTGTGACTCAACAGGACTTCGTGGGCCCCCAGGGCCACAGGGACCCCCCGGAGAAATAGGTAAGGCCCCAATTGTGAAAGGGACCAGGTCAGAATTTGCTTCGATGGGTTGGAACCTTCACAGTGAAGCATATCTTACTCCCTGACCTGATTTTCTCCATCAGCACTAAAACACGAGATGAGAATGTGAAGCCACACTTCTAGGATTTGTCCATTTTGTTGAAAATTATCAAGATGACTTACAAATTCAGTGTCGGAAAGATTTCCTCGTCAAAGGATAGCAGCATATGGCTCACACAGCTCTGCAAATTTCCTTATCTCAGAGGGGGTTACCTGCCTGCTTTGGTTTAAGTTGCCCCTGGGCTTGCGGGCAGGGGTTTGTAGCCATTCTGCGTCAGTGTTACTTGTGTGCATTTGGGGGTCACTCGTCCCCCTTCTGAGCCCGTCCTGGGCATTTTTGTTATTACTGTCTCGAGCTGCTTCAAACGTCATCCACTTAGTATAAAGATCTTTGCACTTTTGAATCTTGAAAAGGTAACAATGTTTTGAGCTCTTAGAAGGTGTCTCATCAACAGTGTGCTGAATCTTGCCTCTGTCTCTTGCGAAAGGTTTCCCAGGACAGCCAGGGGCCAAGGGCGACAGAGGTTTACCCGGCAGGGATGGTCTTGAAGGATTGCCTGTAAGTAAACCTGTCTGAGCTCCTAGACATATTCGAAGTTGCCACCGAGCAAACCAGCAAAGGCATGTTATCTCTGCATTTGCACGTGGACTCCTGCTTTATTTGGGAGCTGGGGAAGGATCACTTTGTCGAGCAGTTAGAATCACTCCCCGCCGTCTCTCCTGACTGACTGATTTGAGGATGAGTACGACCATCGTATCCAGAACCTGCACCCCAACTTGCCTTTCTTCTCACCTGGTCAGAATCCAGTCGCCACTTAACCTGTTTCCAGCACTACCGAGTGCTGGTGGTCACTTTCCCGCAGGGTCCCTGGTGCCACCAAGAGTCACCTCTAGCAGCCACACTGTTGAGTTGTCTTTTTACACAATCATCCATTCTCACACCAGATAATCTAAAGCTCGTCAGTGACTAAGTTCAGCGCTGACGGTGTCTATGGCAGTGAAGCAGAACTGGCCGATTTTCCTCTACGAACTTGAACTATTCCTTTCTTCTTCTTCTTACAGGTACAGAATTTGAAAGCTCCTATCACCAACATCTATGGCAAAGACACTTTTTCAAATCTCTAAGTGAAATATCTCGATCACAAGGACATGAAACCTTTCTGTTAGACAGAACGCCATTTCCTTAGCATTTCTACGTTGTTTGAAAAGAAGCCATTGAATAGCAGATTATAGTAATAATCTTAAATATTGAAGGACGTTATTTTTTGTGCACGTTATCAGCTCTATTTCTAAAGCGTTTAAGCCTTTGGGCTTTGTTCTCCTATTTTCTTTGTGCTTCTCAGTTCTGTTAAGCATTAACCGGTTTCTACAATTTCTTTCATTCCTCTTTTCCTTTTCTTTTGTCGTAAATGGAAAGTCAAATCTGTAGCATTATTCTTTTTTGTTTGTAGGTCTTTAACATTTGTAATTTAAGAAGATATTTCTGGAAGGTTCTGTAAAAGCAGGTCAGGGCAAAAGTGAGTTGAAATAGGAATGAAACAGCTGGAATCCAGCAATAGTTTTCTCCTTTTGAAGTTAAGTCATGGGCTTCTGCTTTCCAGAGCTTCCCCGGTGCCTGGGGAGCTAAGTTAGAAGTCGCAATTGTTTAACATATTTCTAAATAAGTTGGAAGTTCACAAAGCTGGGAACTCTGACTGTGGTGGGGATCAAAGTGGGAACAACTTTGAAGGCAACAGACATAGTCTGGGCACGGTCTTTATCTACTCAGCCTTCCTGGAATACTTCCTGCCTCAACTCTGCCTGGAACCCAGTCCAGACACCCGCCCCCCTCCCCAGCCCCAAATCCAATATAAATGAGAAAAGAGGAAGGAGGATGGTTGAGGAGAAGTCATGATAAAGAAAAAAACAAAGAAAATGTACAACAAAAAATGCAAATCCCCATGCCTTGTCCATCCAGGGAGCATCTTTCTTGGTGTAGAGGGAGAACACTTCTAAAAATTGTTCTGTAGGTAAATAACCTAAGAGAAGATAATGATTTTCCTTTTATTAGATGCTATATCATAGCTCCATGGTTTAACTAGCTCAGAAATGTGGTACCCTTATTTCGAATTTGGCTGGAGGCTAAAGGAGGCTCCACAAACCAGCGGAGCAAACTGGAAAGTAGATGCCAATGAAGAAAGCTCTGATTCTGCATTTGATTTAGGTAGCGTTTCTGGGACACGTCCTCTGACAGCTGAGGGTTCGATTTGGGGAAAGGAGGACAGACCACAAGAGGCGGGTTCCAGGCTGAGATGACGAAGCCCAGCCCCCAGGCAGGTCTGGGGTCACTGGGAGTGACCTGTGTTAATGGAAACGAACTTCTCCCAACTTTTCCCATGGTGACACCACTTTCTAGAAGCAGACTGCCCAAGTTGTCAGATCTTCTCCAATTTATGTAGCCAGTGGTAAACTTCCAAGGCAGCGTCTGACTCTCTGACATTTATCCTAGGGCATGTACATCAAAAGACCCTTGGATCACTTAGGATCAGCAAAGAATCCACGTGAGATGTCCTAGGGTTGTAAATGTCAATTTTCAAAGAAATCCTAGATTTCTCCCTTAAATAAAACGATGACTGACACGGTCATCAGTATGAAAATAAAAACTTGTATTTTTCTCACCCTGTGTTCATAGTATCAGAAAATACTATACTTCTAAGTGGTGAAGAATCCACATAAAATAACATAAGGGGTGCTTCTGGTTTGAGAAGAATGTGCACTGGTTGTCATTTCTTACCTTGGCATTTACTTTTTATTGGTGAACATTGCTGGTTCGACATACATGTCCTCCGGTACCTCCCTCTTGTAGACATTAAGGGCACAAAGACAGGAAGCCTTGGTCCTGCCCTCACGGCCCTGAAAGGCTAGTGGAGAGACAGAAGGCAAGGAAATGTCCCTAATAGAGCAACGAGGACCATACAGTACACCGAGGAAACACGGGAGAAGCCCACCTGGGCCTATGCGGAAGGGCTTCCAAGATTCGCTGGGCCTTAGGGAGGCACGGGAGCTAATGTTAACTAGAGAGAAAAAGCTACAAAATACCACAGCAGCTTTCAACCAGATAATGAATTTTCCATGTCCTCTGCTAGACTTCCTGGCGGGTGGCTGGTGGAGATAGTGGGACTAGAGTAAATACGATAGATTGAGTATCTTCCCCCTTCCTTCCCCGAGTAGCTCTGAGTGAAGGGTCCTCTGTCACAAGGGGCACTTCCAGCTCAGGGCCAGCTCTGACCAACTGTGTCCAGTAGTTTGAGGCATACATATTATAGGTACACAGAGAGGTGTGTGTGTGTGTGTGTGTGTGTGTGTGTGTGTGTGTGCGCGCACGCACTGTGGTTCACCTACATCCAAGAACCGTTTCAAAGAGAGTTTACAAAAAGGAATTCAAACCACATGAATTCCGCAAGGGTTTAAATTCTGCCAGGTGAGCGGGGAGGTTGAAGAGATCCCTCTCTCAGAGAACAGGTAACTGAGACAGTTGTTTAAAGCCTTGGGCCTCTTCCTGGTGAATCCCACTCTCAAGGGGACTTGGAGGGGGAGCCATCTAGGGGGTGGGCATTCCTTGAAGATTCCCCTTTCCAGGAACAGAGAAGTGTTCCCGTGTGTCTCTTGGGAAAGTTAATTCTATTCTGCTGACGGCTCAACATCCCAGTTACAGAGCTGGCCTGAGGCTCCCTTCCCCGACTTTCCTCTTTGCGGGTGCTCTGGGCCTCCTCATCTCTTCCGGAATTAGGGCTGTGAGCATGAAAGGCAAGCTGTGTGATTTCAGCACTGACCAGACTTAGGGAACGTGGCTGTTCTCAGCCTCCATCTCTGGTTCCTGGGCCCAGGGAATCGCACATCCAGCCCCTTCCAACCGTAGCCGACCTGTTCTTGGGAATGTCAGCAGTTGTAAGAGACAAGGAAGTTACCTGAGGACTGATCTCCGGGCTGGGCCCGGAGCTCCTCCGTCACTCCCCCGCCCTGTCCCCGTCTCCATCACTAGAGGCTTTTTAAGGGCAGCACACCAGTGAGGTCAGCTCAGGGCTCTGTCACAGAGCTGCTGGCTTTTTTTTTTTGCTCCTACACAGGGAACAGGGAGCTCTAAACCCGTCCCCGCTTTTCAAGGTGGCGTCCTGATTTCCCTGCTGCTGGTTTGCTCTATGGATGGGCGTCTTCGGTGGCGGCCTCACAAGGCTTTGTTCTCGCAGGGACCGCAAGGTGTGCCAGGGCTGATGGGCCAGCCAGGAGCCAAGGGCGAGCCTGGCGAGATTTACTTCGATATTCGACTCAAGGGCGACAAAGGAGACCCAGGTTTCCCAGGCCAGCCCGGGATGCCAGGGAGAGCAGGCTCTCCCGGAAGAGACGGCCATCCGGGTCTGCCCGGCCCCAAAGGCTCCCCGGTATGTTGATTCCCAGACTTTGAACGTGCGCTTGACAGATGACGGATGTGCAAAGAACGGAAGAAGGAGTAATTGGTCTCCCGTCGGCCTGTTTTCACTCGGGGGGGGTCCTTGTCGTAAACGAACTTGTCTCTCGTTCACTGGAAAAACTAGTCTGTAGACCTAGGTGTGATAGCCCTGACCTGCACGATTAGGTGACAAGGGGCCAGTGTCTTCTGATGCATCTGGGGGAACTGAAAAGACCTCCATATGTCGGCCGGGAGGTGAATTTTAAAGTTAGCGGCGTTCAAGTCACCCTTTCAAAGAAGATTCCAGATATAAGTGCCTTCCTCTTTGGAGTGTCTCCTTGTGTGTGGGTTGGGAGGGCGATTGCTCAGCTTAGAGGAGAGAATGCCGCTTTCATTTATTAACTACAAGGTGACCTCTGCAGACGGGCTGAAGTTAATAAGTAGCACAGGTAGTTAAACTCGGCACTTTTGTACCACGGGTGGTGGAAAAATGCGACGCGGAGCGGAGTGCTGGCAGGTCTGCTGATAACTTGTCTTTTTCTCTTTTCGCTTCAGGGTTCAGTAGGATTAAAAGGAGAACGTGGCCCCCCGGGAGGAGTTGGATTCCCCGGCAGCCGTGGTGACGTCGGCCCTCCTGGGCCTCCAGGGTTTGGCCCTATTGGCCCCATTGGTGACAAAGGACAGATGGGCTTTCCGGGAAACCCCGGGTCCCCAGGCCTGCCAGGTGAGGCCTGAGGACCTCCAGTGCCGCACGCAAGTGCCAGGAGCCCTGGGCTCAGTGACATGGGGACGTGGGTCTGGTTTCAGTTCTGCCAGGAGGGGGGGATGTGACCTGAGCAACCTTTCCTTAGCGTTTCTGTATCTCGTTCCTTCCTTTATGAGATGGGCCAGTGACGTGTAGGATCTAGATGACAGGAACTTGAAGGTCTAGGTGATTTCCTTATAAATAAGTACGCCATATGCAGCAGAGAAGGTCAGCCTTCTGTGTGGAAGTGACACCAGCCTGAGCCCGTTTTCTGTTTCTCCCCGATGAGCGGTCCCTTTTGGCTTCTGTGTATCCCAAGCCACATACTTACTCTTCACCCCTCCGCTGATGTGCACGCACTGACTGATCCACAGCTGCTTTGACTTGGCTGTTGAGTTTCGGGGTAGTTCCAGCCGTTTGTTGACTGTTTTATCACGTGGTTCTGTGTGCCACGCGCTGAGCTAAGCGAACAGAGAGGAAGCAACTCAGAGGCCGCCCGCCCTCCTGGAGCCCACCGCCCGGGCTTTGGTGGAGAACGTGGGAGGGGGCTGTGTGAGGGTTTCCCACGGATGCGCTCCACTGCGTCCTCACGACGGGCTTATCTTCAGGGACGGAAGTGAAAGGGGGGGGGCGGTCCCCAGGCCCGCACACAGTAGACTGTCAGTGACTTATTAGTTGAAGATGATTCCGGGAAGAAATGGAACATTGACATCATTGCCTAGGAAACCTGGAGGAGAAGAGGCCAGGAACGGCCTGGGCACAGAGGACAGAAGGACGTGTGCTGTGACTAAGATGGCTTAAGAGTTGTAGAAATGAATGAAAGGTGACTTGAGGTGATTAAAGGTGTGTGGCCAGTAAGCCTGGAGAAGCATAGTAACTAAGAAGCTGGAAGATCGAGGTTTCCAACAGGAGAGACTCAGCAGAGGTTACAGTCTGGCCTTCTTGTTCTCACACATTGGCCGATTCTGTCCTGAGCCATGTATCCAGCCCAAGTTCCGTCAGTTCCTGTCCCCACTGGGAACAGTTATTTCCTTATGAAGACCCAGTGTAGGGTTTGTCAGCTTCGTAATACAGAACACATCAGCAGCCCTTGACGGAGGCCCAAGTACAGTGCCTTACTGGATGGGCTCTTGTGATCGTTGGGTGGTCGCTGGTTATTCACTAAGTGAGGACTCCACTGATGAATGCTCTTTGATTAGCAAGGAACCCGGGAACGTCTCTCTTACGACTCCTTTCGGGGCAGGAAAATGCTGGGTTTGACTTAGAAACACCCCGGGTCTCGGAAAGGGGCCTCTGATCACTAACCCCACACTCCTCGTTCCCAAATCACCATCTCAAGTGTTCTTCGTGCTTCCGGAACCTGAACACTTGCAGCGTGTACAAAGGAATCAGGTTTCTTTTTCTCGGCCAGAAACTACCATCAGAAAAGCCAGTGGGACGCATACAGATACGTCTTGACGGCATGGGAAGAAGGTTCCCGAAAGAGGCAATGCTGACAGTGCTGTCGGTCAGCTGTCCACATTCTGGAGGGTTGCTTGGCCATCCAGACCCCGGCAGCTTTGGGATTAGAAACCCGACTTCTTTGATCTGCCAGAGCTGTGTTTAGTCTGATGGTCATAAAAGCCTTGTTCCCAGGGCTGGAGCTGATAGCAAAGATGTGTTGGGGTCAGGCCCTGGTGCTTCCCACAGTCTGTAGCTAAAGCAAGTGTTGGCTGTCCCTGGGAGGCCCTTCAGATCCTGAGTTCTTTAAGGTACGTGAAGGTTCAGTGGAGATGAGCCCTTAGGTCCTTTCGTAACAGCTCAATCCTGACACCCAGTGGATCTCGTAGGCACGGGCACCCGGGGCTGCGCCTGCACCTCCCAGTTTGGAGATAGAAAAGGTGGCTTTCCTGGGCTGGAGATACCGCAGAACCATGCAGCTCGCTGTTAGGGTAACGATATCACCCACGGGGCACGTCGTGAAGATAACTTCCCACCAGATGTGGGCATCACAGCAACTTAGAACCAGTCCCGTCTGAGCCACTGAGAACGGTGAAAAGACTTGGACTTTTTGAGGCAGATTAATTGATACCAGGGTCATCTCGCTGTTTGTTGCTGTAGAGTTTTTAGCTTTTCGTGACCCTTGTTTCGGACACTTAAAGAATTCTTGTGTCAAACAAACGTCTAGGTCATTTTGGACGTTTTGGGAGAAGAGGCGCTCTCTGTGAGAGATTCTAGAAAAGGAAAAGGAAGAGATGGAGGCGAGCAGGCAAGGACGTGACGTGGCAGCCCTCACGCTGTGTCCTTTGCTCTTTTCCTCAGGTCCCAAGGGTGAAGAAGGAAAGGTCGTGCCCTTACCCGGTCCCCCTGGAGCAACAGGACTTCCGGGGTCCCCCGGGTTCCAAGGGCCCCAAGGTACTCAGCGTCTCGTTCACCTGGAGGCTTGGGGTGGGGGAAATGTGCTCACGTTTTTCACACGCTGACCATTGGTCTTTCTCACCGCAGGTGACCGAGGTTTTCCTGGAACCCCGGGAAGGCCGGGTCTCTCTGGAGAGAAGGGTTCAGTCGGCCAGCCTGGGATTGGCTTTCCAGGGCCTCCCGGCCCCAAAGGTAAACCCGCAGGACAAGGCAGCTTTGGGGGGGCTGCTTGCTCAGGCCACTGCCTGCGTGGGCCCCGATGGTGGCGCCCGTCCCCGGCTGGTTAGCACCAAGGGCTGTGGTCTCTCCGTTCATCCTCACGTGAATTCTAGGAGAAAAGAGGCGGTGGACGTAAACACACCATGTGCGAGTTAGCGAAAGAGCTGTGCGGTGTGCAGGCTGGTGATTCCGGTCACCGAGGTGATGGGTGACGTGTGCTCCCGGCCGAGTGGTTTGGTGGGAAGGGGTTGGGACCTCAAGGACCCCAAGCTGTCCAGGGATCTGGCAGATGCCACGTTTGCCTAAACCTACCCTCAGGGCGGTCTCTCTCTCATCCGTGAAGGGAGCACACAGCCCACCGGGACCTGGGCCAGGCTGGTCTGGAAGGCGGGGGAAGGGCGGGGGGATGGTGCGGTGAATATGAGGGGGGGCCTTGCTCTTGGGGGAGAGGCCCTCACACGCATGGACGTTCCAGAACCAGTACTTCTCTCTGAAAATTGTAAGGAAGTAAAGAGGACAGCTTCACCCGTTTTGCTGCTTTCTTAGTCCTTCAGGGAGACTGATATGCAGACTGGCCATTAGGGACTTTGGTCCAGAGCCCAGAAGGGCTGTGAGCAGTGAGGGGCACGTCTTTTCCCTTTGGGCCGACATCCCGACCCCAGTTTGACCACCGTTTCACCAAAACTTAGTTTAAAGACTTGTCCAGCCTCCGGGCTTCTTGTCTAGGGCTCTGCATCGCACCCACTCTCAAGGTTGCAGGCCTTCACGCTCGGGGACGGGAGACAGCGGCCTGTTTCTCCGGGAGCCGCATGATGCCCGCCGCGCTCATGGCCACTTCTGCCAGGCTCATGGGGCAGAAGGCCCCCCAGTGACCCTCCAGCATCACAGGGGCAGTGCTCAGGCCTCCTGCGTGTTCCATGGGAGAACCAGACCACTGCCATCACGGCAGGTAGAATTTAGCTGAGGAAGGCCTCCTTAATCAGAGACCCTTTGCCCACATCGCACGAAGCTGCCTGGAGTTATGTGCACTGTCTGTCAGGCCCCTCGAAACAGCAGCCCTACACCACGGGCGATTCAGGTTCGTGTTTCTGCAAGCTTGCAGATCACTGCGTGTCCCCAGCCTTCCATCACACAGAGAGAGCCTAGCCCAATGGCTCTCACACTTGCTGCTGTTTATAGCCACGTGGGCAGCTGTCAGAAAGCCCATCAGAGGCGGGACCCAGTCTCTAAATGTCCCCACGTCCCTCCAGTGTGGTGCAGTTGGAGAACAGGTGGTCTAACGTGGCGCTTCTCAAACTCGAACGTGTCCAGGAATCACGAAGGGTCTTGTTAAGATGCGGGTCTGCGTGGGGGTATCCAGGCTGGATTTCTAACCAGGTGACAGGGATGCTCCGGACCACACTCGGAGTTGGCAGAGTTTAAATTGCCATTCCCAGTCTGCAAATGCTGGTTTGGTTGGGTTGGGTTTGCTTCATTTGTGGGGAGCGGATAGGAAAGAAAAGTTCTAAGCACTTAGAAGAAAAGGAAGGGAGGGGTGGGTGTGAGGGAGAAAGAGGAAGGGGCGGCCAGCGCTGCGAGCGCACCCTGCCCCCAGGCTCCCCCTGGACCAGGATGGTCTCATCTTCCTTTTTGGCGCCCTCAAATCTGTTCAGGTTCATCTGAGCAGGTGTAAAAGAAGTGGAGAAAGTAGGGAACGGTATTTTTACATGAATGATTTTTTTTTGACTCTTCCAAACAGGTGTTGACGGTTTACCTGGAGACACTGGACCTCCTGGAAATCCCGGTCGCCAAGGTTTCAATGGCTTACCTGGCAACCCAGGTCCGCCTGGCCAAAAGGTGGGTACTGAGCGTTCTCTGGATTGCTGTTTCCCCATCCTTGTGATTAATTGGACCCATAAATTGTGGGCTGTTAATCTCATATGGTTTGTTGGGTCAGCGTGTTTTGTGTTTGAATGAAATAGCATCAAATGGAAAGTACCAAAGTACAAGGGGTAGCACGTGGTCGTGCCTATTTTGGGGAGAATCACTTATTCCTGCTTTGTGGGTGGGCTCTTGCCTGTGTGTGTCCTGGATCTCAGGTACAGTGTGTGTCATATCACGAGTGGAAGGAGAAAGCCGTTTGGAAGCCACTGTCCTGAGTGACCTAACAGCCCCCAGCAGGGTGGGCTGCAGCCTCAGTGATACTGACATTCGGGTCCAATAATTCCTCGTGGTGGGGCTGCCCTGAATACCGTGGGGTCTTTCGCAGCCTCTGTGGCCCCGACCCACAGATGCTAAAGGAGCACCCCGACATGCATGCCCAGTGTGACCGCCGTTACCCAGTGTCACCGTGGGGCAAAGGGCCCTGGTCGGGGACCCCGGGACTAGTGTGACATCGGGTTTCTCTTTGCCCTCGAACACCCCTCTGCTGCTTGCTGATACTCAGCAAGTACAGGCGACTGTTGGTTAGATCCTCTCACGTTCTGATCATAAGGAAAGGAACTGAAGTTGCCAGAAGGCGTCTGCCCTGCCTGGGAAAAGGCCACGGCCAGGAGATGCGCCTTTGCCGGCACAGAGCCCCTGCCCTCGCCTTGGGGGTGGGCGAGGGTGCACACTGGCAGCTGTGCCTCGGTGATGCCGGGGAAGGTTCCTTCTGAGGAACGCCTGACCCGAGGTGGTGTCCCTGCCCCGTGTGGCTGACGTGGAGCATGTGGCCTCCGGACGCCTTCTTTTTTTTTTTTTTGCGGTACGCGGGCCTCTCGCTGTTGTGGCCTCTCCCGTTGCGGAGCACAGGCTCCGGACACGCAGGCTCAGCGGCCATGGCTCACGGGCCCAGCCGCTCCGCGGCATGTGGGGTCCTCCCGTACCGGGGCACGAACCCGTGTCCCCTGCATCGGCAGGCGGACCCTCAACCACTGCGCCACCAGGGAAGCCCAAGGACGCCTTCTTTATGTGACACACCCCCACCTTCCCCTGATGACCCGCACTGGGTGTGTAAGTGAGTCAGTGACCGCAGTATGTAGATCGCCTCAAACACTGGCTCACGAGCTAGTAGATGCCGAATGGAACTGGAATTAAGGATTTGGTTTACGATTTAAATTACTGAGCTTTTTCAAAATCCCTTGGACTGAGTTCCCTCCAGTTTGCAAATTTCACCGCAGGGCCGTGTGGATAAGACACCTCTGCCCGCTTACCTCCACCTGGTCGTCATCTGGAAGTTGTTGCCTTCAGAGATGCCGGGGGGGCCGCTGTGACTTGATGTGCACGTTTTGCTTCACACGGCCCGTCGGGGCTTAAATTGGGGTGTGCTCCTTCCTGCAGGCCCTCAAGATACTGCCTTTATTTTTAATCATCTGTGTGGGTCAAAGCCCTTTGATTCATGAAAAGGTTTTAAACGTTTAATTTGACATGAGAGCTTTCGTTTCATCAAAAAAACGAAGTAAATGGAGTTCTGTTCCAGTCCTGGAACTTTCCACCTCTTAATACCCATTCACTGGCCACACAGCACGCTGGGTGTTGTTCCCACTGTGTAGACTCAGGGCAGCAGAGTCGAGGGGCCGAGACCCAGCGGAAGGAGCTCCTGCCTCTCTGACTGTGGACAAGCCATCCAAACGGGGGAGCCTTGGCTTTCCTCCTTTGTGAAAAGAAAATAATAAAAATTACCTCCCTTTCGGCTTGTAGTGAGATTGAAAGGCAACAATAGGTGTGAAGAAGCTTCGCCAACTGGAAGGTGGGACAAATACCGTTCTTATAAATGCACCAGCAGCATCGGTTAACACGTACGCCCTTGGCCTGATAAAATCGCGGGCTCTGAGGGTCACTGGCTTCTCCGTGCTTCATGGTTTCCAGGGCGAGCCTGGAGTTGGTCTGCCGGGACTCAAAGGTCTGCCAGGACTCCCTGGCATCCCCGGCACCCCTGGAGAGAAGGGAAACGTCGGGGGACCAGGCGTTCCTGGAGAGCACGGCGCCATCGGCCCTGCAGGCCTTCAGGGAATCAGAGGTAACTTCTTATGGGCAAATCCAGCTTGTGGTAGGGACGGGGTCTGTTTATTGTGTGTCCGCAGAGCACCTATCGGGGCTCAGTAAACGTTTGCTGAATGAATGATGAAAATTCTAGACGGGTTCCTGGCGAGCGGTGTGAGTGGGTGGTAGGTGCTGACATCGCTGTGTCCGCATGTGGTACATTCACGATTTCTTCCCCATCCAGGTGACCCGGGACCTCCTGGATTGCAAGGCCCCAAAGGAGCTTCTGGAGTCCCCGGAATAGGCCCTCCTGGAGCTATGGGACCCCCTGGAGGACAGGGACCCCCAGGGTCATCAGGTGATACTACGTTCTTCCAGAATGTTCCCTTCCCTAACTCATAATCTGTGACTAAAAGGGGGAAAAGTCAGTTCTATTCTGTGGCTGTAGGTTTGGTTGTTTGCTTACACGTAAGGTCACAGGCGCCTTTCTTCACCTCCCTCTGAGCTTGGTTTACGTGCCAAAGACACCTCCCCTTTATATTGTATGTTCTTTACCTTTTACATTTAATTTAGAAGGATCGGTATCTCTATCTTATCTTTCCATAAGAGGTTTAGTAAGTTGTAGGTAACTTAAACAAAATGAGTTCATGTCTGGAAGCTACCTTTGCCTTTAATAATCATTCTAGAAGTGAGACAGAGAGGGTGGACCAGGGCAGGACAGTCAGGGAGAGACACCGTGGAGAAGCTGGGCTTAGGTCTGAATACTACGGAGGGGCCTGGGTGGGAATTGCTGACCGCTCACGGCAGGTAGGCGGGGCTTTGTCTTGGGACGTTATTTGCCCACCGATGGCCCCAAACACCACTATCTGGGAAGGTGGAAGCTGTTCCCCTGTACCCCCGACGTGGGCACGGCTACACACCTTCTGCAGAAAGTAACAGTTAAACAGGGTACAGGATGCTGCAGGACACCCTGTCGATCCTGCTGACGCCCCCTTTCTCTTCCCCACCTCAGGCCCCCCTGGAGTGAAAGGAGAGAAGGGCTTCCCCGGATTCCCAGGCCTGGACATGCCGGGCCCCAAAGGAGACAAAGGGCCTCAGGGGCTCCCCGGCCTGACGGGACAGTCGGGACTGCCTGGTCTCCCTGGACAGCAGGGCACACCTGGACAGCCCGGGTTCCCAGGTAAATGACCTGTGAACTCCACCCAAGTGGATGCTGGGGAGACGCCTCACCTGGTCTTGTTCATGACCCTCGCTCGGCATCTGCCGTCAGCGTTCACGGTCCTTCCATCCGGCCACAGGTCCCAAGGGAGAGATGGGCGTCATGGGGACCCCCGGGCAGCCCGGCTCGCCAGGACCAGCGGGTGTGCCAGGATTGCCGGGTGAAAAAGGTAGGGAGCCGTGACTCCGGAAAAGCCCATCTCATGTCGGTGTCCCGATGCCTTGTGGGAAATTCTCCAAGAGTCGTAGGTCATTGTTCATTTCAAGAGGCCTGGGAAAGAAGATCAAGCTAGGGTCCAGAAGACCCCCTCTTCCAGGAGGCGCTCAGGGGTCCTGGGGATGAAGGGCTGTGCCCTGCCGAAAAGTCAGAGAGAAGACAGGTTTCCGGGTTTCCTTGTTGGCATGGTAGAGTTTTCGTTTTTTTTGTTTTGTTTTGAGAAATGGTGGTATTTTTAGTCATTCGAAGATTCAGTCACAGCAACTGAGTCTTTGGAATCAAATTAGCAAACAGGGGAAGTTTACAAGTCTTACTTTTTATTACTTATCTTGATATTTGAAATTGGTTCAGATACTGTTTTTAAAAAAGAAATTGACTTTAGATGTGAGACATAAAAACGGTCATCTGTTTAGTTGAACAGGAAAATTCTGTTCTTTTGGATAGAATTGAGGGGCCACTGAGCAGATGTCGTGAAGGTATTTGAGAAGGAGAGAAAATATAAATTATTTAATAAGTGAAGTCTCCTATGTTGGAATTATTAGCAAATAATGAATTCTAGAAGATGGCTTTTTTGTTCATTTCCCTGCTGTCGCATTCTTCTGGGTAACTCGGACCCTCGCCGTTTAACGCCACTTTTGGACAGACTATTAGTTCTTTATAGGTAGTTTATCAGTTACTTCTACTGGCCAGAAAGAACAGCACACTCGTCACTGCCTTGGGGGCCCCTGGCCACGCGTCACTCGGTGCCTCCTCTTCTTTCTACAGGGGACCACGGCTTCCCGGGCAGCTCGGGACCCAGGGGAGACCCTGGCTTCAAGGGTGATAAAGGAGATGTGGGTCTTCCTGGCAAGCCGGGCTCCATGGATAAAGTGGACATGGGCAGCATGAAAGGCCAGAAGGGAGACCAAGGAGAAAAAGGTAACGCGGAGGACAGTTTACCTTCGGAGGGGGGAGAAGGTGTCTAACGAGTTATTCAGTTCTTCACAGACCTGTGTTTCTACAGTTTGTCTTATTTTAAGCAGACGTGGTCGTCACTATTTTTGTGTGTGTGTCGTGCAGGACAAATCGGCCCAACTGGTGATAAAGGATCCCGGGGAGATCCTGGAACCCCAGGAGTGCCTGGAAAGGACGGTCAGGCAGGACACCCTGGGCAGCCAGGTATGGAAGGGAGTTCAAGGTCGCCAGCTCGGCAGGGGCTCGTGTTGGGAGAGGTTACCTGGCAGTTTTCATGGGTGTTGACCTGTTGGGTTTTTCTCTTTATGATTCTAGGACCTAAAGGTGATCCGGGCATAAGTGGGACCCCAGGTGCTCCGGGACTTCCTGGACCCAAAGGATCGGTTGGTGGAATGGGCCTGCCAGGTATGTGGGGTTTAGGAAAGGAGTTCCCTTTCCAGTGCTTGTACATGTGGTGCTTGTGGGATGAGTCTGCGGGTGAGACCCGCTTCACGGAGGACGCAATCCAGGGAGACGTGTCTTTGACACAGACTCACATCTTCAATCCTGTGTGGTCTCTTGCCTAGGGATGGTGGCATTTGGTTGACCTTCCAGCCATTGCTTAAACAAGCAAACAAACAAAACTCGTCACAGTTTAATAAAATGAAACACGGGCTGTGCACTATGAACTTCCAGTTACCTCCAAGTGATCCGTCTACTTGGATCCGTCGAGGAGGTGATTAATTCTCCATTCAGTTGTGTCAGTGCAAGCAGCTCGTGCCTGTAAAGCCCTTTGACGTTAGCTCAGAAGAATCCCCTGGGCTCCTCCGCCCTGGTCCCGAGCTGGCCTCCCAGGCTTTGCCATCAGCGTTTGCGGCGGTGACAGCGACCAGAGCAGAGGCAGCAGATGGAAGGCTCAGGCCCCGATGGTCCAGGTGCTACTGCTTCCTCGAACTTGCCTGGAGCAGGAAGTCAGGGCAGCCAGCCTGTCTCCCTCACTCCTCCCAAGTCTTGGCGAGGCGCGTTGTCACTTTGCTTGAGCTATAAACACCCAGCGGCTGCAGTAAGGCTTCTTAAATTCTTTTTGCAACGAATCTCTTGGGCCTGTCATTCAGTCCGCTAGGCAGATGCTGGTTGCAATAAAACAACCAGCGTTCCCTTTGTTGCAGTAATCTCCCAGGCCTTGGCTGCAATTTAATATCCAAGTTCTCCTTACAATAGCATCACCAACCGACTCACAGCTGCCCCTAACAACCAAGCCAGCAGCCGCAGAGGGTCAGGTACAGGGCCGGGCATAAGCCTGCTTCCCTGGGACCTATTTATAAATTAGTTTGACTGCCCACATCCGTCCTGGAAGCAGGTACGCTTTTACTCTCCATGGCCTGCCTCTCGCCCCCTCTGATTCATTCGGATAATGAGGTTTGACTACGGAACGAAAGACATGGAAGCCATGTTTAATGCTGTTGGGAAAGGAAGCATGCTCAGCGGTTAATGTATTTTTTCTCCCTTTGTAACGTGGTTGTCTTTAAAAGACAGGAGGAACGTTTCCTGGCGTGGTTCTAATGTGGCCTGGGGGGCTGGCGCCTGCCTGGATCACTTACAGCTTGAGAAATGAGGGGATACGTGTTCTTCCATCTCATTCTTGGCCGGTAGTTGAGACGCTTTCCTATTTTTAACGTTAGCACCTGCTAAGCACACGTTCTGTTTCAATTGTGTGTGTTTCTAGGAATACCTGGAGAAAAAGGTGTGCCTGGCCTCCCTGGCCTGCAGGGCATCCCTGGCTCACCTGGAGAAAAGGGAGCAAAAGGAGAGAAAGGGCAGGCGGGTCTACCTGGCATTGGGATTCCAGGACGGCCCGGGGAGAAGGTAACAGCATCCCCGCGGAAGCCCCTCCCACCCATCCCCACAGAAAGGCTTTGGGAGGACCGTTTACTGAGCATCTCCACACAGTAGATGAATCATAACACAGAACGGTTTCTCCAGTTGATTTTACGTCTCCCTGCCTCCCCCTTCTATTCATGGCCTGTGTCCCCAAGGAGGATCCGAGACGTGCTGAGAGCTTGGGTAGCAAGTTATCATGGGGAGAAATGGAGAAGGAACACGAGAAGCAGAACAGGCAACTGCTCTTTGCTCTGGGTTTCTAGTTTTTCCTCCATTTTCAGAGGGCTTTGAGTCTCCCCTTCGAAAGCTGGAAGTGGAATTCTGCCATGCGATAGTCATTGCACTCCCATGTATACAGAAAGCACCTCCAGACGCATGTCCAAGGACAGATATGACATTAATGGGCCCAATTTTCACCCACAGGGAGACCAAGGGGTAGCAGGTTTTCCAGGAAGCCCTGGAGAGAAGGGAGAGAAAGGAAGCAGTGGGATCCCAGGGATGCCCGGGTCTCCGGGCCCCAAAGGCTCACCAGGGAGTGTTGGCTATCCAGGTAAGTGAGCTGGCCTCCTCCTGAGCTCGGGGTTCAAGGATGGCAAAGAGAAACTCAAAGTCATGGGAATTCTGGTGTTTTGGTTTTTCTTTAGGAAGCCCTGGGTTGCCTGGAGAAAAAGGTGACAAAGGCCTTCCGGGATTGGATGGCATCCCTGGCATCAAAGGAGAAGCAGGTAGAGACCACTTTTTAGGACACAGGTGGGGGCCTGTGGAGAAGAGGCCAAGGGGCATCAAGGCTGGGTGACCTCTGAATGACCAGCTGGGCTCACACCTCCATTTCCAGATGAACAAACTGAGTCTAGGGGGACTTCTAGGGTCTTTCCACCAGTTAGACCTAGAACTGGTTTTACAGCTAGCTCCAATTGGGTCTAGAAACTTTTCCTGTTCGGCATGGTAGATGGATGTCCTTTCTCTCCACTCTCACGAGCTTTAGGGGGTCACTGTGCAGTGGTGTTGCTGCCGCATGAGGGTCCCTTCTGAAGGGGTGTCAGGAGTAACCTCGGGGAAGCTGGGCATGCTAGGGGGTGGGAGGTACAGCTCCCTGGAAAAATGTCGGGATTGGTGCATTTTACATGCAGATCACGGTGCCGTGATAGGTTCCATGCCTGACCGATCTGACCTTTCTCTTTGAGGTCTTCCTGGGAAGCCTGGTCTCACGGGCCCGGCCGGCCAGAAAGGGGAGCCCGGCAGTGATGGATTCCCAGGGTCGGCAGGAGAGAAGGGTGAACCAGGTATGTTGGGCTCCCATTTCCCTTTCAGAATGAGACTCTGCTCTGGAGTAAACGTCTCCCAGAGACTTACATTCCATGCTAAGTGACCGGAGCTGGGTGTAAGCTGGGCATAAGTGACATCCTTACAGCTGTTTAAGCAACAATGTGGGCAAGTGGGGCAGGATTGGATGAGAAAAGGGGAAAGAGGATGTTCATTTATTCCACAAATACTTATGGGCATCTACCCTTAAAATGGCCTGAGCTCTCAGTGTGAGTGAAGGAGACACCGTAGAAAGCCCAGACCGCTGCCTTCTCTGCCTGGCCTTTCCCTCTTTAGAGGAACGGTCCTGGGAATATTCTCAGTCCCCAGAATCTGCTCCTGTTACTGATGGGAGCACGGCAACTTGGGCAAAAGTGTGAGCTGCGGGCTCCGATGATGACAATCACATACATAATAATATTCGTATATAGCAAGAGGGTGACACACAGACAGTTTGAAACAGGTTGCCCTCAGTCAGGGGGATGGAGGGAGGGAAATAGTGCTGGGGAGGAGCATGGAGGGGGATCCATGGCTGTTAGTGTTGGTCTCTTCCTAAAGTTCATTTCTTTCATTCTATGAGCCTTATGTTTATATTATGTACATTCATTTTCCTATAAAAATAGTTTGTAAGAAATGCCTCCACACCTACTTCCCCCCTTTGAATCTTCCCTTATGCGCTTTACTCACATTTGTGGACTCCCTGGTGTCTGCTTCCCCAAATATCACTGGCTCTGTGCACTGCCTTTGTGAATAGCTGTTAGTTGGATAGTCATCTGAGAAAAGCCAATTGGTGAGTCTCCAGACAGTAATGGGAAATAAGTACCCAACTGTACAGATCGTTTCTCCTAAATGCTGTAATGGTTCTGGGCTCAAAGGTACTTGGGAAAATGTACTAAATTATATATATATCCAGTCAAGGGTATCTTAGAACAACTGTAGTGATATAATTTTACTTGCAAAGTGCAATGGACTAATTTCTCTGTGTTTCGCAAATAGTATATGGTATCGGCGCAAAGAGTGGATATTGCTTTGTGCTGTTCCTGCAGCTCGGCTGTTTTAGGAGAGAAAAACGGGACTTCTTACCTTTATCTCGTAGGTCTACCCGGAAGAGGATTCCCAGGGTTTCCAGGGGCCAAAGGAGAGAAAGGTAACACATTTGCTAAATGTGTTCTTCCTTTTCAACTAACTGCTGATACACGTGGCACTGGCAGAGCAGGGTGAGCAGATACAAGGAAGCACGTGGACATGGGTGATAGATTATGGGTCGGGGACAGTCGAATTGCCACTTTCTACTGGCTCGTGGCAAACCACTGCGTGGCGTGTGTGTTTCGGATTCATAGCCTTGTGAAGTGGGGTGGGGGGAAATCCCAGGGAGGGCCCAACCATCCTTCTAGGTGGTGACCCTGTTTCCTCCCCTTATTTTTTCTTAATAACCTTGAAGCAATCCTAGAATTTTGTCATTTCGTTGGCAAGTTTGGGGTAATATGTTTAAAACAACATGCAGGGTTTTTTCTACAAGCTCTCACTTAAAAAAATTTGTTTAAAACAGCTTTATTGAGGTATCACTGACATCTAATAAATTGCATATATTTAAAGTGTACAATTTGCCAAATCTTGGTATATGTACACACCCATGAAAATATCAGCTCATTCAAGACAGTGAATGCATCGTCACCCCAGAAGTTTCCTGGGCTGCCTTGTCACCCCCCCTCTGCTCCTTCCTGTCCCCACCCCGACCTGCCCCCCAAGCAACCATTGGTCTGCTTTCTGGCACTGTAGATTAGCTTGTATTTTCTAGAATTTTACATTCACGGAATCCTACAGCATGTACGTTTTCGCCTGACTTCATTCGCGCAGCATAATGAATTTGAGTCACCTGTGCTGTTCGTTGTGTCAATAGTTTATTCCTTTTTCTTGCTGAGTCGTATTCCATGGTGTAGCTGTAACACAGTTTGTTTATTCATTCACCTGTTGGTAGAACAAGCCCTTAATTTCAGCAATGCCATACCTTGCAGGCTTGTCTGCACATCTATTCAAATGCCTTTGCCATAGAACACCACCTTTAAAAAGTGTAAAGAATGGTTGCAGTTTCTTTGTACCCTAAGCTTTCTCTTCCTCAGGTGGGCCATGGCGGGTGTCTGGCATGTTATTTAATAAAAAGGAGAGAGAAGGGCACCAGCTCCGGTTTCCTCCTGGATCCTTCTGGAAGCCCCTCCCTCCTCTTTGGTGCACTGGATTTCTCTTCTTCCCTGCATTTCACCGTGATCTCAACCTGTCTTTACTGTTTAGGTTCAAAGGGTGACGTGGGTTTCCCAGGCTTAGCTGGGAGCCCAGGAATTCCTGGATCCAAAGGAGAACAAGGATTCATGGGTCCTCCGGGGCCACAGGGACAGCCGGGGTTGCCAGGCACTCCGGGCCACGCGGTGGAGGGGCGCAAAGGAGACCGGGGCCCACAGGGCCAACCTGGCCTGCCAGGTAAGGGTGTGTCACTAGGTTCAGAGCTGGGACTGAAACAGGGGCACAAACATACACAAGTATCAAAGAAATTGGAATAATTAAGTTCTCAAATGAGCTTTTTATTTAGAAGTTTACAACATTTATTACCATTGAAACTGCTTAAGACCTTGGGCCCCTTTTACCTAGGCCTCCATTGGGTCAGTACTTTTCTCGTGCTCTTTCTTTCAAGGAACAAGCAATTAGGGAGAGGGAGAAGGCCATTACTGAAAAGGACTGGAGCACAAATGCCATGTGTGGCTGGTTGTTTAAAACCAGCACGACCTTCTGTCACACCTGTTCCCCCATGAACAGGTGGCTGCCCTACAGCGCAGCCACCCCTGAGCACAGAGACCACAGGGCACTTGACTCTGAGACTGTGGTGTTTATATCGACGTTTACTGCCTGTCGAGGAGATTCTTCCTTCTAGGACCTGCCTGGATGTCTTCAGGGCTCATGCTGCTTAAATGATGTTGTTGTAGACAGTTGGGGACAGTTGGGTGGCAGTGGTGACGACCACAGCCCAGTGACACTTACACATAAAACCACCCTCTGACCTCAAACGTGGGACTTCTGTGTCTCCCATTAGGGCTTCCGGGACCCATGGGGCCTCCAGGGCTCCCTGGGCTTGATGGGCTGAAAGGTGACAAGGGAAACCCAGGCTGGCCGGGCACTCCTGGGGCTCCAGGGCCCAAGGGAGACCCAGGATTCCAGGGCATGCCGGTGAGTTGTCCCTTGGCAGGTCTTGTTTTTGAAAAGGATCATAAGATAATACTTGTGTGTGTATGTGTGTATTCATGTGTGTTACACTCCCAGATCCTCCCTGAAGCAGCCCCTTCTCTCTGGCAAGTAATCAGCCATCTTTACTGGCATCATGATAGGCAACTATTACAAAACTTTTTACAATCTAGTTTTACACAGACCATCAAAAGTGAAACGTTATACTACTGGAGATTTTAGTTCAATGCCTGGGTTTAAAAATCTATATACAAATGATGCAAAAAGAAAGCCTCAGTAACATAGAAGTATATCCCTATTCCTAGTGCCATTCAGTGTCTGTCTATCTCTATGTATACATATGTGCATTATATGTACACATATGTAGATATACGTTTGTGCATGTAATTTTGCTTATGGCACTTTTTAAAATAAGGTAAAGCAAAGAAACATTACAACTTTTTGTATACTGAGAAAGGAACAACTATGTTGAAATACCTAGAAATTAAGATAATATTTTTTAAATACAAAAATATCACTGTATTATAAAGGAAAATAATCCTTCTTTAGTATTTTTTATGTTTTTTTTTCCATATTTAAAAGCACTTTTAAGAAAAGATGCAAAGCTAATTTTAAAGAAAAATCGCTGTGGTTGAGCGTTGGGAGTAAAGCCATCCAGAAAGGCTCTTTGGTGTTGATAGATTGAGATGTTGCCATGACCGATGTTTAGGGAGTTTCGACTCTGTTCATGGCATCGTGCTATGGGGTGGGGACAGTGGGATGTAAGATTTACACCTGCTCCTGGAATTTACCACACAGGCGGACAAGCAGAAGGGACAGAGTGACTGAAGCAAGTTGCTGCAATTTCCAGCTCCCTAATTTAGGCGCACACACAGGTTTTGTCATTCTTTTTACATCTTTAAGCAACCACAGGCAACAT
Source organism: Monodon monoceros (assembly GCF_005190385.1). Lineage (NCBI taxonomy): Eukaryota > Metazoa > Chordata > Mammalia > Artiodactyla > Monodontidae > Monodon > Monodon monoceros. The sequence goes on from NW_021703785.1 coordinate 2,709,073, forward strand.
TCGTTCACAGAGCTACTTCAGAACATGGAGGGGCTGTTCCCAACTTCCTGACTACCAGTTGCTTGAGGGACCTGTGTCTCCCGAGCCGTTCCCGACTGACGTTCTCTTTGTGTGTCTAGGGGGTCGGTGGCTCTCCAGGAGCTACAGGTGCTAAGGGTGATATGGGACCTCCAGGAGTTCCAGGGTTTCAAGGTAAGACATAAGGGAGATGCCGCTTGAAGACACATTTACCTGCCACCAGAGCCGCAGCCCCTGGTGCTTTCCTGTTGATAGGCCTAGCATTGCAGTACAAGATCCTGTTCTCTTCAAATTAAAATGCCATTTCTGGGGGGCTGCCCCGTTTGTAGAATCCCATGCATAGCAGTAGAAAGACATTCTGATTTTCGTACTAAGAATCAGTGGATCATTTGCATCTCAATGAGAAGTCATGGATTTGGGCCATTCATTAATTTTTTAATGTTTGAAGCAAATATTTATTGGGTACCTACCAGCTTCCAGGCACTTTGATTTTTTTTACTGCAGCATCAGGTACATATGAATGAAAGGTGAATACAACAAGTTCTCAGCTTGCAGGCATCTTGTGGTCTAGTTGGGGACACGTGTGAACCAGATCGTGACCAAAAACAGAATCACGTGCTCCTCCACTGGTTGTGACCATTTTATGGTTTGCTGCATGTTTGGAAAAATGTGACCTCTGGGTTTTAGAAAGAAGAGTTTCATCAAAAGTTTTACATAGCTGACTACAAGTAATGTTCTTTTCTTCCACATGCATAAATTGGAAATGTGTTCACTGTGTGTGTGTATGCGTGTATTATACGTGTATATGTATGTAGGTGTGTATAGGTACACATAAGCATATGTGTACATGTATGTGCATATATGTATATACTGTGTGTATTCACACACACACGGTTATTGTTTGGAGTTCTGTGCAAAGACAGTGTTTTACTTTCCACCAGGGCAGAAAGGCCTCCCTGGCCTTCAGGGAGTTAAAGGTGACCAAGGAGACCAAGGTTTCCCTGGAACTAAAGGTAAGAGAATTTGGTCATTAGAAAACAGCAGTTGAAAATTCTTTGGCCACTTGGCAGGGTTCCTATATTTGGCTAACCTAGTTGACATTTTTACCAACGACTTGTCCTGAAAGTCAAGTTTGTTAAGTCTGTGCCTGAGATAAATCCAGTGGAAAGGGGTGAGAGACAAAATCTCACAGGCTCTGAGGGCAGACGGAAATCAGCCGTAAAAATCAGGAACGAAGTCCGTCTTGCAGGCTGAACAAACTGTGGCTGGACAGTATGGAATTCTTTCTAAGAAAGGGGCTGCCTTAGCTTCTCCACGGGGAGCCAGACGTGCCGAGTGGCTCCAGAGACACAGCTGGTCTTAGAAGGAAGTGGTCTGAGGGAGTCTGCATCCCATCCTGGTCTCTGCGGGTCAGAGCTTATTTCGAGGGCTGCGTTTAGTTTTCAAGACCGTGTTTCAAGAGAGGGAGTGAGCAACCAGAATGCACTGAGAAGTGGATTGTTCGCGGAGAAAATAAATGGGGAAACGTGGGAGGAGTGAGGAAACGGAGGAAAGGGCGGCTGCGGTAGACCCGAGGCCCCCAGCTTCACGTGGCCGCTCTGTGTACTTCAGGGCCCGTCAGGCAGGAGGAGGTTTACGTTTACTCAGCACTGAAAGATTAAGACCAGTGGTTCTGGTGTGCAGTAAGGCAGATCTCGGATACGTACGAGAAAAAAGTCCTAATTTCACCTGGTGGAGCTCCCCACGTGAGGGGTGGTTCCTTGAGGGGGATGAGCTTCCCCTTGGGTCAGGGGTCCATCAGGGCCTCCAGATCTGAGTGGACATTTGACACTGGTGACCCCGAGGTCTGTTCCAGTCCCGAGGATTCAGGATTCTAGGTTAGATAATAGAGACGCGCAGATGCCCGTGTGTCTCGTCGTGAGGGTCTGGTCCCTCGTGGTTTTGATAGTGATTCTCCTTGTGAGAAGCACTGCGTTTGATTGGGTTTCATGTCAGAAGCTGTTTCTGCCCTGAATGTGGACTGTGAAATTGACCAGTGGCTGCCCTGATTCCCACAGGTCTTCCTGGTCCCCCGGGCCCCCCGGGTCCATACGACATCATCAAAGGGGAGCCAGGGCTCCCTGGTCCTGAGGGCCCCGCAGGTCTGAAAGGGCTTCAGGGACCTCCAGGCCCCAAAGGACAACAAGGTAGGAATAACCGCGCTGTGCAGAGGGCTGTGGAGGCGGGAGGGAGCTGACCCGGGCGGCGTTTCCTCTTCACCCGCATGTCTCACAACAGCCTCTGGGCAGTGACTGTGTAAACACGTATTTGAAGATGACTTTCTTACCTTCCTTCAGTGTATGTCAAAACCACGTGAAGTTTCTGAAGAGGCCTAGCAAGGTCAGAAAAAGAAATCCAAGGAAAGCTAGGGCAGCACACAACTCAATACGTCTATGTTCACTTAGAAAAACATGGGCAAAGGAATGGGAAAAGCATCTCTCCCGGCGAGGAGATAGGGAACTGCAGGAAGCAGCAATCCAGAATTGTAGGGGTGGGTGTTCTCCACGGCGGCCCAAAAGCTCTACCCAAGTGGCCAAGATCTGTGCAAATCCCTGTGGTTCCCGGACACCTTAGGCTAGAATCTTTCTGATTATTGGGGCTAAACACTCCTTACTTCCAAAGCTATTGCTGAGGAGTGGGGATGGAAGAATGAAAACACTTAGAGTAGAAAGGTAGCATCCATGAGAATTTGTTTTAACCACCTAGGAATAAACCACACACATGAAAACAAAAAAACTACCCACGTCAATAAACCCGGTGCCTAAACATTATCTGAGACACCAGAACGTGGCCGAGAGGGGGGAAACACCTGAGAAAATGCAAATGCATCAGATCTCTCCCTACCCCCATGTGACTGCCTTTCCCCAAACTGTGTGCCAAACAAGAACAAGAACAGGAAGAAGCCGGGGAGAACCCCGAATTCTGAGACGAGGCGCCCCGTGTGGGTGTCGGTCTGCAGAGTGTGTGTTAACCTTCTGGCTTTCTGGGAAAGCTTTCCCACCTGTAGTCCGAGGCCCTGTGCGTCCCTCTCAGGGGGCCGAAGAAGACATTTCAAAAGGGAAGAAGCAGATACGGCCTATTTATTGCTCTCCACAACCGGATCATGAATTCTTTCTCCTCTCTTTAGGTGTGACAGGATCTGTGGGCTTACCTGGGCCACCAGGTATTCCCGGGTTTGATGGGGCCCCTGGCCAGAAAGGAGAGGCAGGACCCTTTGGACCTCCTGGTAGGTTTGCTGTGCTGTCCCAACCTCACTACCCTCGATCTGCATCTTCGGGTTAGAAGCCTTAGGCCCAGGCACGTGGAAACCTGCAAAAGGAAGTGTTTCTTGAAAGATTTGCATAGAAGTTTGTTTCTTAGGAGAAACAGGATCTTACAGAGGAGCTAAGGGTTGCCATCATTCTTTTCTGTGTAGGGAGACATGTTGATCAGAGCTCAGTGCCTCCCAGACGTTATTGAAAGAAGGCCAGTAGGGACGGCCCTATCTGGTTTTCTAAGTCTGCAGCTGAGACACTTGATTTCAGCGAAGGGCAAGGCGAGCAGACGATGGTACCGGAAGGCCACTGACTGGCGTGGACTGAAGTTGATCTGCTTCCCAAGAAGCAGGACCTCAGAGGTCCCATCGTGCCTGGGATGCCAAAGGCTGAGGGTGCAACTAAGTAGACAGAGCGCCCAGCCCAGCAGGAGGCCTGTGAGCATCCTGCAGGCAGCGTGGTCGCCCAGGGGACAGGAGGACACCCTGCACGGGAGCTTCCTTCCACCCTTGATTCCATATGCTGGCTTTGGGCCACTAAGGCTGGGAAGCTACCTTAAAAGACGGTCGTTTTAATCATCCTACAATAATCCTCCCTCAGAGGAGCTCCCAAATGCTGCATGAATACATGCGTGGAGTCATGTCATTTACTTCCTTTGTTCATATATTTATATTTTCACGTATTTCATTTATTCATTGGACTGAGTTTGTGAGCTTCTGCTTTGCACCAAGCACCATGCGTATAAAACATCTCCAGGTGGGATGCAGAGGGGAGAAGCTGAGGTGGCACGAGGGAGGTGGTGGTTGTACTGAGTCTCGCCTGTTTGTAACTGAGGAAGCGTATTTCTCTGCTGTCTTTCAGGTCCAAGAGGCTTCCCGGGTCCACCCGGCCCTGATGGGTTGCCGGGATCCATGGGTCCCCCGGGCACCCCGTCTGTTGATCACGGCTTCCTCGTGACCAGGCACAGTCAGACAATAGACGACCCCCAGTGTCCTCCTGGGACCAAAATCCTCTACCATGGGTACTCTCTGCTCTACGTACAAGGCAATGAGCGGGCGCACGGCCAGGACTTGGGTGAGGCATCTACAGATGGGTGTGTTCATTCCACGTCGCGTGTCCAGCGCTGGGTGGTGCCGGGCTGTGTTCCCGCTCTGGTCCTGCGTTTCGGAGTGTCACCGAGACCCAGTCAAGGAAAAGAGTCCTGTTTCCCTCCATCCCTACCAAGTGGGCCATCCTTACCGACAGCCCCCATGTTACTAATGGGAAGCCAGACATAAAGGCAGACATAAAGGCTGTGACTCTTTGAAAATTTTAAATTAATAAAACTTTTGACGTCTTCTTCCAATTATCAAGTAGGATCAAGGTATCTGGAGTACACACTTAACAGTCTGCATTCATAGTCACAAAACAGAGCAGCTTTACCGTTGCTGTTTTAAAAAATGTCCACGTTATCCTGTCCAAAATTCCTCTGTCCTTCTATTAGTTTAGATCAATAGAGAGTTGTGTGTTTGTCATCCCTTCTCTTAACCCTCTCCGGATCTGCTCCACCAAATTATGTTTTAATGTTATACGCCTCTAACTTTCCCTGAGGTTGCAAACACATATAAAGACAGCTCTGCATTTCATGAAAGACGCGGCCCAGTGAGTTACTAGCTGTGGTACAAGGAGCTGCACGTTAAGTTCCTTCTAGAATTCAGTTGCAGGAAAAGGTCTCTCTCTACCGATGAACTGCTTTGTTTCTGTTCATCCTGCTAATTCTTGATGGTTTCCCTTTGGCCTGGATCGCTTTCCATTGAATTTAATGCTCACTTCCAATCATACTAGTCTGTTTGGTACATTTATTTCCTTCTTTCTGTAATTGGCAAAACATTTTTATTTCCACCTTAGCGGATGGATGGGGTAGATGTCTTTATTAGCTAGCTCACTTGCATTCTGTGTCGAGGCAGACTGGGAATGATAAGCAATGTCTTCTCCCTGCGTCCCCAGGCACGGCGGGCAGCTGTCTGCGCAAGTTCAGCACGATGCCCTTCCTCTTCTGTAACATCAACAACGTCTGCAACTTCGCCTCCCGAAATGATTACTCGTACTGGCTGTCCACCCCGGAGCCTATGCCCATGTCCATGGCGCCCATCACCGGGGAGGGGATCAGGCCTTTCATCAGCAGGTGAGTGCAGCCCATCGGAGCACACATACAATTGACGAAGAAAAGCAGCTCACAGCCAGGACAGAGATCATTATTGTGTTTTTCCATTTTCCCCCAAACATTTGATCTATTGCCATTCCGTTTACTAATTGTGATACCTGAGTTTTGTAACAGAAATCAGCCATACAAATAGTTGGACGTAAAAGTCGGTTATCTTCTTAAAAAATTTTAGTGCAAACCCTTGGTGAGATAAGGCCCGGCTTTGGAACAAGACGTGTTATCTTGTGTGACTCACCGGGTGGCTGCCTTCCCTGCCATGAACCAGCAGTGTCGCTGGAGTCCCCGGCAAACTTTAGAACAGCTTGGCAGCTTTTTTCTTTCTTAAATAATTATCTCCCTAAGGAGTCTTTTAAGATATAGTTTTTGGAATCACCCCCAAGAAATTTTAAAAAAATTTTTATTTTTTAATTGTAGTAAAACAATAACATAAAGTAACATAACACGTAGCATAAAATTTACCGTCTTAACCATTTTTAAGTGTACAGTTCAGTGGCACTTAACTGTGGGTGTAAGGCGGTCCCCAGGAATGATGACACCACGGACATACTGTATGTCTGTGCTTTAGATGTGAAAGATGATACTGATGTATCGTGCACATTAACATGTGTACATCCTAAGATTTTTCTCACTCTCTTCCACCCCACCAGTCTTTGCACTCTTGAGGTGACGTGGTACCCACTGAGACTGCATGTGTTTGAACGACTTCCCAAATTAAGTGCTTTCCACACTAATTAATGTCTGGGGTATGTTTTCAGGTCCCCAAGAGTCTTCCTGGTAGGAAATAAAATGGGAAATTGAAATGACTGTGACCGAAAAGTACACGATTTTCCTACTTTTGCCTCTTTCCTTCTAATTAAAAGTTGCTTCCTTAACTATACTCAGAAGAAATAGAACAGTGGCAAAGGTGTGAACTTGTTTGACTGAGAAGCTAGTCTCTAATTTCACTTTTACACGCGAAGATAGTAAAGGGTGAAAAGAATGACAAGGCAGGACAAGTTTTCCTTAGGAAAGTGAGAGTGAGGAAGAATGGAAGCTTTTCTATGTTTCCTTTAGAGAAATAGCAGCTTTTGAATAGGAAGAAAGACTAGTGATGTGGGCTGAGAGGTGTCTGGAGTCAGAGGGGAGGCGGGACGGGGTGGGTGCTTGGAGCAGCCCAGCACCCCGTGTGGTGACCACCCGTCACTGGATGGTCACCACCTACTTCGGGGTGGACTGGTCACTTATGGGGTCCGTAGCTCCAGAGTGTGGAAGGCTGGTCCTCACAGAACAGTCTTGTTAAAAGAATGTACCGCGTAGACCTGGACCAGAAAGGCTGGGAGATGCCTATTGGAAAAATCAGGTGTTTTTTTTTTTTTTTTTTTTTTTTTTGCGGTACACGGGCCTCTCACTGCTGTGGCCTCTCCCATTGCGGAGCACAGGCTCCGGACGCGCAGGCTCAGCGGCCATGGCTCACGGGCCCAGCCGCTCCGCGGCATGTGGGATCCTCCCGGACCGGGGCACGAACCCGTGTCCCCTGAATCGGCAGGCGGACTCTCAACCACTGCGCCACCAGGGAAGCCTGAAAAATCAGGTTTTTGATGGCTTTACCTCAAAATATCTCCTGACAGCTTTCTAAGATTTTTCTTTTGAGCTGTAAGAAAACTTATCTCATGGGTCTTAAAATGGGAAGAGTCATTGGTAACTTCCAGAGAGGCACCTCTCAAAACGCAGATGTCCTTCCCATGTGTCGGGGTCCCTGGGGGCTGAGCTGTGCTGCGTTTTCTCACCCAGAACCATGCTGGGTGCACAAGAACAGGAACTAACCGCTAATCACCTTTGTGTTTCTGTTTAGCTTTCCTTGGACAACAGGTAGAAAATGATTATTCGTTTTTGTCTTCTATTTACCATCTTGATAAAATTGACATTGACCTTGATTTGGTTGGGACACAGGGCTCTGGGATGTGTTTAGGACATTCCAGAAACAGGTCCAGGAGAAGCCTCAAGTCTGAGACTTGCGTTTCTCTGTGGACCCGTTACCATGAGTTGTTTAAACGCCCCAGCGCTGCCCATTTCGGGGTTTTCACGTCTCCCTGTTAACTGACCCACAGATGCACGGTGTCTGATGTGACCTCAGAAGTCACATCCTTTAAGTCACTGCTCCGAAAGCACACACACCTCACATCCCCTTTTGTAATAATGCTGCCCATTCCTCTGGGTCTCTGAGCGCCCAGGTCCCACGGTTACTTTAACCTAGTGGTTTCTGACGACTTCTCAGGACTCACAGGTTCCTTCTGAGGTCTCCCTTTTGGGGACGTCCTAAAGCTTAATTTTAGAAGGACTTAATAACAAAATCCTTCCTCTTAAGCAGAAAAAGTACCAACTTTTCTGCTGTCATCCTGACAAAATTTTCTAAGCACTTTCCGACTCTCTGCAGACATGAATCATCAAAAACTACGGACTGTTTAATTGTTCTAGATTGAAGAACCACTGGTATGAGAGTAGGAACTGTGTTCTAATTCTGCCTTTTGACACAACTCACTGTGGTCTCATATTCTCATAGGTAATATGGGGAATGAGAGTGTATGGATTTTAAGGGACCTCCTGGCTCGTTAAATCTGTGATTTTCTGTCCCCTAGCACCCATCGGACGGGGTCCAGACCACGTCTCTGCAGCGGCTTGAATCCGCCAGCCCAGAGAGAGCCTGACATGAAACACTTTCCTCTGTGCTGTATGTCTGCTCCTGTGTCTGGCAGGCAGATGGCGGCAGATGTAGAAGGCCAATTTCAGTCACTGTTGTCTAGCTGAGCCCCTTAATTCATCTGCATTTGTGTGAATAAAATAGAAAATAGCGCACGCGCGCACACACGCACACACACACACACACACACACACGCACACGGGAAACCGAATGACTCATTTCGGCCCCTTCACACTCCTAATCCATTTTCATGCAGATGCTCCGGCATAACTAGGTGTAATTATTAACACCATTTATAGTCATTTACCAGCATTGTTAGCATTCTGTTCAGTTTGTGACTTGAATATAATTATTTTACTGCTGATGTTTAAATTTTTTTTTTTTTCAACAAAACGTTATCCCAGCATCAAAGGATCGCTTAGTAGAGCAGGTCTGAGTCAGAACATTGTGTGTTGCTGTCATTTATTCTTGGGTGCAGTCCCAGCGGCTGCGCACGAGCCAGCCTGGCTTGGGGAACGTCCAGTCCGGCCTGCGGCAGAGCCCCCTCACTGGTCTGTTGGTTCCAGGTCTGGAGAGAGTCTCCGGAAGAGGCTCACATGGACAGCCAGCCCTGGGTTTCTTATCTGTCTTAGTTACTATAATTCACTAAATGTTCTCCTCACACGGAAGATGATTCAGGGCTTAAAACAAGTCGCCGTGTTCCGCAAGCGGTAGCCCTTGGATTGCACCATCTCCTTTTTCTGGAGCATTCATCGTGTTTGCTGAAATCCACACTCGTTGCTGAAACACTGGAAGACACTGAATACACAAAGGAGAACACAAAAGTCTCCTGCAGCCCCAGCGCCTCAGGAGATGGTCCCTATTACCACCTGGCCTTCCAGTTTCCTTCCTGCTACAGAGTAGACGGCTAAATGACAAGTGCTGGGCCTGGCTTTGAGCTTAATGTTTGAATACTGAGGCAGGCTTATCAAACCAGTGAGAAGACCCTAAGCCTCAGAGTCCAAGCAGGGGACACCTGATCTATTTGGTAAAACACATCACTGGGTCAGAAAGATGGAGTGGCGAGACAGAGCGCAGATAATGGGGAAAGGGGCGAGCCGGTGGAGGCCCCGCTCGGCTGTGCTGAGCGTCTCTGCTCCGTGCCTTCCAGGTGTGCTGTGTGTGAGGCTCCGGCCATGGTCATGGCTGTGCACAGCCAAACGATCCAGATCCCGCAGTGCCCCAGCGGCTGGTCCTCGCTCTGGATTGGCTACTCCTTTGTGATGGTAAGTGTTTGGGGAAACTCCGTATTTCCCCCAAAGAGCTGCCCACAATCACCCCACCTCTTTTCTCTCGCTCCTGGGGCCCCCTGCAAAGCATCTCCAGGAGCCTGGCCTGCTCCCCTGGGAGAGGACAGCAGGGGATCCAGCTCCGGCTCAGAGCCCTCCTCTTCCACAGAGTGGCTGTTCTGGGCCTAGGTAGCTGGGTGACCTGATGAGATTCCGAGTCAGCGCCTCCCGGGGGGAAGGGGAGGGCGCACCCGTGGTGGGCACACATTTACCAAAATGCTTGCAAGCCCCAAAGCAGAAGCTAGAGTCAGGAAGAGAGGGGGGGCACTGGCCGGTGTCAGGGGCCCGAGGGTCCACACCCTTCCCATGTGAGTCTGCTCTCCTACCGCCCAGCTGCCCCGGATGCCAGACCCCCGATGCTCCCTTTCTCCCAAAAGCCAATTAGAACAGGAAACACAGCACCCTTTTGAGATCCCGTTGTAGTTTCTTATTTTATTGCCTCAGTTTAAAGTACTGGTTGAAAACACAGAAGCTCTGAACTTGGACGATCAGGCTACACCTGAATCACTCGCGGTAAACGATCCCCCACAAACATTTCCCATGTCACCACTGTAAGCCCAGCCCCATCTTCACACTCCCAGGTGTGGCCAGGTCGTAAGTACCTGTGACCCCCAAATCAACATTAGCCTTGTTATTTGATTGACAGGGAAAGTGGCCTCTTAACTCTGGTTTTCTGCTGTAAGTTATTCCAAGTGTAGAAGTTTCCAGAAAAGCAGTTCTTCACATGCTTGTGTATTGGATTCTCACCAGTCGGATGGTGGGATTTCCTGGGTTGAAGATCCCGCATATAGACTCTTCAACAGGCCCAGAAAATTGCAACAACAAAATTTAGCAAGTCGTTTTGATAATTCTAAATACTGCCTGGCGACTACTTTATCAAGAAAGCCAGAAAGGTTAGAACTATGGTGTAGAGAAATCAAGATGCTCGCAATGATGTAAGCATACAACTTTGACTCAAAGACAGATTGGACTTTCGACTCCATTATCATAAGAAATGCTAGATGGAGTCTCAGTTTGACAGAAGAGGCCCTTGATCCAAGGAGTAAAGAATGGAGGAAAGCACTCTGTCACTTCCCCGTCCCTTGTCCTGGTGTCATACAAGGATCTGAACAACGATTGCCCATAATTTCTCAAAACCAAGAGCAAATCAAAATGATGAGGTTCTGGAGAACAGGCATCCCATCACTGCTGAGCCTGGGGGCTTTGTGGTGAAGCTGAGGGGCTCAGATCTGGCAGCCTCCAGAGGCCTGTTCCCATCTCAGCTTTGCCTGGGAAGTGTGGTCTGGAATGTTCTGGGATCCTGGGGTCCTCATCTGGGAATCAAGGGCGTTAGCTTTGTCCTCAGAGGTCCCTTATGGCTCTAAAATTCCAGAGTTCACTTTTCTTATGTCCGTAATAGCCGTCCTGTAGAGGTTTGGCCATATCTTCCATTTGTACGTCATTCATTTTACGTCTTGGTTTCTGAGGACAGGTGAGCCTACTTCAGCCCAACTGAACAAACAGTTACCACAGTAGCTTTCTTTTCCCTCTTTCTCTTGTTTAAGTTTTCTCTTCTTAAAGAAAAGAAAATGGATAAAGGATGTAGCAAATAAAGGATTTTGCTACCTAATGTAGCAAATAATAAAGGATTTTGCTACCTAATGTAGCAAACAAAGGATTTTGATGGTCCCGTATAATTTCGTTTAGAAAGTCTGATGTCACATCAGTTGGTCCCAGCATCCTCCACACATTTTGGCTGTCATCTCACGCCCCAAGTTAGAAGAGGTTTCAGTGTTCCAAGAAGAAAACAGTGAGGACAGCGTTTGTTGAAATGCTGGTGAAGCTGGACCAGTCACCTCCCCCCACCCCACCCCGGGAGGAGCGGTCGGCTGATTCCTGGCACTGGGTGTGCCCGGCGTGAGGCCATGGGGCGGTGTGGCTGCCAGTGTGTTCCCCGGTGGCCTCGGGAGACAGAGAGGGCGGCCTTCCGGGAGGGAGCATCCCGGCTCTTCCCTGGGGCCCGGGAAGCCCGTCGGGGTGGGCGGGCACCTCTGGCTCACGGCTCCTGTTTCTCCGCAGCACACCAGCGCCGGAGCGGAAGGTTCTGGCCAAGCCCTGGCCTCCCCTGGGTCCTGTCTGGAAGAGTTCAGAAGCGCCCCCTTCATCGAGTGCCACGGCCGCGGGACTTGCAATTACTATGCAAACGCTTACAGCTTTTGGCTTGCCACGATAGAAAGAGGCCAGATGTTCAAGTAAAGTGCCCCCCCTCGCCCCCTCCCCCCCACCCCCCGGTGGCTTTTATTTTCAGTCATCCATGATCCATACACGTGCTCCGGTGCCAAGTCCCAAAGACGGTTCTACAGCAATCCTTAGGAAGGCTTCTTCCACGGATAGGATAGGATAGGAACAGATACTTGGTTCTGTTCTACGTGGGCGGATAATGAAGACCATGTTCAAAGCAGAGCTTAGGTGACAGGCTTCCTTCGTTCATTGCTGAAGAGCCCTGAGAGAAAAAAGTTCAGTTTTCAGTGTTTCAAGATGAATCCACGGCAGCGTCATTAAGACAACTAAAATCAGCAAACAGAGCATTTTAAAGCATTGCACCTTTAACCAGCAGGGAGAGAGAAAGTGAATAGCCTTGGTTTTCATGGTGTTTGCGATGCCGAATTGGATGTACATACTGCGAGTTATCAGTGACCGTTTTTCAGGCCTGCGCATGAAAATTAATTTCAGCACAAATGCCACCGAAATGGATACGGAGAACCTCTTCTTTCGTTTCCATTACCAAAATTTCACCTTTAAAACAACGGTCCCAAGTGGCCGTTGACCTTGAAGTTAGTTTGGAGCGGGGCCCAGTCTGTACTGGACGGGAACACATAATGAGGCCTCTGTCCGGTACTTAGTACCAGCTGCAGCCCTGCTGGAGCGGACGCCGGGCGCCGATGGGGCTGAACAATTGCTTACTGTTCAGTCCCCCAAATAAGTGCTTCTCGGCCCTGGAGATAAGCCTTTTCGGAGAGAATTCTGTGGACCTCTGCTATGACCCTGTCTCTTTCTAGTTTAGATCATAAAGGTGAAGCAACACGCTCACTACTCGTAAATTTCAAAGCCTGAAAAAACTACCGGGTGCCTTTCTAGTAGCTCACACGAGACTTTCTAGGCAACTGGGAACTTGACGTCAACTCTCCAGATAGAATTTGACCATTAGCTACCGAAATGAGCGCCAGCCCCCAGGGCTGCCCATTATAGGGTTAACAGGTAACAATGGGCTTTTTGTTTTTTGGGGTTTTTTTCTGAACCAGCATCCTGGTACAATTAACTGAAATGCCTTCTTAAACAAAACTAGGTAAGATCCCATTAATTTAAATAATTTGGGGGCACTAGGATTTTCACCAAAGTTGCTAACGTAAGCCACCTCAATTTTAGGACAAGGTACTCTTATTACATGGCTACTTTAATTTGAATGAGATTTGATTAGTACTCATTTTAGTTCAGACTTCACTTCTCCAATAGCCAAAGAACAGAATTCCTAGGATAAAGGAAGCATTTGGAACGCTAAATGTCTTCCCCTGTCTTTGGCCTCTAATCCGACCACCTGCGTGAACAACTTTCAAAAGTTACGAATGTATTTTGAGGTCTGGTTGATTATTCCAGATCTGTTGCTCATTCTGTCATTCAGCAATGATTTAATGAGCACTTAGATGTGTGTGAAGTGTCTCAGAGAAGAACATCTTCCTAGGCTGGGGGTGTTTGTAACCGAGTTGAGAAGAGGAAGCAGAAGGTTAACCTATAGTTTGAAGAGGCAGGGTCTGTGGTGGGGAGTGGCTGAGACTTTGGGGTCAGACAGACGTGGGTGGCTCTGGCTGTGCCCTCGCTGGCCTTGTACCCTTGGCCCGAGGGTGGATGCAGATGACAACTCGCAGGCGTTACCGAGGCCGTGGGACGCCCCCAGCGCGGTACCCGCTCAGAGGCGGGGTGAAGGCTGGTTCCTCGGGGATCTCTGATGGGAGGGAGGGCCGAGGAGCTGGCCTGAGCCACGTGGTGACACTGACTTCTGTGCTGCCTTTCAGGAAGCCCACGCCGTCCACCTTGAAGGCTGGAGAGCTGCGCACGCATGTCAGTCGCTGTCAAGTGTGCATGCGGAGAACATAACGAAGCCGGCCCTCAGCTACTTCACAACATGGTGCTACTCCGCCCTCTTCCCTCCTTCTAACAGCAACGAACTCTAGAAATATATCCTGTGTACCTCACTGTCCAGTATGAAAACTGTAAGGTGCCTGATAGGAATCTGCATGACTAACACACCCTGCTTCGTTGGCCTCTACTTGCTGAAGGAGAATCCAAGACCACGATAAGCTGCCCGTAGTGAAGTCCCAAATGGCACTTCTGATGAAATAAAAAATATGTCTGTTCTACAGTCCAGTGCACTGATGTGTGAAGTGAGACCCATCAGAAAAACCAAAGGGTGCTAGGAGGGCTGTGGGACCTTCCAACCTGGGCGAAGCCCGTTTGCATTTTTGTATTATAACAGATCCATTTCACACCCCAGGTGAAACGTCTGTTGATATCACTGTCTAACTGTTTCAGAATTCAGGTCCCTCAGTCTGTACAAATAATAGTCGTGTTAAGCCGATGGTTGGAACCTCCAAAGGGAAGGACGGGGGCCTAGTAGCCCTGTCCTCCGACCGCCCCACCAAAGAGAAATTTCGGTCTTTCTGCTCTGTTTGGTACTCTGCAGCTGCTTCTGCAAAAGTCCCGGATTTCCTGTGGAATAAAGATGGTCCCCAAAGTAGGCAGAAATGAAATATATATATATTTTAGTAATTTATATAGATGTCAGCAATTAGGCAGGTCAAGTTGTAGTTTCATTTCCACTGTTAAAATAAAGCTTACATAGTTTCTTCCTTTAAAAGCCTGTGTTGTCCTTTAACAGAGATTTTTAAACACTAGGGTATTGAATGTGAAACACCAGTTTTCATTGTTCACCTCCAAACCAAAAATTGTGTGTTGCCAAAACCAAACCCGGCTTCACGGATGTGGTGTCTATTACAGGAAAACGTGTACTTTGAGCTTCTTGTTTTTATTCTGTATGAAACATCTTCAGGGTTTTAAACACTAATCACAAACTGAATGACTTGACTTCAAAAGCAACAAACTTAAAAGGCCTTCATTTTATGAGTATTCCTCATTCTGCAGCCTGGTGTGAGAAATAACTCTGTCGAATCAGAATATCCGTATTTTTACCTGTAAGCACATGCAGGCGGCTTCCTTGGTTTTCCGTGAGTTGTGTTCAGACTTCAGCAGGGGAGCGGATGCATTGCAGGAGAGCAGGATTGGACCGCTATGCCTGAAACGACATTTTACTAAAAGTCTCCAAAACGTTTTTAAGACTACTAAGGCCTTTTGTGTAATTTCTTTAAATGTGTATTTCTTAAAAATTCAAATTTGTAATAAAACTATTTGTATAAAAATTAAGCTTTTATTAATTTGTTGCTAGTTTTGCCACAGAAACATCAAAGGAAAAGTTACTGCACAAGCCACTAATAAATTTGTAAGCTTTGCAAATTTAGATCATATTTATTTTGTAGTTCTTCCAGATGAGAGTCTCAGACTGGGTATAATTTACAGAAATTTACTACAAAGAAAAAAAATATCGTCTTCTCCTTCATCCCTCCCCCCCTTCCCTCCCATCTGTCCATCCAGGCAGCCCTCATCCATCCATCCATCCATCCATCTTTCCATCCATCCATCCATCCATCCTTCCATCCATCCATCCATCTATCCGTCCTTCCATCCATCTATCCACCCATCCATCTATCCATCCTTCCATCCATCCATCCATCCACCCATCCATCCATCCATCCTTCCATCCATTCATCTTTCCATCCATCTATCCTTTCATCCATCCTTCCATCCATCCATCCACCCATCCATTCATCCATCCATCCATCCATCCTTCCATCCACCCATCCATTCATCCATCCACCCATCCATCCTTCCATCTATCCTTCCATCTATCCATCCACCCATCCATTCATCCATCCTTCCATCCATTCATCTTTCCATCCATCCATCCATCCATCCATCCATCCATCCATCCATCCATCTATCCAGCCATCCATCCATCCACCCATCCATTCATCCATCCATCCACCTCTTCGTCATTCATATACTGTGTGCTTCCCGTTTTCCAGATACTAGGTGAGGTACAGGATAAATGAAAATGAATATCAAGCCCTTAAGAAATTTTCTGTTAAAAAAATTATTGCGGAAGAAACCTGTCACTTGAGTCAGATGAGGTTATAGATATGAAAACTATAGTTTTACGATAGGCAGGGGTGGGGTTGATGGTTGGGTTACAAGTGGGGGTCATGAGAGTTGCCTTGAAGACGATTAAGAGAGAGATTAAGTGAGAAACGTGCACAAGGAGCTGCGGGCCCGGGAATCACTAGTCCATCCGGGCCGCGGGCGGCGTCAGCACACAGACCCTCCTCAGAAGGGTGCAGGGGGGTCCTTTCCCATCTCTCATCTTCCTATCACACCTTCCTCTCAGTCATTCTGAGAATACATCTGTGTTCGGCCTCCTTTTGACTTGCATGAGAAGTTTCCCTAAACTTAATTTGTATAATGCAAAAAAAAAAAAAGCATTTCGTTTGATTAGATCTGAGATTATTGCTCTGCAGTATTAAAAGGTGTCCCCCAGGGTCACTTTTGAGTACATGGGATTTTGTTAAAATCATACTCCAGAGCTCTTGTCCTCTTCAACTTTCCAGATTTAAGATGCTTACAAGTCGTGTCATAAGAGGCTCCCTACCCTTTGCATCATTTGAGTTATATTTGTCTGATTCCCCTCAGTCTCCCTGTGGGTTTGATAGAAGGAAATGATGCACACTGAGAAGGTCATAATCAAGCATTTACTCGGCATGCCCTTGCTTCTCCAGGCACTCTTCTGACCCCTCTGGAGGAGACGTAGTGAAACCCACGTCTCCTTGCAAGGTAAGATGTATACACAGGAAATACGTAATAATTAGGGCTCTGAAGGAGACCGAGTTTGCAGTGATCTTCAGGATTTCAAGTCTGCTCTTCTCCCACTTCCAAACCACACCCCGATCGCACCAGAGACGTGAGACTGTTCCCTTTAAGACATGGAGAGAAATATTTCACCAGCCTATTTTTTCTGAAAATGAATTTTCCTGTCTATGCCCCACTGTTCACGATGCTGCTTGAAAGAGCTTTCTCCCCCTGCCACTAGCGGAGGCCTCTCCCCGCTTTGAAATGATACAGAAACAGCCTTAGTTCCATTTACAGCCTCGGCATTACCCGCCAGGCCGCCCTCCTCCCAGCCAGCCCTTCCCAGACCAGGTCGTGGAGTGATGCTGACTCCAGGACCTTTTCCGCTGGGCTGCCTTTACGCCTCTACGCCGGCCCTGGCGAGGTGGGATGGAAAGCGGCAGCCACCCGAGCTCCCCACACTGACCCGCAGCCTCTGGGCCACCCATCTCAAGGTCACAGTTTCCCTGGTACTCAGGGCATCTCACATTTGTTTGTAACTGATTTGTTTAAAGCTTAACGTTTGTTCCCCATGTTGAAAATGCAGCCCTGGGACAGGGAAACAATTTCCTAGCCCAGTCTGGAGATAAGTTTGCTTTAGCAGCTGGTGAACGCTGGAGAGACCTGCTTCCCCGCAGGGGACCAGCTCCTGTGCACAGGGGGACGGGTCACCCCAACGCAGGGCTCTCCTGGGTTTGCTGGCAGCCTGCGTGCGTCTCCCCTGCATCACCTGCTGGAGGGCGCCTCTCCCCTCGCGTGGCGGTGCCTAGAGAGGTTGGTTATGGAGGCTCTGAACCATCCCCAGCCTCTGAGTGGGGAGTGTTTCCTCTCATTAACGCCCCACTTGTACTTCCTGAGCAAGGGCCTGCATGAGCTCCCCTGTCCCCATTTACCCTCCAGAAATAGCTGCGCCCGTTCTGGGGGCTCTGCATCCCGACTGCACAGCATCTGCTCTTCCCTCTCCACCCCCTGGGCAACCGGGAGCTGGGCTGAGTCATGGTGAAACTGAGTCATTCGGCCACGATCAGGAAGTGCCTGTTTTAGACTTGCAGCTTTAAGCGGAGCAGGTGACTTCTGAAACTCAGTTCTGTAGTTTATCATCCTTTCCCTGTGGATGGCCCCCGCTTCCTTTGGGCAGAAACGTTTCCCACCGCGATTTACTTGAATCGTTGCTTGGGACAAGCTTTGCACACTCTGCCCTGGGGATATTTATTTCTTTGATACAAATGAGAGAATTCTGCAGAATTTTTGGAAACTGGCTTTGCTAGCCAATTCAGGGTGACAGCGTATATTTATCAGCCAGACCTCTTGCAACTGAGCAGAAATTCCCAGGACAAACAGCAGAGGGCACCCTGCCTCTCACTGCAATGCCCCACCTCACGGGGTGCTGGGCTAAAATTTCCAGGAGCCCCCTCCCTTTTCACTCAGTGTTTCACGAGGTTACCCTGGAACAAATCACCAGGTACTAATTGGAATCCATGGCCAGGCTCATGCTTTTTTAAAAATTTGAGTAGGGAGAAAAGTGAATGGAGAATAATTCTAAATACACAAAATGATCTCTTTCACCAGCGTCTGTGAATACGAATTGTTATGGTAAAAATATACTGAGAACGCACATGTTCAAAGAATTACGATTGGAAGTTGGTTGCACTGTTGTTGGGTGGTTTCCTCGTAAGAAGCCGTCCTTGGTCCTTAAAGAAATCCTGTCCACATTGCCTGTGTCTTTCACCCCGTCATGGTCAAGGGCCGTCTCTCTGCTCCTGGCCAGCACAGGGATGATGGGGCCTGGCTCCCGCTGCAACAGGCAAGGGTTCCTGGAATCCTTAATGAAGTTGGGGGTGTGAGGAAGAGAAGCATCACTTCCAGGAGAAGTCTGGCAGAGGGCGCCTCCCCAGAGCCTTCCTGAGCCTTTGTGGGATGCTCAGTGGGTGGGATTCTTCCCCTGCCCTCACTAGGAACTGGAGGCCCAAACTGAAGAAAAGAGAGGCGGCCAGTGTCACAGATGCTGAAGACAGCTGCCAACCCCCGGGGGCAGATCCCATCCAGCTGAAACAGCCTGGATCCCTCAACTACCACTTTCCCCCTGCCCTCCCCGGACTTGCACCCTGTCCAGGGAGAAGGAAAAGGAGAATGATGGGGGAGGGTGGGCCATCAGCCTGGATGGCATGCTTTCCCCTCCCCTGGGAGAGGAGAAGGTGCCTGCCAAGACCCTGCCCTGGAGCCAGGAGACCGGGGAGTTTTCCAATGGGGTGGACCCCTCTCAGAGATGAGCAGGCATCTCTCGATCCCAGTACCCTGGGACCGGGGCCCTCGGAGCCAGGGGAGGAGCAGAGCGTGACGTGCGGCAGCAGGACACCACCTGCGCCCACAGGTTTCTGTGCCTGGAGCTGTGAGCTTTGCTGAGGGGCCTGGGGAAGGGAGCTGGCTGCAGCTCTTCTGACCCTTTCCAAAGGGGGCCACCTCTGGGACGGGGCGCCAGCACCTGAGAAGCTGTGAGACACCTGTGGGGAGAAAGAAACAGCCGGAGTGGAAGAGGACAGGCCAGAGCTGGCTCTCCAGGGAAGGCGGAGGGTCTGACGGAGGGAGCTACAGAAACTCATCCACGGGCCCCTGGAGAGCCAGCCCAGGGGCCCCAGGAGGCTCAGAGCAGACGCCGGGCACAGCCTGTGCTTCCACAACTCAGCAGAAGGCTGCCGTCCCCTCCCTGGGGGACCAGGACCCTAAGCTCAGGGGGAGAAGGAAGACCCAGCTGCTGTTCAAGTGCCCCCAGACCAGTTCGGGTTTGCTGGTCTGTCTGTTTTACGTGCTCTGGACCCTCTGGGGGCGCCCAGTGAGGCCCCTGGAGCACTTCTCAGCAAAGGAATGTTCATTTAGAGATGCATACAGTAAAATAATACTTGGCATTATAAAGAAACTGATTATAAAGAATGCAGTTATCAAAATAGTAAAAAGCATTGATATAGTCATGCACATACTTCTTTATTATTACATTAAATCAGTGGTGTAGAGGCAGGTGCAATTACATCCTCAAGTACTGATGAGCACGAATGGTGCTTCATGATACCTGAAATGGCCGCAACATAAGAGGGTGACGTCTGTTTTTCCTATTGGTGACTCGGCTGCAGATACTGATCATACTATACTACCCTGGTTCGTGGATTTATTGTAACTGAAAGAAATGCTGCGCTTCAGCAGAGGCTGGTGAAAATAAACGTGTGCTTTTTTCCCAGCTGCGTCCGTGGGTTCTCAGATCCATGGAGCCCCACCTCGGGATGGTTGGAAGAAAGCTTGGTGGCCTGGCAGTGGGCCCGGGGCAGGTGGGCTGCCGAGGGGCTGCAGGACGGCTTTTTCCCGCTAAGGATGGGACTCCCCTTGTTCCTGAGGGACCCCGGAAGGTCCACATCTGCCTAGGTCACCCATCAGGGGTAGGACAAGTGACCTCACCTGAGCACGCTTTGGACCAATGGGGGAAACTGAAAACGTCTCATGTACATTTGCAACTGAGTTCACTTTGAAATATTGGATTTATATTTCATTGCGTTCATTTTTGTTTGTGGTCAGCAGTACTGTACAGGCTTGGGAATGAGACTGCCTGGGTTTGAATTCTGAATGACCTTGGACAACTACTTACTCACTCTGCCCTCTGTTTCCTCCTCTGGAGAACTTCCTGGGGTTGTGGGTACGTTGGCTGACCTGTGTGAAGTGCTTAGAACAGCATGTGACCTGCATTAGATGCTCGAGCACCTGCGTGACAGCCCCTGGTCCCTCCTCCATGCCCTCTGGGGCTGCACGTGGAGCTCACCTCCCATCCACCTGCCGGTTTAAAGAAGAAGCAACACGACCCCCAAACCTCCCAGCATGCTTGGCGATCCACTTCTCACCACTTGGCGGCTGCAAGCAAGCCGGTTATAAATAGAAGGCTGCAAGTGCACCCTCTCAGCGCTGCACGGTCCCCGATGGCTCATATGACACGGTGTCCCAGGACAGCCAGCCCTCGTCAAGACAAAATAATTTCCTAAATAGGCCAGCAGCTATTAGTGCTCTAGTAAGTTCTGCAGAGTAAGTCATGCCTTAATCAGGCTGTATCCGGGAGCTGGGGGTGATATAATTCAAACGTAATCAGCACAGCCACTGTCCATTTTAAACCCCTTGAGAGTCCAGCTTTATAACTTAAGATTTATGGGACAAAAACAATAAGCCTTCATGGCCTTTCCATTTTCCCAATTGTCTTCGATTGAATCATACTAAAGAAAGTCTCTCTTAAAACACAAAGACCCCCTCCACCTGCTGGCCTGTTCACACTTCCTAAGGCATTCATGCAGCAGCATAGAAGTTGCCAAAGCCAAAGACGGAACCCTTACCTCATGCTTTATCTTGTTCTGTTTTACTTTATTTCAATGATAGCTCCTCTCATCCCACTTTTGTCCTTTCCAAATGGGACAGTTCTATTTAATTGAATACAATTATATGGGGAAAGAATCTTATTGCTACTAACAAACCGATAACTAGGCAATTTCAAATAATCCATTTTTCAATCCTATTTGAACTCATTTTCACAGTGAGGCCCATCCTGACAGATCTCCCAAATCACCATGACAACTTCTGACATTTCCCAGAACGTTCCCACACCTCGCACCTCCCAGGGAAAATCAAGAACGGAAGTCTAGTTTTGGTGTTTCATTCTCCTATTCAGGCTCTGGGTTGTGCTCCATCACCAAGGAAACAAGAGAATGGCTGCTGTGTCAGCTAGCTTTGGCTGAGTAACAAACCATCCCAAACATGACTTGGACCAGTTTGTTGGCTGACAAGTCTGTGGTGGGCAGTTTGGGCCAGGCTCCTCAGGTGGCTCCGTGAAGGGCTCAGTCAGGCGTCTGCAGCTGGCCTATGGCTGGTGGTGCTGACTGGGGACAGAGGTATGTGTTACTCTCCTTCCTGATGGCTGGCCTTGACTCGCTCACGTGGTTGAATCAGAGCTCCCAAGAGCATCCAGAGAGAGAATCCCAGTACCCAGGCACTTATCAAGCCTCTGCTGATGCCCCATTGGCTGATTGTTACGGGGAAATATTTGTGTCTCCCCAAAATCCATGTGCTGAAACCTCAACCCCAGTGTGATGGTATCAGGAGGCGGGCCTTAGGAAGGTGATTAGGACATGAGGGTGGAGCCACCACAAATGGGATCAGTGCCCTTATAGAAGAGTCTGCAGCAGCTCCCTCACCCCTTCTGTCCTGGGAGGACACAGTGAGAAGGCTGCCGGCTGTGAACCAGGCAGGGCCTCACCAGACACCGAACCTGTCAGCGCCTGGATCTTGGACCTCCACCTCCAGAACTGAGAGAAATAAATGTCCGTTGTTTTTAAGCCAGTCTCTGGTATTTTGTGATAGCAGCCCAGACAGACTTAGACCCTGGTGTTACCTTGGCCAAAGGAAATCACAGGGCTGACCCCAGATTCATGGTCTGGGCAACGGACTCTACCTCCTCCTGGGAGGGAGTGCAAAGTCACAGAGCAGAGGCTGTGAAAGAATTTGTGGCCCTGTTCCTTAACTGCTGTAATATCCTTATGTAATAATTTGTTTAAGATTGACCATGTAATCCTAACAGAGAAATAAGATCATATAATCCTAACCCTTTACAATATTATTGACACTTTAAATACTTGTTTAAATTTTTAGACATAAGAGTGAAATTGTAATTCCCAAGAGTTTTCCCCAATATTTAGAATTCTTTTCCTTGGCTTGTTTTCTCCTCAGTCATTCCTCTATGTCACTGATAAGTTGTTGAGCCTTTTGGAAGTACCCAGAAGAGAAGCAAAGCCAACTCATGGAACACTGAGAAAGTAGCCTTCTCAGCTCTCAAGGCTCCTGGTCGAGGATCCCTTAAATGTGAAATGGGTGTATTTTTCATCGTGGGTGAGGGGGTGTGTGCATCCCTCACACCAGTATTTGCTTAAATGGTGATCTTGTGTATGAGCTTCACAATGAGCTTGGAAGGAGCCCCACACAAGGGGTCTCAGCCTCCAGGCCTTCTCTCCTGCACTGGGTGGGTTCTCTCTCTGGGTCTCGGTGATGCAGACTCCCTGTGCTCCGGGCTGCCCGAGTGGGTGATGTGAGGGGTCAGGATGCTCAAGGGGTCCCCACCGCAGTGGACAGAGGACGCACTGCGGGGCCTGAGTGATTGGTAGGATGGGGGTGTAAGTGGGGGTCCCTCCCCCCCACTCCCTCTGCTCCTGTTTGTGTGGTGACAGCCTGCCTCCTGTGAGAGGGACAGGCTCCTGAGCTCTCTGTCCGCCGAGGCCCGAGGGGGCCGCTCCTTCCCTTGCTGCTTCCAGGCCCTGGTCCCCACCTGACCCATGAGCCGGTGTCTGGAGAAGCGATGATGAGTGGCTTGCTTGGATGTCTTCCTTCCAGCAGATGCATGGTTAACCTTCTTTTGTCGTTTCCTGGAGTCCTGTGGTTACTGAGTAATACGCAGGGTGATGAACTGTGGACTTTTCCTGAGATGCTCAAAATTCCAGAAGTAAATGAAAAATCCCCACTGTGCTTCTGGAGTGCCCTCAGCTTACTAAGCTGTCGCCTCATTCCACAGACGATAAGGGGACTTTTAGAAATGCATCCCCTGCAGGATTCCGTTGTTTGCCCTTGTGGACCATCTCCAGCCTCCCATCTGCTCTGTTCCCCGGGCGGCAGACACATACCCTCCGGGCCCTGGCTTCTGTTGGTGGGCCAGTGCAGGCCAGGCAGGAGATGGGAGGGCAGGGGGAGAAGGAGGGCCAGTGTCTCCTCAGCCCCAACAGGGAGCATTGGGGGCTGCATTTCCCTATAAAGTTTGCAGCGGCTGCCACAGCCTTCTCGTACCCTAGGGCTGCTCTAGGACTGTGGGCACCGCCCCCCTTCCCTGTGTTCCCAGTGCTCAGGCCGGTGACCCCATCTATTGCACTAAATGTTACTGGTCCCCCAAACCCTGCCCCCTCCCTGGCAAACAGTCCGTTGGTAAACCTTCCTTTAGGTCATCAGTCTGCCTGCATCTCCCGGGACCACCAAAGACTGAAATGAAGGCTGGAGGGCATCAGAAACAGCAACAATTGGGTAATTTTAAAAGGCCACAAAACACTGGGCATCCCCTGCTGAGGGCTGAGCTGTGTCCCTGCTCAAATTCCTAGGCCAAAGCCCCTACTCCAATGTGATTGTGCTGGACATGGGCCTGTAAGAAGGTATTAGGATTAAATGAGGTCAAGGTGGGGCCTGATCCGACGGGATTGGTGCCTTATAAGAGGAAGAGAGAGCACTCTCTGTGTGCCAGCTGAGCCCAGGGAGAGGCCTGTGAGCACAGGGAGAAGGTGGCCGTCTGCAGGCTGGGAGGAGAGCCCTCACCAGAACCCAACTGTGCCGGCCCCTGGCCTCGCACTTCCAGCCTCCGAACCTGAGAAATCAATGTCTGTCATTTAAGCTGCTGAGACTGTGGTCCTTTGTTACAGCAGCTGGAGCTGAGTCACCTCCAATTCTGTACAGGTGCACACGGAAGGGGGCACAGATTTGATACTGAGTTTCTATAGGAAATTAAGTATAGAATTTATTACAGATTTTCCACTAAATTTACCTTGTACTAATAATTTGTAAGTGTCTCTCTGTACCCCCAGTTTTAAATCATCTTCAGCGGAGTGTGTGTGTGCGCACATGTGTGCACACTTTTGGAATATCCTTTAACAAGTTGTTTCTGCTTATATACTTACCACCTGTTTCACGGCTGGGATTTGGTTAAGATTAGGCATGGATGGGCCAAAGTTGACTTCAGCCTGGTCCTGTTTGGTTGAGAAAATGGTAGAGTAGAAATGTATCTCGTGTATGAACGTGTCCAGCCTGAACACATGACGTGCAAGTAGAAACAGGCAAATGCAATACACCTTTTGAAGTAGCACCAAGGGGAGTGGGGGGGTGATAGGGGAAAGAGCTGTTCACTCTCACGGAGGTGCTCCTGGGGTGCAGAAGCACACCTGTAGAATGCAGCTGTGTTGCCCCATGTGTGTGTTGGTGGGAGGGGGAGGAGGGCAGAGGGAGGACAGTCTGCATCACGGTGACCGTTTGGGGACATGGAAAGGAGAATGGCAGAGACCACACTCCCTGGGTAGCTCAGGACCGACCAAGGGAAATCCAGGTCCTGCTGGGACTCAGACTGCTCAGAAGATGGGCAGATCTGCAGAGCCGGAAATGTCAACCACTCCAGCCCGCTCTGTCAGAGCCCAGAGGGAAGGCAGCGAGGATGCTCAGAGGGCAGAAGATGTTGTAGAAGGAAGTGCTGAAGGGGCAGCAGAAGCAGACGCACCTCCCCCCTGCAACCACCCCAGCCCAAGAGTGCCCAGGGCGCCTCCAGGAAAGTATACTTAAGAGCTGGTTCATGTCTAGAGCCTGGAGACCCAAGCCTTCCATGATATTGATGCCATGTATATGCCTGTGTTGGTTTCCTGGGGCTGCTGGGACACAGCACAGCAATTGGGCACCTTAAAACAGCAGGAATTTACATTCTCACCGTTCTGGAAGCCAGAGGTCTGAAATCGAGGTGTTGGCGTCAGTAGGGCTGTGCTCTGTCTGGGGCTGTTCTGGACGAATCCTTCTTGACCTCTCATCGCACTTGTGGGGCTGGCTGCCTGCCCTTCGCCCGTAGGTGCCTCACTCAGATCCCTGCCTCTGTTGTCCCAGGATGTTCTTCTGCTCTTGTAAAGGTTCCAGCCCTTGGATTAGGGCCACCCTACTGCAGGGCGACCTCATGTCAACTAATTACATCTGCGACAGCCCCGTTTCCAAATAAGGGTGCCTTCTGAGGTACCGGGGGTTAGGGCTTCAACATATAATTTTGGGGGGGATACAAGTCAAGCCATACTGATGCCCAAGGAAAACGATTTCATTTTAGCAAGTGGTCTTTAGCATTCTCTATTTGACGCGTCTCTCGCACAAGATTTCTAACAGTAGCTCATGTTATAGGTTGAGTTTATTTTTCGCTGTAATGATTTTTAAAATGTCAAAGCTTTGGCCCAACGACATGGATGATTTTGTTTTTACCGTTGGGAAGGACTTTATGCTGCTTTCAAATGTTGGCAAGTGTATTTTTAAAAAATACACTGGACAGGAAACAGATCTGATACGTGCATCCACTTGCGGGCAGTCCTGTATCGGAGGTAGGTTATTGCTGGAAAACCGCACTAGTTTTGGAGACGACTTTGTATTGAACACCACACAAGCTTAAGTTACAGTTGTACTGGCCTCTGCTATAGATTTTCCGAAACAGTCTTGCTGCTCATCAGAACTGGAAACCCTCCAAATAATGGTTCCATTTATTATTTACACTTTGACAGCATGGCAATTGCCTTTATGTGAAAGGTCAAGAGTTTTGATTTAACCCCGGGGTTGCATTGCAGGCAACACAACCACAGAGGCCAGACTGAAAGTTGAAAAATAAAAAATATAAAAGTTCTATGTTGTGACCGCTTGAGACCAGAGTTATTCTTGTTCGTTGAAGTTAAACATCCTATTTTTTCAGTGGGCGGTGGGGGGGATAGTTCCATCGAGACCTTGCCTATATTTTTTTTATTGTTTTAGAAAAGAGGTCTATGATTTGGGGTGGTTTAGTTTTTAAGGAGAGGGCCCTTCCCTCAGACAGGCTGCTTCTGTTTATAGCTGGCGCTGGGGATGGCCAGTGTCCAGAAAAGAAGAGGTAATTCCATCCTGATTCCTTGAGGAGGGTGAGAATGAGGTCCAGGAAAGCTTGGGACTCTCGCCTGGAAAATGCTACCAGGAGAGCTATCTGGTTGTCTGTTGTCTGAAGAATGGACGTCAGGGGAGGCTCCTCGGCCCTTCTTGGTATGTTTGTCCTTGAGAAGCATATGGCTGAATGAAGCCTGCTTCCCCATCCTGTTTTTTAAAAGCCACCTGAATAAGCAAAGCTACCACTCACTCCTCAAACCCAAACTTTAACCCTCTGTGGAAATAATATTTACGGAGTTGTTGACTGAGGACAAATTGTGACTTTCCTTGTGAGCAGACTTGGTTAGTCTCAACAAGTAGCCTAGATTTCTTTCTGCTCTGTCTTGGGTGATGAATGTGGATAACTCAGCCTTCGTGTTGGGAAGGGAAGCTCTCAGATTCACAATGTACTCCATGGCTAGCATTACCAAGTTCCTACTACGTGACAGGTACGTAATATGTGTTTTGTCTACACCATCTCATTTAAGCTTTACAACAACTGAACCAGGTCAATGGTGGCCTCTGTGTCACCTTTACAGAGAGGCAAAGAGATGGTCCAGAGAGCGCCCAGCAAACCACGTGCTGAGGGCCGACCATCCATCTCTTGGCGTTAGGTCTGACATTTTCCGGCTCAGGTGAAGACTTGGCCCGATTCCTTGGACTTCCCAGGGAGACAGACAGAGTACAGTGTTAAGACTACGACTTCCCTCTGTGCAAACAATCCTCCTTCTTCTTTTAGGAAGCGGGTTGTCTACCCAAGAAAGACCCCTGTGACCCCAGGAGCGATTCAAAGTGAGATCACCCTCCATATTTGGGAGGGTCAACCCTCACCAGGATTGGTGGCCATTTCAGGGGACCCACAAGTCCTTGGCTACTGTTTCAGCATCCCTGCTCCCTTCCATTTCCAGGACTGGGAAATAACCCTGAGTGGGGTGGCCCACCTTCTCCTGTATTTGCAACTAGGAATACATTGAGAAGACCCCTCCAGAGGGACAGGGGGTGCTGGGGAAGCCGGGGGCCTATGTCATCCCTTCCACACTGCACAGGGCACAGCTGCTCCTGGGAAGGTTCCCTGGAGTGTGTTTATGGTTTAACCATAACATGTGATTAACATGTGATTCAGAAGGACAGGCTCCGGGGGCTGAGGCAGGAGGTGCCCTTCCTTCCACAGTTTAATTGCCCCTAAGAAGGATCAGATAATTGTGTTCCTTTGAAAGATCCATGAGAATATGCTGAAATGTCCCAGCAAAACAAGACAGAGTCTCTGTGAGGTTTCTATTCTCGTCTGGCTCTGCTGATGGCAACTGAACGCTCGGGGAGAAGGAGGCTGATGTGGAGGGGGCTTTGGGGAACCCGAGCCTTGTTCCCTCCATGAGATGGTCCTGACTTGTTCTAATTAAACAGAGAATGTGCCCCTCCACCAGCCTGGCCTGCCGCCCCTCCGCCATGACGCTTGTTGACGGCACTAGAAAATCCCAAGGGAGCCTCAAACCAAGGGGCCTGGCGGCCTCCAGGAATGTGGACACTGGGAGATGGCAATTCTGAAAGGCTTGGATGGTTTTCTAGGGAGAGTTTTAAAGGCTTAATCACTTTCATGAAGTCAGATGTGACCACTTCTGTCTGTCCTTATGGCTTATTGGTTCAAACAAGTAGGTAGATGCTTTTGTGAGGAAAGGAAAAAAAAGAAAAAAGAAAATGCACCTCATTGTCCACTTTCTTGGTGGTTTCTGCGCTTACTTGTTAAAATGACTGAGGAGGACACAGAATCGAGATTTTCTGGTGTGGCTGTGGCTTCCTGCTGAATTCCGATGTTCCTGTTTGCATCTCCAAAGGAGAAGAGATGTCTTTTCGTGTCTGGGAGTCCAGGGTGTCGGGGTCGGGTGTCCGGGTGTAAGGAGGACTTCGGCATGGGCTCTGCACTGCTCAGGACAGCGTCAGATGTCAAGTACGCCCTCAAGGGAGCTGGGACACGCCCGTGTGCACACAAGGAACCTTGCACGTGAGTGAGTTCATCAGCCCCGTATCTCAGGGTGTTAGGAACTCAGGTAATAGGACAAACACAGGCGTCCCAGGGCCAAAGCAGTGGTGCTGTAAGTGGTTTGAAGGGCAGAATCTAGGTTCTAGGGAGGCTCAGCTGGCAGGCTGGCGTTGCCTTAGTGAGGAAGGCGTCTGCAGGAGGTCAAGTTCTCGCGGTTATCCAGGGCACCCTCTCCTTTATTCCCTCTGTCATGAGTCTGATTCCATCCCTGCCCCCAAGTCCTCACTCCGTCCCTGGTCTAAATGCATCCCTGGGAACCATGCAGGACCCTCCCACTTCAGTGGGTGGGCCTCCTTGGTGGTGGTATTCGTCCTGCTCTGCAGCAAGGACTCAAGGGGCACCTCGTGCTTCTGCTCACCCCTCCTGCTCTCCTGACTTTGCCAGGAGGAGAGGTGACTCAGGGAGCCGCCCATCAGTGATGCTGACCATGTGGATCAGATTGAACCCGGCCCAGCTGATCCACGAAGGAGTAGAACCTCTCGGGCCCCTGTGGGCCGTGAGCAAGAAAAACGAGGTCGTAGAAGCCTCTGAGATTTTTAGAATCCTTTTGTTACACAGCACAAACTGATACAGAGTTTTCTGTGCACAGAGCAGAGTTCTGGGTGAGCCTGTTCTGTAAAGGGTGGGTGAGTCAGGACAGCAAGGTGGGAATTCAGTTCTCAGGGGTGGGGCCCTTAGAACAGGGGGTCTGGCTGCAGAAACTGGCCCTCAAGTTCGAGTGCTCCCCAGAGAAGGCGAGGAGCCGGGGCTCCAGCTCCTGGCTCATCATTTTCTTCTCCGAGGCTGCTGAAAATAACCACACACACACACACACACACACACACACACACTCATGCCTCATTGTTCCTTTCAGAAGGAGCCAGTGTGAGCGTCACGTGCTGTCGTCTGGGTGATAGGTGCTCTGTTAATACTCATCATCTGGGCAGCAGCTCAGCAGCCCTCCCCGTTCCTACATGGAATCCTCCACGTTCTCTCCCTTTCAATTATCCCCATCGGAGCTCCCTCTTTGAAGTGGGGTCTTAAGAGCGAATTGACAGCATCATTTGGGCAACTGGCCCAGCTATTGTGAAAGGTTTCAGCAGATCAGCTTGGCCCCTGGACCAGGCAAGTGGACGGCCCTGCTCCCGGGCACCCAGTGATTCATCTGTACTCAGAGACGCTTCCAGAAATGGGGGTGGCCCGGGACCCACACAGCTCAGACGTGAGGTCGTTGTCAGACACGCAGTCTCCACACAATCAGCCTCGTCCGTTGCAACAAAAGGCGTTTTCCTGAATTGTGGGAGGCGACGTCTGCTCCGTGGAAAACTGTGAGGCAGGATGGTTTTCCCAGGTTCCGGTGATCACCGACCTCACCAACTCCTGCACACGGGAACCAGGCGACAAATTCTGAATTTCCTGGGAAATTTTTGTCCATCGCAGGTCCTGGCAGGCCCAGATGGGTCTCCTTGATGCTCTGTTGTGGGTGTCACCACCTTGGAAGGCCACCATGCTGTGGCCACCGTTCTAAGCAAAGAGATGCTGCCCAGAGGACATGGGTTTCTATCCTTTTAAGCCTGATTCTGAGGCCGGAGAACATGCACGGGGGTTGATACATAGACACCACACAAAGAAAACTTACAGGGGAGTTGTGTTTCAAGACAGTTTTGGTAAGTCCCTTTCTTGGAACTCACAGAGCAAAGCGCCCTCTCTGACAGACAGAGTCAGGAAAGGCTCACGACAGGCTGGGTGAGGCATCACCCTGATGACACCAGAAACAAACCATGTCATTGATAAATGTCCTACCCACAGGAAAAGAGCTACCAGCTTCCACTGGGGACACTGGGAGAGCATTCTCCCCCTTCCTTTGTTTCCGTGTCCCTCCTGGCTGCCCGCTCCTGCACGAGCCCCCTGTACGACGTCTGCTGAGAGGAGAGAGGGCAGACGGGCGGACCGCTGTGCGTGAGAGGGGGGTCCCCTGTCTCAGCTGGGCATTCATGGGTCCCACCAGCAACTTCTGGTCGAGGAGGGATCTGGTGAAGCTGAAGAGGCGCTGTCGACCTTAAAACAGCTGCCCTTTGTCAGAGATTCTAAATAGCAACCAGCATAGGCTGTATCCATGAAAGGTCTCCCAGCAGGCACCAGCCCGAGGTCCTGAGGCCTCCAGGAGTCAAAGCCTCCTTAGAAGGCCTCCAACGCTGGGCTGTTTGTCCCCTGCATTTACAGACCCTTTCCTGGCAGAGCTCTTGCAGTTTCTACTGAAGCATTTTTTTCTCTAAGACCCAACCGTGTGACTGTGGGTTATGCCAGGGTGTGTGTCCAAGGCCAGACTCCCTGCAGAGTCCTTGTGACTGTCAAGTTCACCCTTGCCTTTCAGTTTCCTTAGGAAATGTGGTCTCCCAGGAGTCTCAGTGGCCTGGGGGGACACATGCCCTGGTGGCCTTCCCGCCCCTAGCTGGGCGCCCGAGCCTCTCTCCCTCGTGACTTACTGGTTCCCCTGAGTCTCTACTTTATACTGGCCGTTGGATTCACAACTGTAGTTCAGTTTCTTTTCACCTTTTGTGGGGAAAATTTGAATCCTTGCCCGCCAGCTGCATGATGGAAGGCTTCTTGTCCAATACCTCACCCAATCTATATGTTCTTGAAAATTAGCATTACAGACAGTGAAGCAGTAACTTAGTGACTCAGTTCACAGACTCTTGTCTAAAACAGCTGCACAGAACTTCCCGCTCCCTGATTATGTCCTATTATTATGGCTTGAATAGTGTCTCCCCATAAAGATATGTTCACATCCCAAATCTGGTTACCTGTGACTGTGACCTTATCTGGAATAGGGTCATCGCAGGTGTAATGAGATAAGCTGAGGTCATAATAGAGTAGGCTGGGTACTAGCCTACTACGACTGGTGTCCTTGGAAGAAGCAGCACCACGTGAGGACAGAGTCACGCGGGGAGAACGCCACGGGACCATGAGGCGGAGGGTGGCGAGATGCGTCTATAAGGCAAGGAACACCACGACCACTAGAGGCTGGAAGAGGGAGGAAGGCTCCTACCTAGAGCCTCGGAGGGCTCACTGCCCCGCTGACACCTTGATTTCAGACTCCTGGACGCCAGAACCAGGGTGGAATCAAGTTCTGTGGTTTGAAGCCCCCGTTGGTGCAACTTTGTTCCGGCAGCCCTGGGACACTCCCATGTGGGTTATTGAACACGCCCGCCCTGCCTGGAAGACTGTTGTCCTCTGTGATCCACAAATGCTTGGGGACGCAGAGCAGTTTCCAAGGAGCCCAGTCTGGTGGCAACATGCAGGGGAGAAAGAGACTTTCTGAGATGGGTTTCTGCTAATTTTCACAAAAACAACCTCAAACGTCACCTAGAATGTTCCAGAGGAGCTGATTGAGTGTGGATCTCCCAGACACCTCACCGCCCCGGGTCTCCTCGATGCCACCTTCTCTGGGGATCACTCGTCCTCAAAGCACAGTAAACCCCCTTGATGGAGGGTCCCACTGCGCCAGGGATCCGGGGGAAGGTGGGGCACCACGGCAGCCTGTGGATGAGGCCTTGGAGTGATGGGGATCTGGGTCTGAACCCCTGCTCTGTGTTAACCCGCTGTGAGCTTGGGGCCATCTCTCAGCCTGTCCAGGCCTCAGTACGTTCCCCTGTGAAATGGACATTCTAATCTAATCTAATCTAATCTAATCTAATCTAATGTAATCTAATAACCATGGAGGAAGTGGCATAACACAGACTGCTGGGCCCCCTGCCTGGTACACAACACGTGCTCCGTGGACACTGCTTTTACTAACATGATCACCAGGGAAACAGCAGAGCTACAGAGTGCCCCATCTTTACAGAGGTCGCAGGGCTCGGATGAGAGCTAGAGAAACTTGTTTCACCTGTATTAAAAAATCTATTTAGGGGCTTCCCTGGTGGCGCAGTTGTTGAGAGTCCGCCTGCCGGTGCAGGAGACACGGGTTTGTGCCCCGGTCCGGGAAGATCCCACATGCCGCGGAGCGGCTGGGCCCGTGAGCCATGGCCACTGAGCCTGTGCGTCCGGAGCCTGTGCTCCGCAACGGGAGAGGCCACAGCAGTGAGAGGCCCGTGTACTGGAAAAAAAAAAAAACTATTCAGTAAATGTTTGAATAAGTAACATATTCACATGATTTAAAAATATATAAAAAGAGAATCACTGAGGAGCCTCTCTCCTGACCCATCTTCCCACATCCTGCTCCTGCTGTCTCGCCATCACCCCAGGAAAAGTCTATCATTACCGCTTATATGCTTCCAGCGTTTGTGAATGCATAGGAAAGAAAACAAAAACCAAGTGTATAGTTTTCTTTCTTTTTTAAAACAAGAGTTTTCATAGTATGCGCACTTCTGAGCGTGGCTTCTTTTACTATGAGTTTATTCCCTTGGCGATCCCGGAGACCTCTCAGTTCTTCCTTACAGCTGCACACATCGTTATACGGATGTATCATACTCATTTTAGCTAGTCCCCTATTTATGGACTTTTGGGTTGTTTTTCTAACACTTTACTGTTACCAAAAATCCTGCCATAAATAACCCTGGCAAGTATATCCGCAAAGTAACTTCCTAGAAATTGATTTCTGGGTCACAGAGCATCAGTGTTCGAAATTCCGCCCGATGGTGTGAATCTTCCCTTCACGAGGGTCCAGACTGAAGTTCCCGCCAGCGATGCTCACGACGATGTCTCAGCCTCCAACCGAATGTATGATTAAGCTTTCTAGAAATGTCTACAGGTGAAAAGTGCCTGTTTTCGTTTCTCTCATTATGAGGTTATGAGTGAGGTTGAGCACCTTTTAATACATTAAAGGATGCTTTGATTTTTTTTCTTCTTGAAACAGTGCTTCTTGTCATTTATGTAACTATCTATGGGGTGCCTAGTTTTTGTTTTATTCAGGTGATTTTTGAGAAGTTCTGGGATAAAAACTGCAAATATTTTTATTAGGTTAGCTTTGTCTTTGCTTATGGTTTAAAAACTTTTAATTTAACCTTGGTGTGTAGAATTTTTAACGTAAATTCAAATTAAATTAAACTCACAGCCACATCACACTGAGACACTCCCCAGGCATGTCATGCTGTGATACTCCCCAGTTGCCTTCGCACTGTGGTACTTATCATGCACATCACTTTTCCTCCTTCTTTAAACTATGAATTATTTGAGGAGGGGGTCAGTCTTATCTTTTGTTTTAAAAAAATTCCTTGACTCCAGTTTCATGTTCATAGACTGCTCTAAATACATGTGTACTAGCTGAGGGAATGAGTGAACACACACACGTGCACGCACACACACACAAGCAGAGGTGAGTTTTCTTAGCCAGGGATGAAATAGGGGAGTAGAGTACAAAGGGATTAATTCAGTGCACACAAGCTTTCCTTATTTAAAAAATCAAGGTAATCTTGATAAAATTTGCTCCATCTTTCCGTGTGTTTTCGTCCCTGTTTTGCAAGCCCTTTGTCTACCAAGGATCTCAGAAAACCATATTTCCCACGGCCAGGGCCTGCATTAGCTTCCCACGGCTGCTGTAACAAATCACCACGGACTTAGTGGCTGAGGGCAACACAAGGTTAGCATCTTACAGCCCCGCAGGTCAGAAGTCAGACCTGGGTCTCCCCGGGCTGAGGTCCGGTTCCAGGCAGGGCTGGTACCTCCCTGGAGGCGCCGGTGGGGAATACGTGTCCTTGCTCTTTCCAGCCTCTAGAGGCCGCCACGCTCCCTGGCTTGTAACCCCATCCTCCAACTTCTCAGCAATGCACATTGGGTTCTTCTGTTTTTGTTTTTTGCATCTCATCACTCTGGTCCTGTCTCTGTGGTCACAGCTCCTTCCTACTCTCTCCTCTTGTCTCCTTCCTCCACTTTAAAAAACCCTTATGATTACATTGAGCCCCTCCAGGTAACCCTATAATAATCTCCCTATTTTAACTTCAACTGGTTAGTCATCTCAATTGCATTTTTCAATCTTAATAGCCCTTTGGTAGGGAAGGGAACACATTGATGGGTTCCTGGGACTAGGATGTGGACGTCGTCATCCTGTCCACCACAGAGCCCATGGACCTGGCTCGCTGCTTTTGGGAAAGCAAGGGAACACAGTGTCACAATGTGCCAACATCTCCGTACGGCATCCTTCAGCACTGCTGGGCATCGCAGGTGGGTGTCCCGGCACCGGGCAAGGCTTGCGCACCGGCGTGTGACGTGAAATGGATGGAAAAACCATCCTCCACTGTTTTATGATTTTGCCCTCATTTCTACAGAATCACGGAGAACAGGGACATGTGAGAGTCTTCACTAAGTTTCAGTGTAAACCTGGGGGCAGGCTGGGGCGGGTTGGGAGAGTTGGGTGTAGCCTAGAGAGCTGTTCTCAAAACGTTCAACACAGTTCGCCTATTCGCACATCTCCATTTTCCAGAAGAAAAGGATTTCACTGATAATAACAAAGTGTTGTTGTGTTTGTCTTTGCTTCTGTGGGGCGAGCGATGAAATATTCAACTATTTTCACAGTGAGACCAGTGGATACAGCCTGTAAGAACTAAATTCATCCTGTCCAGATTGGAAAATTATATGCTAAAAATATTTTTAATGCAACTTCAAATCACTAACCACTCTAGAGTTTAAAAAGTCCCCACAAATAAATTTATAATTAAGTGAAATGTGATCATTTAAAAGCAAAAATAGCGACAATTGAACCACTCATAATAGGGCCTCGTTTTTGAAAAATGGTGGAATACTTACCATTTGCCTAAACTCTAAAGCAAATCAAACGTGACGTGACACCCAGGATTTTTAGTCAAATGCTGAAGTGTCTTCAGGACACTCTAGAAATGTGGGAACTTTAATTAGTGAATCTCCATTGAAGTAACTCTTCATTTCCTCTCACTAGATTACTGGTGATTTGTCCTCAGTCTTAATGCAAGAGAGTATCTACGTACATATGCATCATTTGCCCATAATGACTAAAGAAAGGATTAGTTCTCAGCTTCTCAGGAAGGCATTCTTTGCCTATAGGTGGGCTGTGGACATATTTTGAGAATCACCACTTTATAAGTTAGAAAGGAATCTTTGTTGATCAAACCGTAAAACTACAGGTTCTGGTGATGGGTGAGACCTGAGACCCTACCTGCCTTGAGAGCTCTGAGCTGTGGTCCACAAAAGAACATGTTTTCAGCTGACAAAGCATCAGAGGATGTCAGAAAAATACATAAAGACAAAATGAAACAGATAAAAATTTTTCATTAAAAATGTCCCCAGTTTTTCTTAGATCTTTTGTGCTTGCCCCCTCTTTTCCAATACACACCGCAAAATAAAAAAACAGAATAGAAAACAAACATGAAAGGAAAAACAGTCAACTTCATTGTCACAAACATGTGTGTTCATGCAACGTACAGTATACGCCAGCAAATGTATGTAGGCATGTTTTATGCTAATACAAATTAACCGTCATACAGAGGAAGGAACTGTTTCAGTTGTCCATGGGATTCTGTAAAGAAGGAAAGCTTCTTGAATTCCAAACATTCTGCCGTTTGCACAAAATTGAAGATTTGGATGAGACCCAGTTGCTTTTCTTCGATTGCATTTGTAGGACTTCTAATGGGTGATCTGAAGGTAACGTCTACTTAAATGCTAAAAATGTCAGTCAACTCCCTTGGGTATGAAGCAGCTTAGTTCATCGTTAGTCAAATCAAGGTTTTAGAATGTTTTCCTTCTGTTGGTCAACCTTGGCCGTGTACCTTTCTGATACTGGTTATGCCCTACGGAACACAGGACACACCTGTTCCTCACTGTTTACTTGGACATCCTTCAAGTATCTTTTTTAAAAAAAAATTGAAGTATAGTTGATTTACAATGTTGTGTTAATTTCTGCTGTACAGCAAAGTGACTCAGTTATACATATATATTCTTTTCTTATATTCTTTTCCCTTATGGTTTATCACAGGATGTTGAATAGAGTTCCCTGCGCTCTACAGTAGGTCTTTGTTGTTTATCCATCTTATATCTAATAATTTGCATCTGCTGATCCCAAACTCCCAACCCATCCCTCCCCCACCCCCCTTCCACAAGTCTGTTCTCTAGGATGTACTTCAAGTCTCTGTGGACAGCGCAAATGTCTTCCTTCTGATCGCTTTTCTTCAGGTCAAATAGAGGCCGCTGTGAGTGAAGCAAAGGGGGGCGTCCAGTTATGACCTGAGCAAGCCCCTTACTCTGTCTCTTTATTTGCTAAAGAAGAAATAGTCCTGCCCTGCCTGCCTCATGGTGGGATGCACTTGAAGGAATAATGGACATAAAAACAGGTCCTCCTTTTAAAAAGAGAAATGGGAGCCACTACCTGAGCTATCTCGGGTCCTTTAACCTTCCCTGATGGCACCTAGAACCAAACGCGTGGCTCAGGGTGCGGTCCAGCCAGTTCAGAACACAGTGAGCCCGTCACTTCCTACAACCTGGATGCCACACCTAGGACAACCTGTATCTACGTTTTTATTGAGAAATGGCAGGAACTCTATGCAGTTGGAATCACCCCTTTACACAGCAGGAAGATGTTATCTAAGAGGTGGAGCTGCTAGAAACATCTGTCAATCCACACACAATTGTTGAAGACTGAGTATAAGCCGACATGCATGTGTGGAGGACAAAATGGGTAGAAGACCCAGCCCTGCTCTCAAGGGCTTATGGGACAGTTGGGAAATCAGACAAGCACATAAAGCAACCAGATAGCCATAGGAGACACTCCCTAAGGAAGGATAAATCATCCCACGGCTGGTGGGGCTTCAGAGACTCACGACATGGGCCTGGACCAGAGAATGTCTAAGGGAAGGTAAGCCTGGTGGGGGCAGTAGGGGGTTGACCGAGCTGGAAGACAAAAAGGGTGCAAGTCGCCAGGAGAATTGAGATGAGCACATTTGAGGACAGGGGAACAAACACCCTGGATCAGAACAAACCATCGCTGGGAAAGTTTATATCAGATCTTTACAGAAGCTCATAATTGCAGGAAGTTGAGTGTCTGGAGGACTCAGCTACCATTGAGGAAGGGAAGCTGCCACTCACCAAACACCTCTCAGAGGTGCTTTCAGAGACTGACCGTTCTTTATTCTTTTCATTATTCATTTCCCCAACATAATTCCGCCACCCCCAGGGGACAGATGCTGGGGACAGGATTATAAATGTGTGTCCCTGTAGGAGCCGCCCATCTGGCTGGAAAGAAGAGCACGCACACTATGATGCTACCATCCGGTGCTCTGGACCGCACTGGAGGTGTGTCCAGACAGATCTGGGAAAATTGATAAGGGAGCAACTCCTTGTGCCAGACGAGGGCTCTGAGAAGGGTTCCGGTAGCCCGTGGCCCTGCAGCTGGGTGAGGACGAGGATAGTATTCCCCAGAGAGACGAGGACAAAGGGCCTGCTGGCCGAGAAAGCTGCCCCTGGAGTGCACGGAAGTGCCAGGGTGCACAGCACATGGGGCAGTGGCAGACACGTCGTGAGGCTGCAGGGCAGTTTTCACGGTCAGAGGTGCATCCGAGTCACGTGGGCACTTTCCCCGGGAGGCTGGCGGGACCCCTCCTCTGGATGTTTGCACTGGAGCATCCCGGGCACGTGGATTTGGAAATACTCCCCAGGTGCCTCTGATGTGAGTCCTTGGTGGAAAAGCAAGGGATGGGGTCGAAGATCGGGAAGGGGGACGGAACAGAAATAGCCTGTGTGGCGGGTTTAAAATACATCCACAGGTTCTTTGAAGCACTTCCCTTAAGGAGGTGGAGTTTAATTACCCTCCCCTTGAGTGTGGGCTAGACTCTGAGATTTGTTTCTGACATAGAGGAGCAGGTGGGAGTGATGGTGTGTGATTTGGGAGACAAGGTCATGAAAAGGCCCTATGGTTCCTCTCTGCTCTTTCTCTGGGACACTCATTCTGGGGGAAGCCAGATGTATGTTGTGAAGACATTCAGACAACCCTGTGGAGACAGCCACGTGACGGGAACTGAGGCCTCCAGCCAACAGCCGTGGGAATGATATTAAAAAGGGCCCTCCAGCTCCCTTGAGCCGTGAGCCAGAAACACCCCTATTAATCTTACCGTTTGTGTTCTGTATTTCCTGATGTTTTGACATCTGGGGTCTTGCTCATACTGGAGACACTGCCCTTCCCAGGGTCGGCTGATTCCTAGAGACAGCAAATGTCTTAGTCCATTTCAGCTACTATAACGTAATATAGACTGGGCAGCTTATGAACAACAGAAATGTTATGTCTCACAGTTCTGGAGGCTGGAAGTCCAAGATCAAGGTGCCAGCAGATTCGGTGTCTGGTGAGGGCCTCCTGCTGCTTCCCTGCATGGCCCCGTGTGGAGTGCCGCTGGTGGTAGCGTGAGAGGTGCCCCTCCTCTTGGGATCTGAGAGTGTAACAAACTATCTTTTCATTGGTGGTTGCCCCCTGATCTGTTGGTCTCACCAAACCTGAATAAAAACACACCTCCTTTCTAAACCACACCTGGCTAAAATCTTATTGAATTCCTGGGCCCATGGAAACCATGAGATAACAAGTGATTGCGGTTTGAAGCAGTAAGTTTTGTGATTTGTTACACAGCAGTTGATAACTAATACAGCCTGCGAAGGCCTATAGATTCAGAAATTAGGGAGATACCATAGTTTTTTAAGAAGGAAAGCAACATGTTCGATTTTGACTAGCAAAGGCACGTCTGGGAGGATTTGGGATGGGAGGAGGGGAGGGGCCGTAGACAGAGAGACGTCCGCCTGGACCTTCCACTCTTCTGGTCCTTGTGGCAGGTCTTACCCTTCCATCTGTTAACATGACATCCCAGACCCTGCAGTCTTAGACTGTAACTTTGAAAAGGACATAAGGAGGGTTTGACTTATTTTATTTGCTCTTTTCCAAAGCTTTCTGTTTTATCACCGTCATCCTAAGAAGACCTCGTATTGACAGGGGTCCCTTCCTCACAGTATTTTCCCATCTGTTTGAAGAGTCCAAACACCTGGTGACTTTCCGCTTCCCTGTGGTTTTTGCCTTATTTAGCTTAGTGACATCAGACACCCCGACCCCAGTGTCAGAGCTAAGAGCTCGGGGCTGGGGACACTCAGTGTGTGGAAAAGGTAGCAATTAGGGAAGCAGGGCCTGGCAGGGGCCCTGGACTGGGGCTTGCTGTGCTTGGAAAATGCAGGCTGGTGGCTGGCCTCGCAGCCTTCCTCATGTGTCTGACAGGCTTCATCCGTCATGCGGGACAGGGCTGGGGTCCACCGGTTGTCTCCACCAAAGAAGGAAGGCCGGGGGGCTGGCCCTGAGCACAGGACTCAGCTGAGGAACAAGGATGCTTTCATGGCGGCCACGGAGCCCCCTCTGGGAATCTGAATCACTCAGCTATAGTCCTGCTACGTGTTCGGATCACGGTGTAACCCTGCATACTGTCAATGATGTCCTAAATGCTGTCCTGTGGCATACAAGAAAAAAACCTGAACAGACTGTTTTTAAACAAAGAATAATAGTAATAAGGCATCAAATGACGTTGTAAGCACTGTCTGAGGAGGCATGGAGAAGTGTGCTTTCGGAATTAATTAGATTTGAAAATGATACAATGCAATTTGCTTGGAATTGGAGCAAAGTAGAAAGTGGATGAGTGACCCCAGAGGTTGGGGAACTTGTCTGCAGGCAGAGCCCTGGGACCCCGAGGGGATCCCCTAGGGGGAAGGCGCTTAGTACGTTTCCTTATTCCCATAAAAGGCTCCGGTAATTTCCACGCGCATTTGTGGAGAGTGAGAATGTCACACAGCAGCTCCAGACAAAGCAGCACAGTGACGTTTCACTGACATTCAGAGAATTTGCTGGATTCTTGATAACAAGTGACGTTGCTGGAGGGGAACTTATCTCCGGAGGGTCAGTGGGGACGCCCACGGCAAAGGAGGCCGGGCTCGGTCCTCGCCCTCTGATGCCTGGACCCATCAGGGCCCTGCTCACAGCGGGGGGCTGAGGACCCTGGTTTGGGGATGAATGTCACATAGGGGGCTTCCGAGGGTGGGCTTGGGCTCTCAGCTCCCACAGACCCCTGCCTGCTGCGATGTGTCCTTCCTTGTCGGAGTCCAGAGACCAAACACTCAGGACCAGAGGCAGCTGGCCGTCCACCAGGTCAGAGGGAGATGCTCTCAGGAGGCTGTCCTTCTGCCAGACAGGCACTAGGTGGCAGCACACTCCGAGTCAAGCAGGGCACCGTCCCCGCCAAACACAGGCCCTTTCCCAGGAGGATGGCTCTGCAGGGGAGCGGGCAGGTCACTGCCCTCCTGGGCGCTCAGGCCTTCTGCCCCGTCCCCCTGCCGTCCACGGCCCGCCCCGCCGCACGCTCACACACATGCACACACGCACACACACACACACACGCACACATGTACACACACGCACACACACACACGCACACAAGTACACATACACACATGCACAGATGTACACACACGCACACACGCACACACACGTACCCACACATGCACACAAGCACACACGCACACATACACACATGCACACAAGTACACACCATACGACGCTCACACCTGTACACATGTACCCACACACCCTCACACATACGCAGTCACATACGCAGAACACACACACATGTACGTGCACACTCTCACACCCTCACATACACAAACACCTACACACGTACACACACGTGCATATGCACACACAAACACGCTCACCATCGGGATAAGGAAGCTTGCGTGCCCACAGATTCCCGTGTTGGAATCCTCACCCCCGCGTGACGGCATTTGGAGGCGGGGCCTTTGGGGGGAGATTAAAATGAGACGTGCCGTGAGGGTCCAGCGCCTGCCCCGTGATGGGACTCATGTTCTTACCAAAGCGACCCCCGAGAGCTCCCCGCCCCTGCAGACTCCAAGCTGTGAGCGATGGACTGTGGCTTGTGAGCCCTCAGACGCCCCAGTGGACTGAGGCACACACACGTGCAGGCCCACACGCTCTCTCACGTGCACGCACACACACACCCCAGGTCCGTCCCATCCCTGAGTGGGCCCACACTCTCTCTGAAGGTCAGTGGGTGGCAGCTCTGGGCTGCCCGGGCCCCGGGTCAGTGCCAACTGTGGTTTCACGTCTCGTGACCGACCCGCCCGGGCCGCAGGGCACCAGCCTGTCAGAGCCACGTGGGGTGCTGATCGGGGTGCCTGCCCCGCGCCCCGCGCCAGCCCTGGATTAGGGGACCCTGTCACTGAGACCCACTGCCCTGCCCCCGGCCGTGACCCTGACACTCACGGGAAGGGGGGCACCCTCCTTGGTGACTCACCAGCATCCACAGAGAGTCACTGTGGTGCCAGACATGCCAACAACTCAATCAGGGCGTGTGGCACCACCCTTGACCCTGCAGTGCCCGCAGCGGGTGTGCAGGGCCCAGTGACACAGGAGCTGCCTGGCCCCGCCACCTCCAGCTGCCTCTGGGAAGGCTGAGGTCCTGTGGTAGAGTGACCCCTCGGCGCAGGCTGGGAGCCAGCCTGGGGGCACAGACGCATAGGAAACTCTGGTGGATCTGGGCCATTCTTGAGTGGACGGCAGAGTCAGGGCCCTGCAATGGGACAAAGGCCTCGGGGTCAGACTGGCAGGGCCACCTCTGTGCAGAGCGACCGAATGTTCTGGGCCTCACTGTTGTCGTTCGGAAAATGAGGCTGATAGCACTGCCTCAGCTTCCTGGGGCTGCTGAAACACGGCCGCAAAAGGGGCAGCTTAAAACCAGAGACGTTCACTGTCCTGCGGTTCTGGAGGGGGGAAGCCTGAAATCGAGGTGTCTGCAGGCCCGTGCACCGCGGGAGGTGCCGGGAAGGACTTCCCCGCCTCTCTCAGCTGCTGCGGGTGCGGGCAACCTCGGCGTTCCTCAGCCAGCAGTGGCATCGCTCCAGCCTCTGCTGCTGTCATCACTCGGCCTTGTCTCCGTGTCTGTGTCCACGCGTCTTTCTCCTAATAAGGCCACCAGTCACTGGATCAGAGTCCTTTCTAATCCAGTATGACTTCCACTGAGGTTGATGACCTCTGCAAAGACCCTATTTCCGTATAAGGTCACAGTCACCGGAACCAGGTTTGGGCTCTGAGCATTGCTTTTTGGGGGATACATTTTAACCAATAACACTTAAGCTGGCCAGATTGTGAGGCCTAGAGATTATGCATTACTGAAGATTACTGTTATTTTTTTTATAGGTTGATTTTTTTTTTTTTTGGTCGAGCCTCGTGGCTTGAGGGATCTTAGTTCTCTGACCAGGGATTGAACCCATGCCCTCGGCAGAGAAAGCGTGGAGTCTTAACCACTGGACTACCAGGGAATTCCCATGCATCACTGAAGATTATCATTCAGCCTGTTATTGAACAATGCTTTTGTTCAATAATAATGCAATAAATGATACAAATGAAAGAAATCCTATCTGGGGAGCTGCCCAGCAGCTTGCACCCTGGGGTCCCGAGGACATTCCTGTGCTGGCTGGAAGACCCCTTTGGAGCAGCCCCAGTCCCTCAGCTGACTTCCTGCTGCCCAGGCATAGAGTCTGATTTGGGGTCCAGCTCAGTTCCAGTTTCTCAGAGACTCTCAGAAGTCTGGCATCCCATCAGGAGGGCTTGAAGGGGTGTAAGTGGGGTCACTCTGCTTCCCCCGTAGAGGTCAGCTGCCTGTCTCTGGGAGCTGACCCAGGGCCCAGATCCCACTGCAGCCCCTTGTCTCAGGGCACCCAGCACCTTACTCTCCAAGAGTGTGGTCAGGAATCCCGCCTAGCCTCTCTGCACCCCAAAATGCAAAGACTGTCCTCAGAGTCAGCGAGGCCTCTTGGGGACATCCCGTCTCCTCACGATGGAGCCTCATCATTGGGCAAAGCTGAGGCCATGTGATCCCGGCTCCCTCCCGACGTCAGGCGCTGGGGGTAAGTCTCCCGCCCCACGCGGACACCCAGCTGTGCTGTAAGCTCCAGAGCATTTTTGAACAAAGGCTGCTCTTTTCAACCTCAACCCTCAATCCTCTCCCTGGGGTGACCACTCCACAGACAACCTGGCACCCCCATGCTTTCCTCTTGACCTGACATCTTTAATGTAGGTGTCACTTCTGTGATGAGTTTGCCAAATACTATTGCTGTGGTGGAGACAGATCAGCCCCAATCACGGAACAGGAGCAGTAAGTCCACTGACCGACAGGAACATCATGTGTCAACAATTAATGCTGTTTTCTCAAAAAAGCCAGCCTTGCAGATAGGAAGAGTGAGAGGGCTGGTAATGAATGCAGAAGCACTTGTCATAAAGCTCACGATCCCAGGACCTGAAACTGCCGGAAAACGGGGCCTCTGAGGACAGACTGCTGAGTTTGGAACCTTGGTTCCATCACCACCAGCTTCATGGCAATAGGCAAGTGAGTTCCCCCATGCAGGCCTCAGTGCAGTCATCTGTAAAATGGTAACACCAGTAGCACCTGTCTTGGAAGTTGGTACCCAGAGGTAATCTCTGTAAAATTTCTTACCGTGTCACCTGGCATATAGAAGCACTTAATGAATATTAGCCACTTATGAGTCATCTCACTCAGTAACAGAAATAAAGGAAGCCCATGGACCAGAGTGACGGAAAAGCCTGGAACTTGGGTTTAGAAAGGATTCTCTTCCGCTTTCCAGCTGAGTTTCCTCAAAAAAAGTCATCCAACCTCTTCCAACTTCAGTCACTGCATCTCTAAAATGGGATAACAATGACAGTCCCTCTCTCACAGGGTGCCATGAGGTTCCCATGAGCGAAAATATGATTCCATTGTTGGCGATAAGCAATCCAAGGTCTGGTGTGCTCCTGAGATACAGAGTGAATGAAGCCATGCATGTGGAAGTCCTTCCGAGTTTGTCAGGCTTTACAGCACGGAAGGCACCACGGTGATTGCCACCTGGAGAAACTGAGCAGAAATCACACAAGGGACTCCACAGTCAGGTCTTGGAAAGGACCAGAGCCTGGCCTGGAGCCCAGGACTCAGCAGCGGAATTCCAGGGACGTGTTCTTCTCGTTAAGTGTCAGTATGAGCAGCTGTGACCTTTTTCATGGAGTTGCTTTGGGTTGACATCCTCTGACCCACCCTGGTGAGTGTCTAAGAGGCAAACGCCCCAGAGGCTCTGGGTCCCGGGAGACGGGACTCATGTCTTCCCCCAGCCCCTCAGCTCCGGTCCTTCAGTTTAAAACACAGCATCCAGCAGATGCAAACAAGCCGGTACACCGTGGAGTCTAATCTCGTAGGGACTGCATGCCTGGCCACCCCCGAGAGAGCTTTGTTTTTCTTTTAAAAATATTTTATTTATTTATTTTAAAATTTTTGGCTGTGTTGGGTCTTCATTTCTGTGCGAGGGCTTTCTCTAGTTGTGGCGAGTGGGGTCCACTCTTCATCGCGGTGCGCGGGCCTCTCACCGTCGCGGCCTCTCTTGTTGCGGAGCACAGGCTCCGGATGCGCAGGCTCAGTAGTTGTGGCTCACGGGCCCAGTTGCTCTGCGGCATGTGGGATCCTCCCAGACCAGGGCTCGAGCCTGCGTCCCCTGCATTGGCAGGCAGACACTCAACCACTGCGCCGCCAGGGAAGCCCCCCGAGAGAGCTTTTAATGTA
This sequence comes from Monodon monoceros, assembly GCF_005190385.1. Classification (NCBI taxonomy): domain Eukaryota; kingdom Metazoa; phylum Chordata; class Mammalia; order Artiodactyla; family Monodontidae; genus Monodon; species Monodon monoceros. The sequence continues at coordinate 2,753,971 of NW_021703785.1, forward strand.
AAGTTGAAGAGGGCCCTAAGTGAAGTTTTCCTGCCATATAGTAGGGAAAGTCATCCTAAAATAACAGGATAACTGTGTGTCAGGGCAAGACTTTGGTGGTGGTGATGGTTGGCGGTATCTGTCTTGGGCATCATTAAAATGATGGGAGGGAAAATGCCCAGAGGACATGCTATATGCCCCTGGAAGCCGTACGGCATCGAGGCTGCCCTCTGAGAAGGGGCAGGTGCCGGTAGGGTGGCTTGGGATGCAAGAGTTCTGGGTGCGGTGCAGTGGACGGGGGGCTAGCCGGCCTCTCTGAGGGACCTGTCTGCCCGTTCACCCTGGCAGGGACAGTCCAGGGAAGCCTGAGATGCAGGTTATGGTCCCAGCACATTCAGAAAAGAAAGGGTACCAACTCTGGCTCCCAGAGGTCAGACAATGTCTCCCTTCTCTCGAAAGCAAGTTGATGGTTTGATTCAGTGGTTCGCAAAGTGTGGTCTTCAGACCAGCAGCAACAGCGTCACTGGGGACCTTGTTACGGACACAGATTCTAGAGCCCCAGACCAGACCTTCCAGACCAGCAATTCCGAGGAGCTGAGAGCCAACAACCCACGTGTAACGAGGCGTCCACGTGGTGGGGACGCCCGCTCAAGTGTGAGCACGCCTGTTTATTTATTGATAGCTATCAGCCTGAAGATGTAAGTATTTATTCAAAACTATAAGGGGTTAAAAATACACTTGTTTTTTTATCCAACAAGTTCCTTCCTAAGAATTGATTCGTTTCTGGAAATTATTTCACGGACACACTCATGCATGTGTGCAGTGGTATGGGCATGAGTTCTATACAAGACGGAAACCCCGTCGGTCGGGTGGTCCAGTGGAGCTCTGGTGAACTCAGTGAGGACACACCCACGGAGAATGTCTAAGCTTTCTTGTGATGAGGCGGGTCTACATACGCTGTAAAGACACCTGAGTCATGCTGGTAAAGGGGAAATCTCCCGCACAACAGTGTATTATAGGATGCAGTGCCATTGTGTCTGTTGACGGAGGTAACATGTACACACAAACACATTAATTAGTTTGTGTCTGGAAAATACACCATATAAGCCTGTATGAACTTCATGATTTTAGAACTAGCCAGTGAAAAGAAACGAGGCAGAGCGAGAGCAGAAATCTCTCTGGGCACTGCCTTTTCTGTCCTGACCCCCTCTTCTGCACTGTTATTGCTTTCCTCAGCAGACTACCACATAAGCTCATTTCCTCGCGTCTGTCTTCCACAGAAGCCAAGATAAAAGGTTTCATGATGCTTGAAGATATGAAGCAGCCTCATAACTTTTATTTCCAGACGAAATAGTTTAATCTTATTGTCTAATTTCTCCTCAGAAAACCTTAGTCATCTTTGAGGTTCTTCTGTGGAACCGTCTAGAGTTGGGCTGAGTTGGAGATGTCAGGATAAGGCAAAATTAATTTCGCCAGATAATTTTATTTTATTAGGGTAGTTATGAGTCTATGGCTAATCATGTTTGCAACACTGTTGGTCATTACTGGCTGGAAGTGATATTCAGTTGATTGGTAAAAGAGAATTAAATTCTAAGATGTGGCATGAATGAAGGAATGTGAGAAATTAAGTAGATGAATAGATAGACAGAGATAGATGGATGGTAGAGATAGATGGACAGATAGATGGATAGATAGAGAGATGAATAGATAGATGGATAGATAGATAGATGGACAGACAGACAGAGAGATGGATAGGTAGGTAGGTAGATAGATAGATAAATAGATAGATAGATAGTAGAGATAGATAGATGGATGGATAGATAGATGAATAGATGGATGGATAGATAGATAGAGCGATGGATAGATATAGATAGATAGATAGATAGGTAGTAGAGATAGATGGATAGATAGATGGATGAACAGACAGACAGAGAGATGGATAGACAGATGGATAGGTAGATAGATAGGTAGGTAGGTAGGTAGATAGATAGATAGACAGATGGATAGATAGACGGATGAACAGACAGACAGAGAGATGGATAGACAGATAGATAGGTAGATAGGTAGGTAGATAGATAGACAGATAGATAGATAGACAGACAGATGAGAGAGAGATGTGAAGGTCATCACTGATCAGCCCTTGACCCTGGAACATGCTCAGCTGCTCTGACACAAAGCAGCTGTGTGCAGGGGGACGTCCCAGCCGCCTCGCACGGGGGCCTGGAGGCCAAGGCTCCCCGGGGTGGGGAGCCCACACGATGAGACATTAAGGACACCTGTTAGTTGTGACGTGATGGGTCTGCAAAGCACCCACAACGGCAGCTGCCTCTGCAAAGGAGCGCTGATTGCCCAGCTTTCTGGGTCCTGCCAGGAGACCCAGAGGAGAGAAACTTCTCTAGGAGGAGGAATCTATCAAAACCCTAACCCAAACCACTCTTCTCTGCTCTGGTTGGAAGATGACAGGCCGAGGGGCAAGGGCACCGGCCTGCGTGGACTCCTACCTCCTGTGACGGCGTGTGCGGGAGAGGCGGGGCTCAGGCTCAGTGTCGAGCGCACGTGACCTAGGGTATTAGGGCAGCGTTGCTCCTGGGCTCTTAGTGAAGGTGATGATTTTAGTCCTTCTCAACTTCTCCCATCACAAACGGTACATTTTCTCATTTTACTTGGGGGGAAGAAAAACGTGGAAATAAGAGTTAGTTTCCCTGGAAATATCCGAAGTTTTCGCTTGGATCCCGACTGTGCAGCAGGGAGCTGGGCAGATGTTTCAACTTCATGGCATCTGAATGGGGTTCTTTACCTTAAACTTGGTAAATACAAGGAGGAAGGAATTGTGAACCATCGGGTACCAGTGAGGGAGGACGTACGGTGGCACACGGCTGGCTCGTCCCCTGCTCTGGGCACACAGAGAGGCCAGGTGGAATCCAGGTGCAAGCCCCCTGCCCGGGGGCTGGTGACATTAGCTAGTCCCTGGTGGCCGCGGTGAGGTCCTGTTCTTGGAGCTGCCTGGTTCCTCCTCACAGGAAAGCACAAATGACCCTTGATAACCCCACAGCACTTTTACTGAAGTAACCACTTCAGTCATGGTCAGGCAGGTGTCCTGAGTGGGGAGAGCCAGGGGGTAAGACCCAAACTGTGCTGAGTGAACAGGCAGAGTCAAGTTTCCTGTGGAGGGTCCACGAAGTTTCTGATCCACAAGTACCCGATCAAGAGCCGCAGTCAAAACGTCGTCCAGGATGGAGCACCTTTTGTTACGTCACTCCTGGTGGCCATGAAAGAGGCTGCAGGTTTCCATGCCACGCTCTGGGGAGGTGACCTGGATGGGAATTCCACACTGCTGACATCCCGTCAGCAGCCAGGGGAGTCTGCATGGCCGGTTACAACCTACTGAGACCCCATCCAAAGGGGAAAAAAACTGAGGCTCTGCTGCCCTCCACAGACAGAAAACCAAGGAGTGAAACAAGCGTGTAAATTCATTTAAGTGATGGTTCCCCCAAAAGTTTGGTGAATGGGTCCTTCTCTGACAAGTGGCATTGGCTTGGTGATGTACTGATGACACGTCCTGCCCCAAGAGTCTGATTCCCCCCATTCATTTCTGCAGAGGCAATGCTTCTATGACCCTAATATTGCAAATGCTGTTTATAGTGTTTTCGTTTTAACATAGTCTTTTAGATAAAGTGTAAATGATGTATCAAAGATTACAGAGTAGAATGTAAATATTATACCCTAATATAAACCTCATTAAGCAGCAAAGCGATTATCCGATTGACATTGCCTAAAGCATCAGTTAAATGTGTTGTTTAAAAAATTATAATAGAAAGCACCAAAGAAATGAAAGATAAAAATGTGTACTTTCAAAACCATATGAATGCATTATTTTTATAGTTAAATAACGACAATTAATTTGGAATGTTCTATAGTGGAGAAGTGTAATTCAACATACAAGGCATCTCTTTTATTGTAAAAAAAAAAAAGGCCTGATTTTTAAAAAATGAAACAAAATGCATCAGAAACCACTTTAGCTTTGCAATATTTTGTAGAAAAGAGTTGCTGATAAATCTGAAAACAGGTTGAAGAGAGTAGTAAAAAAATGAAATGTATAGTTGGAGATTTTTTACTTATTGAAAAAATATCATTAGGATGACAGGACTAATCTATCTCATTATCAAATAATCACAAGTTTTGGAACTCTTGGGAATTAATGTGTAGGTTTTTCAAAGTAATATCTTCAAATCACGCCAGTTCACAATGAAATAGATGTGATGCTAAGGACACACTGTTATAAGACCTCAGAATGGAGTTAGCATTTTATCAGATTATTCAATACACCGACATGAATGCAATAAGACGCCAAACCGTCGGTGAAAGAGCTCTTGTCGAGTCGTGTAAGATGCGTACAGAAAATGTCAAAATCGGTCTTCATTAAGGAGGCATTCTTGTTTTTGTTTTGTTTTCAATGTAGAGGAGACAACTGTGGCCCATCAGGTTATAAGAGCCTATTTGCAGCGAATGCAGGTTGATGTCAGTAACACGGTTTACCAGACCCAGAACGGCCCAGGAAATTCGGAAATTCTAATGGAGCTGTCACATCAGACAGCTCATCAGTGTAAGGAGGACCCAAAGCTTTCTATGACATCAGCAGGTTCGCCGAGTGCCTGACCAGAACACAGTTTAGTGACCCAAATAACCAACGCTTGATGACACTTAATTGTTGGACGGCTGTGAAAAGCACCGTGATTTCTAAAAGCAGAGTTGCATTCACTGAGCTGTTTCAAATGCCTCACGAGTAAGCATATTTTTGCAAAGAAACAAAAACCCCACTCCAGGTGATGAGTGTTTTTGATGGTAGAGATTACACTGTAGTTGTACGGCTTCTGCATTTACAACTGATTCTTCCTAAAGTCTATTTTAAAACATTCTGTGCTCTAATCATGACTCCTGTTGATATAAATATGCCTTGGCAGCAGAAATGGCATTCTGATAGCACATTCGCATTGGTATATCTTGGGCATTTTCATTCTGTGGAACTTCAGAATTATGGCAAGTAATTGCCTTGTAGCAACCGTAAGAGAATTCCACCCTGGCCTCCGGACAGGTCATGAACTTGACCATTACCTGGGAAACGAGGAGGGCTTTCTTCATGTGTCCATTTTTCATGTCATGAGTCTTTCCAAGGAAAGGAGAGGCTGGATTTGAAAGATACTTCTCAGAGAGAACAGGCAGATTTTACAGACTTATTAGAAATGTTTATTTTAGGAGAGAGAGGGGTCTGGGTTGACAGGAAGTTTTTTGTGTCTGGTATGTTGCTGTATGATGGTGATATTACCAGCCAAGACTGAGAATACAAAAGCTAGAATAAATTTTTGAGTAAGGAGTAGAGAAAAAGTCCCATTTGGACCTATAACATCAGACCCTGAAAGATGTCAGGGTGCATGCACAGCAAAGGGACATGTGACGTTTCAGTGTGGAGATCCAGGGAGGACATGGGAAGATCAAGTGTCATCGCCATGTCAACGGTAGTTGAAACATGGTGGATGGAATCACCAAGGGAAATAAATGCCCAAGACTGAGTAGGACCAAGTGATGTCTTCCTGAAACCATTGGGTCAGTCATTGGTGAAAGAGCCTGAAGAGAGAGGAGAAGAAGCACAATATGAAAGAGACACAAGGGCTTGTGCCATGGAAGTTAGGAGGCCAAGGTTTCAAGAAGTGGGATCGTGCCTGGGAATGCTGAGAGGGTTGCTGGCCAGTGTGAAATCCTGCAACAGGAGCGCACCAATGCAGGCTCTTGGATTCCGCAAGAAGGGAGCCACGGGCTTCCTTCCTGGCTCTTGTCAACTTAAAGTTCTCTGAACAGGCACTACTCCTAACCCTTCCTGTTAAAAATAGAGCAATAGTGGGATTAGATATGTTCCTCCCAGAGTATAGATCATTGACAACTTGACAGTTTCCTCGATGATGAAAGAAAACACGTGCTCATTTTAGACTGGTGAGGGGGGACATAAGTAGAAATTTTATAGTGGCTGCACTAGGTAGAATAATGCCCCCCCTAGATGTCTACACCTGAAACCTTGGAACCTGTGAGCACGTTACCCTGCGTGGCAAAGGGACCTCGCAGGTGTGATTAACATCAGGGTCTGAGATGGGGAGATCATTCTGGATGAGCTGGGTGGACACAAAGTGATCCCAGGATTCCTTAAAATCTGAGAACCTTTCCCACGGGCAGAGAACCAGAGAGATGATGAGTGAGAGGGGATTGGCTGCTGTGAAGAGAGGATGGGGCAGGACCCAAGGAGTGTGGTGGCTTCTAGAAACTGGATAAGACCAGGAAGCAGATTCTCCCCTAGAGCTTCTAGAAGGAACACGGTCCTGCCTTGATTTTAGCCCAGGAAGACCCACCTTCAACTTCTGAGTTCCAGAACTGTAACATAATAAATTTGTATTGTCTAACAAATTACCGCGTTCGTTACAACAGCAGTACGAATCTACTCAGGGGCTTTTTAAACACCCAGTGTGCTGACATTTGTAGTCTGAAAGTTTATGTTTGAATACATATGTGAAGAAGTTGTGTATATTCTTAAGCTTGGAAGGCCCTGTTGAATCACACATAGCTGTCTATATACAACACAAAATATGGTCTCAGAGATGAAAAAAAAAGAGAAATCATTGCTCAAAAGGAGGAGTTCTTATTTTTCCCAAGCAAACCTAGCACTCTGCTCCCCAGGAGAGGAAAACAGAACCTGCCCTAATTTCGGGCCACCTGTGTCACAGTCTGATCATGTGACACTGAAAGTATTCCGGTTCCTGAGCTAAAAATAGGTGGATGACACTGTGTTCTATTAATGAGTACAGGGTCTTATCAGAAGACTTTGGGCTTTGATCTGGAGTTCAGTGGCTTAAAGTCCTTATAATTAGTCTTTCTTGGGAACTCTGGACTGACTTTCTTAGTCTTTAGTTTTTTCCTGTCGAATGATCAGTATGTACCATTTATTATGCACATATGGTTGTTGTTTCTTGAAAAGAAACATTTTTCTTTTCTCTGAAGTCTTAAGTGGAGTCATTCTTGTCCCTGTCTTATTTAAAACACTAACCATTCCGATCACTGCCTGCAAGGAACTAGACCAGGTTGTTTTCTTCACGGGGGTCAGATCAATTTTCTCCTTCCCAGACAGCTCCCATTCACAGGAGGGTGACAACACATAGTTCACGTTCAGGTCTGTTGTTTGGACTTTGGGACAAATTTCCCCAGACAAACAAGGTAGTAAAAGATGACTTGGCCCCAAGGCTGCTTTTTCAAGTGTATTTGAATGGTCCCAACATAGGCGCTTAGAGGGTATTCCGTGCAGGAGGAGACAGATGGGTGAGGTGAACCTCTCGCCTATTTCTGGGCAAGTGTGCAGCCAATGTGTTGAAAAGGCAGGTTCATTTTCTTCCTCCACTGAACTCCCATTTGCCACTGTTTTGCCCCCATACGAAATGTAGACTCTCAAGCCCTTTGCTGTGACGTAAGACCCAGGCTTCCCGACAGCCCCTCTTCAGGGTTCCCTGAGGGACGTTCTCCAAATCAACGGCTCTTTCAGGAGGAGTCCCTCAGGACTGCCGTCTTCCCTGACTCCCTGATCTCCCAGCTGCTATGGTCTGAATGTTTCAGTCTCCCCCCAGATTCATAGGTTGAAAATCTTACGCACAGGGTGATGGTGTTAGGAGATGGGGGGCCTTTGGGAGGGGATTGGGTCATGAGGGTTCAGCCCTCATGAAGGGATTTGAATCCTTAGAAAAGAGACCCCAGGGAGCTCCCTGCCCTTCCGCCATTCGGGGACCCAGAAGGCGGAGGTCTGTAACCCAGAAGAGGCTCCGAGACCCCAACCATGCCGGCACCCTGATCTGAGATTTCCAGCCTCCACAACTGTGAGAAATAAATCTCTGTTGTTTATAAGCCACCCAGCCTGGGAATTTTGCTATAGGAGCCCCGATGGGCTAAGACACCAATACTCTAGGAAGTTTTATTGGATGGAGCCTATGTGGTTCCCCAAACTGATCTCCTTGTTAGCGAGCCTAGTGTGTTTTACAGGAGACAGACAGCCCGTGCTGGTTACACACCAGCTCAGGGTTCCCGAGTCCCGGCCATGCACTCCCTCATCATGGGCTACTGTGTTCTACTCCATGGCTCTGTTGGCCTGGCCACAGCTGACCATTTCAAGGATGGAGACCTGTGCCAAAGAGGCCCTCGGTGGACTGGCTTATACGCAGGAGAGAAGCCCGATGGGGATGAGAGTAGAACAGTGAGGTGGTGGAGGGGCAGCCCTGCTGTATGTCTTCTATCCCGGAGTGAATGATTAAGAGGTGTCCCCATTCAGACAAAGGTCAGCCCGCCTGCACTGCCCCGTGTTTGGCTGCACTGCGAGCTTTGAGGCTCAGCCGGGGGTAGTGAGGAATCAGTCTTGGAAGGGGCCCCAGTGGGGGGACTGGAGAAGCCACAGGACCACGGGGAGTGGTCTCCAGCAGGAACCCCCTGTGTCCTCTTCTCAGGGGTGGTCTCCAGCGAGATGATCTGCTCATGGATTCAACCAATGTTTATCGAATCTGTCGTATGTGGCAGACAGACCCTGCCGAAGCAGGAGACCCTGCGGTGAGTGGGCGACGTGAGGTCTAATGACCAGCGAGCAGGCGGCCCCCCAGTGTGACGGGCGGTCTGGGAGGAGGGTCAGGGAAGGGGGTCCCTCCGCTGCACTAGTGGAGTCGGGAAAGGCTTTCCGGGAAAGTGCACCAGCAGGGAGCCCAGAATGGGGTGGAGAGAGCAAATCACGTGGAAGAAAAGGGTGGAGCAGAGGGGGCGGATGCTTGGCCTGGAGGTGAGACAGGTGAGGAAAGGGGAAGGGCACGCATGGCTACCGGGTCACCGGGGGCACCCAAGGTATGGTCCCCAGACCAGCGCATCGGCACCCCGGGGACTTGTAAGAAATGCAGATCCTCAGGCCCCGCCCCGACCTCCTGAAGCAGAGACTCCAGGGCGGGGCCGTGTGAGCCGTGTTGCAGCCAGGCTCCAGGGGACTCAGATGCCCGTTCAAGCACCAGGCCGCTGCTGCAGCCCCTCAGGGGCCAGTGCCGCGGGAGCCCCGGCTCTGGGGGAGCAGAGGACCTCCTTGGGCTTCCTCCCAGGGAGCCCTCTGCCGCCTGGGAAGTCCATCTCCGCCCCCCGCTCCCCCCCAGCCCGGGCACACCTGGAACACTCCCTGGCTCTGGGGCCTCTAGTGAGTAGACTTGTGGCCTTGGATTCGGGAACCTCAGATTTTTCTACCCTCTCTGGGACATCTTCCCATCTACGCTTGGCTGGATGACAGTGAGATCTCATCTTTATAGGCTCGTAGCCTGAGTAGAAGGGAAGGGAGAAAAGAATGTGGTCCCGCTTGATCTGCACGACCATCTCTTCCAAGATGCTGGCCTCTTGACCTCTGTCTCTGACTTTCCACTGGGAAGAGGAACCACAAGATACCTGGAAAAGAATATATATATATATTCATATATATCTGAATCACTTAGCTGCACACCAGAAATTAATACATTGTAAATTAACTATACTTCAATAAATAAATAAATAAATGTGGAGGATGTAATATGGAATGTTTCCCATACTTATTTGATCTCCAAGCACTCTTTATTGGGGAGCATCTGAAGGTCTGGGGGGGCACACTTCCGGAGCAGGAAATTGTATGGTTGGGGGGTTAGGGGCTGCCACCTGGATGAAAGTAACTGTTCGTGGTCCTGAACCTTTGCTGTGGGTGACTACAGGGTTGGCTCTTATGAAACGTGGATACCGAAGGCTTCTGCAGATCCTTTCAGAAGGGAAGAGGTGCTGGAAGAGGACGGAGGAATAGGCAATGAGGAATAGCCAAGTCCACTGGGCAGGCAAAGCCCCGAGAGTTTGCAGGAAGAGAGAAAGAAAGAGATACCTTGCACCACTGTGTTAGCAGAGTTTCAGTTGCTAAGAAAGCAATCACCAAGGACCACGATCAAAGCTTTAAGGACTAAAGGAGAGGAAGAGATTAACACGGGAGGTGGTCGAGATAGAACAAGTGACCACGTGAATAGATAAGCTTGCTCTGCCCTCAGAGCTGCTGAGTGATAACAAAAGTGCTCATGGCTTTTAGGAGTATTTGTTTAACAGTGTGAAAAATTTGCCAATTTAATGTAGCGGGAAGGGTCTTTGCTTATCGTAAAAATTGAACGATATTTTTCCACACTGCAGGGAATTGTGAAAGGATTGTCACAGCTCCTCTCTCCTGGGCTCCAGACCAGGAGGCACTCATGCTGCCAGCCCCCAACTTCACGTGGAATCGGGAGGTGTTTCGGCTTCATGAACCCGTTTCTTTGACATGGGGCATGCTCAATGGTCTGTCCTTTCTCATCTGTGTCTTCCCAGGCAAATACAATTTCAAATGTCAAAGCAATTACGCTTCGTTTCACACTCTGTACCTCTGCCAAATAGAAAAACATATTTTCATTTCCCCAAATCACTGGAGAAAAAAAATAAGTGCCCAAGTCCTTTTTAAGCCCATAATTAAAACTACTTTATGAGATATCTGCAACTTTAAAAAGAAGCGTTACTCCTGTAGCCTACTGCTTTTTATCATTGTTCTCATCCTGGAGGCAGGAGTGTGGGACGTAAGGAGGGCCATTTCAGAGTCCCTTTCCTGGAGATGTTTCTCCCTTGGGGCAGGACAGTGGGCATTTTAATGAGCTCCACACGGAACAGTCTCTGAGCTCTTCGATCTCCAGTAAAACTTTGCAAACCAGTCATAGTTGATGGATACCGCCAAAATAGTGTTTCATATTTTTAATTGCCTAAATAACTTGTAATTGATTTCTTATAAGAGGTGAGTTGGGTCATCAGTGGAGCTGTTTTTCCTATTTTCCATTTCCTCTGCTTTAAACTCTATTTTGAAAAGAAGAAATGGAAAAGTGGACAAATGGAGGGAAGATAAATAAATTAATGAATTAATCCAAGTTTCGAAGTAGGGGGTGGATTGCGGAGTGAGCTCTGGCTACGAGCAGGAAACGCAAGAGAAGATAGCTATCTGAAAGAGATGCTGCTCTCCTATTCCTGTGAAGAACCACAGCCACCACTTGAATGCTTCGTATTTCTTAAGAAGCGCAGTGTCATGGGCTAACTAGCTTAGGAACAGACCTTCACGTCTAGGAGCAATGAACTAGCTTCTCATCACAGAAATCGACAAGACAGCTGCTCAGCTTGTCTGGATATACTTTGCACAGAAGAAAATTCGGCTTTGCCTTCTAACCTGGCTTTGGATAAAAGATGTGCATTTGACAAAATGAAAGAAATGTGAAGAGTTGCAATTTTTTTTTTGTTTTGTTTTTGTTTCTGTTTTTTTTTTTTTTTTTTTTTTTTGCGGTACGCGGGCCTCTCAGTGTTGTGGCCTCTCCCGTTCCGGAGCACAGGCTCCGGACGCGCAGGCTCAGTGGCCGTGGCTCACGGGCCCAGCCGCTCCACGGCATGTGGGATCTTCCTGGACCGGGGCACGAACCCACGTCTCCTGCATCGGCAGGCGGACTCCCAACCACTGCGCCACCAGGGAAGCCCTGAAATTTTTTAAAAGGGGGAATGGTAATGTCAAATTTAAGGTAAGGTGGTAAAATAAGTTCTTGGTTATTTATTGTCAGTTAATAACTGACAGATACCTTTTCGCAGTAGTAGCGAGCTCTAACGTAAATTGGGAAGTAAAGCTTTGCTCATGTGGCGGAACACAGCATGTTGGAGAAATACCACACTTTAGCTTTATAGCGTAGTTAAGTAGTTAAATCCCATTTAACAAGGGATTCTCCTAAAATTATCATGTCAAGTGGGCTCTTTCACCCTTTATCTTTTCCAAGCCAAGTCACTTCTCTAAATTCAGAATGTTAAAATATATCAGTATACAAGGACTATCTTACTGTTTGAGTTTAGTTTTTCTAATTTTTAAGTAAGTTAGTTTCTTATTGTAAAATAACGTATGCATGCTTGTGGGCAAAATTCCAAGTGTTCCTGAACGGCACAAAGTAAAAAGTGAAATTTCCCCTTTCTGTAACCCCTGTGGACATTTTTTGGTGCATCCTTCCAGAATTTTACTCAAATGTCATTAAACTATGCATTCTCTTCTGCAATTTGCCTCCCCCCGCCCCATTTAATGTCACTTAGACTGTTCTCCATGTCTCATCCTTTTAAAAGACTGAATGATATTCTTTGGGAGGATATTCTGTAATAAATCTAACAGACATATATTCATGAGCACTTAACCTGTTTCAAATTGTTTCCCCAGTTTCAAAGAATGCAGCAGGAACATCGTGGAGTGTGGATACACGTACTTGTTCGTGTAGCTGATGTAGTTTTGGAAGTAGAATTGCTAGGACAAAGTGATGTGCGTTTTCTGTAGTTGAGCGCTGCTGTGAATTGCCCAACAGAGGGACTGCAGCCAGTTCTTCCAAAGTATTAAGGTGTTTGTTTATTTCCAGCTTTACTAAAGATTTCGTTTATCAAGCTATTTATTTTTTCAATCTGGTAGATTGAAATTATAGATTGAAATTTAATTATAGATTGAAATTCCTCTCATTGCAATTTAAAGTTCCTTTACGATGTTGAGAATCTTTACATATTTTACTGTCAGTCTATATATATATATATATATATTTTTTTTTTTTTTTTTTTTTTTTTTTTTTTTTTGCGGTACGCGGGCCTCTCACCGTTGTGGCCTTTCCCGTTGCGGAGCACAGGCTCCGGACGCGCAGGCTCAGCGGCCATGGCTCACGGGCCCAGCCGCTCCGCGGCATGTGGGATCTTCCCGGACCGGGGCACAAACCCGTGTCCCCTGCATCGGCAGGCGGACTCTCAACCACTGTGCCACCAGGGAAGCCCCCGATACTATATTTTTAAAGCTAGTTTAATTCTGTTCTCCCACCTCTTTTTTCCCTGTTATATTGGTCATATTTTGTTACTTGCAAAAAAAAAGCCCCCAACAAACACATCGCTCATTTTTTTCTTTTTTCTCTCTCCCCGTGGATAGTTTAAGGAGTGCGGTAGCCCTGTTGTGAGTGGTGGGATGTGGTTGACATCGGTTTTCCGTTTGCTAAGGACATCATTACCTTGGTGGGATCCTCAAATTAATATTATCGCAGACCAGAGAGCCTGGGCAGCATAGTTAGGGGCTGGAGGAAGGTTGCAACTCAGGGACCCAGCGAGATCCCTCAATTTCAGGTTGGCTTCTTGTTTACAGCTCACACATAATTGCACATTTTTATGTATTCTTTCTAGCTGAATAGTGATACTATATCAACCTTAAAAATAGAGTGAGGAATAGATTCTCATTCTTGCTGTGCTGCGGTCCCCGTCTCCCCGTCATCAGAAGACAGCAAAACAACAGTTCTGTTTTTGATAACGTTTCCCAGGAGACTGGCGCGGCGGGGGGGGGGGGGGGGGGGGGGGGGGGCGGGGGGGGGGGGTCAACTGCAACTCCGGTTATTATGTTCTGTGTCCCTTTAGATGACTGAAATTCTTCCCTTCCTCCCTTGCTTTTTTAGATGAATTTAGACGCAGGAATAAGCCTTGTTTGACACCAAATCAAGACGAGCGCAAGAAGCTTTGGATGAAATGTTGTTATGGAAAAAGTGATGGACAGTCCTGAACGTGACTTTCCAGGCAGTGACTGGGCCTATAAACACCAGACAAAGACCTGCATCTTGTCAATTTCAAAAGCGGAAGCTTGTTTTAATTCGAGTTTCTTTGATGACCAGCAAGGTTAAGTGCTTTTTTATATGTTAACGGCCTTTTGTATTTCTTGCCAGGAAACTTAAAGCCAGTCCCTTTAAAACTTGTTTATATGGACTGTTGCCTAGGCAATGCCTTACCCTCTGCCTGGTGGAGGCTGCATCGTGCATCCTTTGGGCACAGGAGAGAAAGAGCTGGTTGCAGACTCAGAAGGCATGGGCTCAGGTCCCTACGACACAGTTACATCTGTATGATGTTGGGGCTCAGGTCCCTACGACACAGTTACATCTGTATGATGTTGGGGACATCTTCATGGATACGACAGCTGTCATGACACACACCAGGGTTACGTTCTCACAGGTTTTGTCTAGGAACAAAGGCAATCACAGACTTGGAAGTGTTGTTGAACTTTTTTTTTTTTTGCGGTACGTGGGCCTCTCACTGTTGCAGCCTCTCCCGTTGCGGAGCACAGGCTCCGGACGCGCAGGCTCAGTGGCCATGGCTCACGGGCCCAGCTGCTCTGCGGCATGTGGGATCCTCCCGGACCGGGGCACGAACCCGCGTCCCCTGCATCGGCAGGCAGACTCTCAACCACTGCGCCACCAGGGAAGCCCTGTTGTTGAACTTTTAAAGCATGTATTGATGCTACAAAAAACCTGTAGCCAGAAAACATTATCCATTTCCTCCTGTTGAGAATAACGATCATGTCAAATAGGCAGTATCCCTTGCAAAATCTTTTCTATTCTCTTGCAGACTCAGAATCCAAGTCTCTATTCCTGATCCAGCCTCTATGCTGATCTAGACTCCACTTTATCTAAAGGAAGTGTCTTAGGACTTTACCCTGAGTCCTAGCGTTTTCTCATGATGAAGCTTAAGATTTCCTCATGCCCGTGAGGAATCTTCCTAAATGGATTTTCTCTGAGTTCTCTTAGTTTGCAGGCCTCACAATTTTAGCAAATGCTATCAATTGCATGAAAACTGAATTTTGTTTCCTGGTATTTCCTAAGATGGTCCTTGGATTTATTTTATTAGGTGCTACCCCTCTTTGCTACTTCTGTAGGTTGTAAGATTACTGTGATGCTTAATTTTATGTATCAATTTGGCTAGGGTATAGCAGTCAGTTATTTGATCAGGCACTAACCTAGGGATTGCTGTGTGAAGGTATGTTGTAGATGTGCTGTATAGCTACAGTCCACTGCCTTTTAGCAAAGGAGATTGGCCTCCATAATGTGGATGGACCTCATCTCAACAGTTAAAGGCCCGCAGGGCAAAACCCAAGGTTTCCCCAGGAGAAGAATCTGCCTCTGTACTGTTGCATTAACTCCTGCCTGCTGGCTGCGCTATGAATTTCAGATTCCAGCTTCCCACAGTCACGTGAGCAATTCCTTTAACTCTCTGTCACCTATCTATCATCTATCTATCTATCATCTATGTATCTATGTATCTATCTATCTACCTACCTACCTACCTACCTATCATCTATGTATCTATCTATCTAATCTATCATCTATCATCTATGTATCTATGTATCTATCTA
>NW_021703785.1:2769248-2903998 GCF_005190385.1 Monodon monoceros
TCTATCTAATCTATCATCTATCATCTATGTATCTATGTATCTATCTAATCTATCATCTATCTATCATCTATGTATCTATCTATCTAATCTATCTACCATCTATCTCTCAGGTCCTGTTTTCCTGGAGAAGCTGAACGACTCAGACATGGACGAGGATCTGCAGGCACTGGAAGTCTGGCCCAGGCGTGAGGGTTTCGGAGCGACTTCCAGTGTTGATTCTAGAACAGGTTTGGTATTTCTTGCTCGTGTTGACTAGCAGCTGCCCTGCTGAGGAGAAGTACCCTAACCCCATAATTCCTCACTGTTTATAAGCTCAGAGAACAAAGAGCCACCAGTGTATTAACCACTCCTGCATGTAAATTAAAGCTGATATTGGAGGAGAAAAATGGCCTGAATATACAGGAGGGACAACTCTACAAATTCCTTCTGTGACAAATTCCAGTGATCCAGGGGCTAGGTTTCCCGCCCAGAGTGTCAGCATGGAGGGACACTTGCATGAACCACTTGATTCCGTCACTGCCACATAAATGACAATTTGCTCCGTGGTCAATACCTTCTTGCAAACCATTGGCTGAGTTTCCCAGTGGAAGAGAGGGTTGTGCAGAGGTAAAGGTCTTTGCAATGTCTATTACTTGATTACCAGATGCTGTTGAGCACTTTTTTTTTTTTTTTTTTTTTTTGCGGTACGCGGGCCTCTCACTGTCATGGCCTCTCCCGTTGCGGAGCACAGGCTCCGGACGCGCAGGCTCAGCGGCCATGGCTCACGGGTCCAGCCGCTCCGCGGCATGTGGGATCTTCCCGGACCGGGGCACGAGCCCGCGTCCCCTGCATCGGCAGGCGGACTCTCAACCACTGCGCCACCAGGGAAGCCCCTGTTTGATTTGTTTTTTGATATTGAGCTGCATGAGAAAAAAGTGATTTAGAACAGTGTGCGTGTGTATGAGGTTAGAGGTGCTGTAAAAACCCATCTGTCGGTTTTATTTACATATTATTTAGAAAAATCATTCTGGGTCTACTCTGAAAGAAGGCTCCAGTTAGATGTTGCAGTTGTCCTTAGGTAACAGTTCTCATCTCATGTTCTTCAGGTCACTCTGACCAGGACGTTATCATTTTCACTCCGTTACCTGATTAGTCTGCATGTCTGGAAACTTCTTGGGGCTCCGGGAGTCCAGGAAACAGAGGCCAAGAACACGCTGTGGTCAGACTCCAGAGGCCAGAGCTGGGGAGGGCTTGCCTCCTCGGGGGGGCTTGGAATCTTCTGTGTGCAGGTCAATGGGAGGAGACCTGGAAGGAAACATCGTGTTGGTTGGCACAATTTCAATTCACAGCAGGAACTAGATCCACCGTCGGTCACTCTGCTCGTGGAGCTAAGTCGTGCTCCCAGGCTCCCAGGCTCTCTTTCCATTGCAGAGCTTGGGCCCTCCTGGCCTCGCCTCTCTTCTTACTCTCGTGTGAATGCCTGCGTCAGAGGAAGACTCTGGGCATCCCTCAGGCACTGCTGTTAGTTTTTTGAGTTTTTGCATTTGATCAATTTCCTCCCCCTCTGTTTCCACCATGTCCCACCGAGTGGGTATTCTAGGGTAACCATGGACATTCCCTTCCAAACCAGCACACTTTGGAGAAAGCCAACATGCAAAACCAGACGGATGCCAGGACAACAGCACGACGACCTGAGATGTAGGGTTGCCTTATCTTTAGAGCCTTGGAAATTGTGCTTTAAGTCGAATTCAATGACGAGACAGTTAATTGGCCAACCTGAATTCCCCCTGCATAGAATCAGAGTTTTAGATTGAAACTGAGCGAGGTAAATAAAACTGTTTATCTGAAGTCTCTCTCTACTCAAGAACCTTTGAACTTTATAAAACGCGGTAAATATTTGCACTTGACTTTGTAAGAATAAAGCTTGATGAGAGAAGGGTTTGAAGTGAAATTCTGCCACTGTTTATGCAATATTTGATTTAAATTCAATTCCTAGAAACCTCAGACGAATGTGCTTCATGTATCAAAGTACTGAGTTTAATTTATTGTGGCTTGAAATATGCAGCTAGCTTACATGTGAATGAATATATATACTGAGAAAAAAATCTGTCCCCTTAAGAGCAAAGGACACCATTTATCAAATTTCTTGGCATGTGGAATATTAATAGCGCCAAGGGCCAATGTCAAACTGTTTGACTTGAAATCACAAAACCGGAGTATCTTGCTATTTTTAGAAAAGGTTCTAACTTCTTTTAATCTTGAACCAGCAGTTCTCAGACTCTAGCTGTTTATTTTTCCTTTCCTTTCTTTTTATTTCTTTCTAAACAATCTCTTTTTCTTGATATAACGTGACGCTTAGAAAGCTAAGTTCCCTTTATCTATGTATAATGAATAAAGAAAGTGAATAATTATCAAGAGAATATTTTTGGATTTAGACTTTCCTTGGGGAAAGCAATAAATCGAGTATGTATTTGTGTTTTGTTTTGTTTAACCTCAAAATGCATTTGCAACAATGAATGGTAGGTGAATACATTCCGGGTCAGGGAAACATGGTGGAGGGCTGTTCTTGAGAAGTTACATTTGTTGGGAATTGTTATGTTTGTTGGTGGGGAGGCTCCCTGCCGCCTGCCACATGAAGCTTGGGTCTTGGCAAGGTCCCCCGTCATGCTGGCACTGGCCTTGAGGGGCGTCCTGTCCTGTTCCCTGCTGCCTCGATCTGTTGAAACATGTTTTAAGTGTCCTCGGAGAGAGGCTGCCATTCATTCCAACACTGATCATGTTCTCTAAAAGTGGTGAGTTAGATTTTAATGTTGGCATGCTTCCATTTTGGAATTTTGATATCTGGTGCTGGGTTATTGAAATTTTCTACCTCAGTTTACTTATTGTCTGTCTTTTGGGGGGGAAAGGATATGTATGAAGTGAGTAGGTTTCTATTGCAAGAAGGGCTTTTCCCTTTCTTGATGACATCACCCGAAGGCCAACCTTTGGCTTTAGAAAACAAGCCATAAACTGTCCATGAAGTAATTAAAATTCTCCCTTCTTCTCATTTCATGTACATTTTTGCAGGAGATTGTCGTCAATAATTCTGAAATCACATTTTAGGCATTTTATCTTTCAAACTCTGAATCTGCATGATTTTATCCAGGCAATTTTTAGTTTTGAGGTAGATTTACCCCAGGGACACACTTTTACAACAGGATTTAATGATTGGCAATGACGAGCAATAGAGGAAACAACAGGTTCATGGCTTTTCCCTTTCTTTTCTTTAATTTCTGGTGAAGGGAAAAAAAAATACACCCGTCCATCAAACCTGCCCTCTTCCTTCTTCCCTCCTCCCATCCCCACCATGCACCCTGCCTTTCCTTGGGACCTCGACTGTGCGATGGGTTTGGTTTCCACACAAAGGAAGATATATTACTTTAATGTCTTTGCGATTTAGTTGCATGTAATCGTACTCGGGGCGCCAGGCAGTGTATTCTTTCCTGTCCAGAGGGGCTGTAATCTCCTCTGAAGCAAAAGGAAATGTACGTGTCTGGGGAACAAAGCAGCCACACCATCATCTTCTTACATCTTATCTTTCTGAGTTAAAAGTTTGGCATACGTGATAAAATAAGGTCAAACAGGTCTTCACTGGTAGCGCAGTGGTTAAGAATCCACCTGCCAATGCAGAGGACAGGGTTCAATCCCTGGTCCAGGAAGATCCCACATGCCTCGGAGCAACCAAGCCTGTGCGCCACAACTACTGAGCCCGCGTGCTGCAACTACTGAAGCCCGCGTGCCTAGAGCCCATGCTCCGCAACAAGAGAAGCCACTGCAATGAGAAGCCCGCGCATCACAACGAAGAGTAGCCCCCGCTCACCGCAGCTAGAGAAAGCTCGCACGTGGCAACGAAGACCCAACGCAGCCAAAAATAACATAAATAAAATAAATTAATTTATATAAAAAAGATATCAAACACTCAGGACAAGAGACACTGAACCCCAAGAATGTAGTAAGCACACAGGTGAAGTCTCTTATGTCTTCTACATCTTTGCCACGAACCCATTGGTTACTAGGTCTGAAATGCTTACCAAGTAGACATGCACCTCCATACAAGGAGGCTCCCAATTTATCATTGCTTTCTACCTTACTTAGACGTTGGACTAACTAGTGTAGTTGTCTCCTTGAACTATAATTTTTGATTCATTTGAGATTAAAAAACACAACGGGCAGGTTGGGGGGGGGGGCAGTGGAGGGTGAGGTCGTTCAGTGACCCTTCTGAAGAGCGTTCTCCTGGCAGGTCTCATGCCTCACCCCTTGTGTTGCAGGCATAATAAATAAGCTTGTGTGGTTGCCCACAGCTCCAGCTTGTAAAAGAAGTTTTGCAAAGTTGTCGATTTTCTGGCAAATATGTTGTTGATAATTTAATGTAAATGGGTAAGCTGGTTTTATCTTTATGTTTGAGGTGATGGAAGGCTCTGTGTCTAGACGGGTGGTGGATATGCGTGCGTGCGCATGTGATAAATTGTATAGAACCGAGTACGCACACAAACAAGTAAAGTTGGGGAAATCTGAGTAAGATCAGTGGATCGTGTCAGTGTCAATATCCTGGCTGTGATTTTGTGCTATAGTTTTGAAAGATGTTACCAGTAGGGGAAGGGTATGGGGCTCTGTCCCCATTATTTGTAACAACTGCAAGCGAATCTATGGTTATTTCAATAACATTTTTGATTAAAAAAAAACAAGTTAGCCTCATCTCCTAAATACAGTTTCCAAATATCTAAATGTTAGCCCAGCAATGGGGGACAGTATCATGACATCAAACACAAGAGTGAAAGCAGTGCCCTTGATTATTTTAACTGTGTATAATGTTTTCCAGACTGTTCCACCAATAGGCATAAAAATTGATTAACACACTCCAGTTAGGCTGGAAGTTGGTATCCCATGGACGTCCTGGGACAGACAAAGGAAGAGATTTGAAATTTTAGAACTGTGCCACTGAGGCCAATTCATTTTTGTCTCTCTGACTATAAACATAATTCTATTTATAGAAAATTAGAAAAATAAAATAAGGCACAAAGAAGGGGAAAAAAAGCTATAACTCCTAGGCTCAGAGGTACAAATCTGATACTCTACCCGTGGACGCCAGTAGAGCATCAGGCTGGGGTCCATGCTGGTCAGCCAGGCATCCTTTCTAACAGCCATGCCCTACTTGAAGAAGCCAGCTATGAAATATTCTGAAAATCACTCATGGGTTGTAGTATTTGAATTAACCATGTATTTGATGGTTAGGCAAGTTGCTTTGAATTTTTCGGTACGACGAACCATGCTGTGATAGAAATCTTTTTGCATAATACCTTTTCTGAATTTTGGGTTATTTCCTTAGCGTAGATTCCCAGAAGTAGAATTCACTAGTGAAAATGTATGGCTTTTTCAGGCTGTCCATATATATTGCAAAACTGCATTCCAAGAGGGCTTCAATCTTCAGATATTTACAACTCTGTGCATTCCCAACAGGAGGCAATCTCTCTCTCTTAACTTTTCTGATGTTACAGATGAAAGTCAGTGCTTATCTCTATATTTTAATGTGCAGTGAGGGCAAACATTTTCCTACATGTTTGTCACCCATGTGCATGTTTCCTCTTTTGTGAATTGCTTGCTTACATACTTGGTCTGCTTATCGGGACAGGGGCCAAATGTGCAACCTTAATAGTAGTTGTCATGAATATAGAACTACTCATGGTTTTCTTTGTTGAACATTTCAGGACTTTGTAGTAGCTTAAACATGTAAGATGTTCTGAGCCATTCGTTATTTTTTCACAATGCTTAATTCTTATCCTTATGGCTATTTCCAGTTTGAGACGAGAATCCAGTGCAAAGGAGGGTGAAGGATGATTTGAAGACCAAAGTGTTGGAATGAGGGAACAGGGATGTGTATGTTATCCAAACTGGAGCTTCAACCTACTAATTGGAGGAAAAGTGTTGAAGAGAATAAAAAGTACCTTTTGAATCCCCCAGGCTCATCTCCCTGTATCCTGCTTAGTTCTAACACCCTGGGGCCCCCAGGCTCTACTCTCTCACCTCCGGCTTTGGAAGTAAGTTCTTCGATACGGTGTTTCCACTAAGATGTGGGATTTTAAAGCATAACTCTTTCTTTTTTAAAGAAATTTTGCATGTTAATAGATTTATATCCTTCAGATAAATTGTAGAAACACTGAATGTCAACTCTGAGGCAGGAGCCAGGAAAAAAAGCAGGATTTTGAGGTTGTTTCCCTATTCCTCAGTCAACTATCAAGTCCTGCCACCTTTCAAAATGACTTTTAAAAATAACGATTGGACTCAAGTGAGGAATAATGCCCTGAGAACAGAAGGACGATTCTACACATTGAAGCTTCAACTCTGGACACATTAACGTACTGTGGCTCACCAAATACCAGGAAAAAGAATCTTTTTAACCAGATCTATCTACGTCTGAATCATGTCTCTATTTTGGGGCCAAAAATAAATTGAACAAATGTTTACTTTTTCCATATAAATAGGGACATTTGGAAAACTGTGGTTTTAACTCTGGATTCATAAAAGTTTATGGTTCACTCATGATTGCGTTTGGGCCTCAGCTTCCAAGACTGCCCAAGCATTTTCCCTGGCACATCCAGAAAGTACAATGGATGAACTTCCACCAGTTGGAAAGAATAGTGGAAAATATGTTACGTACGATTTTTAAAAAGATGATCTTTCTACTTTGATTTTCCCCATGGAGTAAATTGATGGAAAGAGCGATGTCTTTTGCTTCCTGGCTTCTTCCTGAATGTCCTTCAAGTCTGCACAGAGGTGTCACATCCTCTGCAGGGCCCTTCCCAGCCCCTGGGATGCCAAGGTTGGCGATGGCTTCACCAGGGATTGGGGCACCCTGGCTGTCTGGACGGCAGCTTGCAGGAGACAGTGTGGTGTAGGTTTGGGGGTGCGTGCCTGTTGCTCCACCTGCTGTCCCCCCACTGTCTCTGGGGCTGTGTCTTCTTCTCTGATCCATCCCTGGAGCTCTGAACGCTGCTTGCATCCACAAGATAAATATCTCAACAATGAAGCAATGAGTGAACAAAGGGTCCTCCTTCCCCTCTAGTGCTGGTATATGGCTGCCGGGGCCCCAGCCCCAGCAAAACCCTGCTCAGCCTGGCTGGGAAAGCAGTCCCTGAGGCCGGATCTTCCCAGTCAGAGGATACAGCTCACTCCAGTGATGCGGCGCCCCTTGTCATCTTTCTCATCCAGAACATGTCCTGCTTCCTCTGGGGGAGCCCACCTGTTAACACTGGATGCCTACCTCCACCCAACGGAAACTTTTATTTTAAAAATTTGTATTTTGGGTAGGGGAATACTTTCCATATTTTGTCTAGAAGGACAAATCCTGGAGTACGTCACAAGGAGGGCTGGGTGGGAAGAACTCTCAGTCCCTTTGTCTCACTCAACACTGCGTTTCTATCATAGAGGATGTGTCAGGTGTGGCGTTTTCACTTACATCATCACTCTTATTTTTCTAGCGGACCACCCCCTAGTGCAAAGAGATCCATGCTTATTGTAACAACAACACACTCACTCTTCCGGGTGAAATCTGTTTGTAGGGACACTTGGGGTGTCTTTGTGGTGATCAAGCAACATTTCCAATGGTGAGTTTTCTAGCCAATGATATAGATGTACAGCTGGTTGTTTTTCTTCATCGTTTAAGCCATATTCTTTCTGAATCCTCAATGGCTAGCAAGGTTTTCTTGTCACTGCTGAGTGATATTGGGCAACTACTTCTTGCATAAAGAGGCACGAAGGTGAGTTTTTCTTTTCCTCATTCGGAGACCATGGAGACTGTAAAAATGAAGTTTGGCTATTTCTCTCTGGACAGTATCAAAAGGTATTAAATCCACTGGCTTTGCCTTAGAAGTAGGGATGGGACTGTCATGTAGCCACGCTAGAGAGTCTTCCAGCACAGGACACTTTTTGTTTGATTGTTAATTGATTTATTTAACAATAGCATTTTAACTGTCTTTGCCTTTCACATAAACCTTACTCCAGGAAGTCAAGGAGTTATTGGAATATGCAGATTGATGTAGGCCTCCTGAGATGAAAAGCTGTAGAGACATTTCTGGACTCTTCACGCCTTCCTGTGGATTTTCGTTTCCATCTGGTCTAACTTGGCTTCAGCCTTAGTTACTTCCTTCTAGAGCAAGTGTGATGGTGATGAATTCTCCCAGCTTTTGTTTGCTTGAGAATGTCTTATTTTTGAAAAGTATTTTATTTTTGAAAAATATTTTCATTGACTTATAGTTCTAGGTTGACACTTTTTTCTTCCATACTTTATATTGTCATCCTACTGATTTTTGGCCTCTGTCCATTTTTTCCTGATGAGAAGTCTGTCATCAATACATCACTGCGTCCCTGTAGACAATGTGTCTCTCCTCTCTGGCTGACTTTAAGAATGTCTTTTATCTTCATCCCTGTGGTTATGTACCCAAGTGTGATATTTTTTCCTACTAAATTTTAAAAAATGTTGGCCATTAGTTTTTCAAATAGTTTTTTACCCCAATCTCTCTCTCTTCTCCTTCTTGATTCTAGTTCCATGTATGTTGCACTGTGTGATACTGTCCCAGAAGCCACTAAGACTCTTGTTTGATTACAAAACATATTTCTCCTGGTTTCAGAATGGATAATTTCTATTAATTTTTCTTCAGGTTTACTTATTTTTCTTCTGCAGTATCTGATCTGTTGTTTAGCCCATCAGCGGATTTTTCATTTCAAATATTGTTTTCAGTTCTAGAATTTGCAGTTTTACAGCTTCCGTTTCTCTGACGAGATTCTCCAAAGTTCTGTTATTATAATCATATTTTCCTTTAAGTTTTTGAACATCCTCACAATAGTTATTTTAAAGTCCTTCTCTCTGAGTCATCTCAGGGGTCTGTTTACACTGACTTCTTTTTCTCTTTATTATAAGTCAGATGTGACTGCTTCTTTCCAGGTCTAGAAACTTTGGATTGGATGACAGAAATCGTGGCTAGTCCCTTGCAAGGGAATCTGGATGGTGTTTGCCATTTACACTATTTTTATTTAATTCTCATACTCACCCTCTGAGGTCACTATAATTATTCCAGTTTACGGATGGGCAAACTGAAGCTTGACAAGGAGCTGCCCAATAGCACACGGCTGAGTGGTGAAGCTGCCACTCAAAGTGAGAATTTCTGCTCTATACTGTCAGCTGCATTTGCCCAATTAGAGGTGCTTTGCCCAGGCCATGCTTGGTTATGCCCTGCCAAAATTTCTGTGTGTGCTGAGCTTCTGCTTTCTCTGAGAGGCCCGGGCCTGTGTGGTCCTCTGCTGTCCAGCAAGAACGGGCAGGATGCAGACCTCATTCCCCACTGTTTCTGGAAACCACTTGCAGCACAATCAGCCTTGTCAAGCCTTTCCCTGCTCTGCCATATAAGGCTGCCAGCTTTCCAGGGCAGTTCAATAATCCCCAGGGTCTTGCTGCAGGGACAGCGATTAGCAGAGGTGTTTACATGTCTGAAAATGTACCAGGCTATAAATAGAAGCTATTTTCCCAGCCTCCTGCGATCCTGGGTTTGTTCTTTCCTTTCATTTTCTTCTCCATTTGTCAGCTTTAATAAAGAGGAAAAAGAGTAAAAGGGGGGAAATAACCCACTCAGGACACAGTGTCAGATAGGCAGAAAGAGCATTCACTTAGCTTCTCAGAAATCTGTGGCAAAGCTCCTGGCTTGCAGAAAAGGAAGCTGACTGCAAACAAAACACAGCTCTTCTGAGAAACCCAGTGAGAAATGAATCCAGTACTGTGAGGAAGCAGGTCCCTGGCATCAGTGGTGGGTGCCCCCGACAGTCCTGAGCTGTTTCTCGTAGATTCTGAAGCCAGCACCCAACACACCTTCGTGGCTTCCTAGATCTGCTCTGTTCCTTGGCATCCTAGAGTCTTGGTTGAGGAGACTGTCTTTGTGCAGACTAGGATCCGGGAGCTGCAAACACCGTGGGGTTTTGCTCTCTCTTTTCTGTGCAAGTTTTCTTGGGTGGGGCATGGAGGCCGTTCCCTGAGGGGCTGTGGAATTCATTCCCTGTGGGGAGCAATGCACCAGAGACCCCCAGGGCATGGGACCCACAATGTGGGGCAGAGCACTCAGAACTAGTAACCGCTTACATTTCCTGTAGCCCAGAGCCAGGTGCTAAGATAAGGGCTTGCCATGCATGATGTCCTTTTTCCTGACAACAAGGCCATGAAAAAGAGCTAGTACTTTATCAATTTTATACATGAAGAAATTGAAGCAAGAGGAATTAAGTAACTTTAAGGTCACACACCAGGAAACATCATAGCCAGGTTTCCAAGGTAGATAGCGTGTAGGCCACGCTTAACTGCCCTGCAATGTCGTCTTCCATTGCTCATCCTCAGGGCTGACCTTCTCCAAAGGGACACTGGAAAAAGCCAGGGCTAAGAAGGCCTATGGTGAGAGCTCTAGAGGCCTGGTCCTCAGCAGTTTCCAAAATGCATCATTGCTTAGAAAGGAACAAAGGGCTGAGAATCCAGAAAGAAGACAATAAATACTGATTCTAAAGTCATTTGTGGATGTACTTAAATGGCCTTGTGTTCACAGCCTCTCTCTCTCCATCCAACAGTTGGAGGGCTGCTGATGAGTGAGGAAAACAAGAAGAAATAAAAGAGGAAATATTTGAATCTGGTTTCCAAGGTCACCTGTGCTGGTTAGGCTTAAGGGCCCATCTCCCTCCCTCTCTCCCTGGGGCCCCTGAGGCTCCTCAATCGTTCCATCTGTTTACACACACATCCACACGTGATGCCTCGTCAGAGGGTCTTCCCTGTCTCAGACTGCTGGGTGGGAGCGGAATGCAGACCTCCAGCATTCTAGAACCTTCCTCCACTGCCCCCCACCGCCTCCTCCACTCCCAAGGGCTGGGGCCAACACTGCTTGGATCTCAGCTTTCTTCAAGCAGCTCCTACTTCCGAAACCCACACCCGAGTGAAAGTATGGGCCTTCGGGTGCTTCTCAACCGATCTAGAGGCACAGAGTTATTACTGGCACCTCTTGGACCATGGGGGCAGTGGGCGGGGCACAGAGCACAAAGGGGAGGGGCAATGCCCATAACAGAGAAGAACAAATGTAAGCTACTTGCTCGCTCAATTTCCTTGCCGTAAGTGTTTACCCTACATGCAAGTACTCCATCAATCCAGAAGAATGCATCAGGTTAAGGTCCAGCCTTATAGCCCCACTTGCCTCCAGTGATCATGTTTCTGTTTCTTCTGCCTCTTGTTTCTTCTTGCTCTGAGCACGCAATGGTCTCTCGGCTCGAAGTCCTGCTTCCTCGAAACATCCTTCATCCTGTGTCTGGGGAACTTTTAAATAATGCAAATATCATTCCCTCACTTCCACTTAAAATATTTCAATGTCTCCTCCTTGTCCACAGGATGAAGTCCAGACCCCCTGCCTGCTTTTTGAACCCTGGCTCCCTGGCCAACTCAAGTCCCCCATCATCCTGATTTGCATCTGATGTTCTCCCCATCATTTTGTGTCTTTACAGAAGCTCTTCCTTTGTGTCTTTCCCTTTGATGTTCAGTGAGTGAATGTCTGCTCGTCCTTCAAAACCCAGCTGAGCACCAGCTCCTCCAAGAACGTTTTCCTTACTTCCTCAGAGGGAGTTGATTTCTTCGTCTTTTGTGGCTGGGATTCATCCTAGTTCTTCTCATGGCACTTATTACACAACATTGCAGTAATGCGTGTACATCTCTGCTTCTATTTACTATAAACTCCTTGAGGGCAGAAGTCATCTGTTCACTCATATTTATTTCCCTGGTGCCTGGCACAAGTGTGGAAACCCCCAGATTCTCAGTGGATTGTGTGTTGTGTTACTGGTGGCTTCTCGAATGGGGGCGTGCTGGAGATGGTGTGGGAGGAAAGACTTTTCTTCCCAGAGTTGGACAAACAGAAGGAATGAGAAGGAAGGGATTATCTTTCTCATCCCAAAATTTCTTTTTAGAAGAAAATTGTCCTTTAACATATTCAGTAAATAAAGTCATCAGAAAAGAACGATTTTTAAAAAATCTCTGACTGGGTTCTAGTGTGAGACTGAAGTGACAGTCAGAGAGGAAAACTGGCCTGGGAAAGCAGAAAATAATAAGAGTTGGCAGACATTGGACATCAGGTGTATGTCTGATCGGAAATATGAGCTTTACAGACATCATGCCACTCAATGCTTGTTCCCTAAAGACAGTTATTACTCCTCACCATCACCATCATCATCATGACCTTCATCATCACCATCATCGCCACGACCAGCGCCACCACCACCACCAGCTTCTTCATCACCATCGCCATCATCACCACGACCAGCGCCATCATCACCGTCATTAAAGGGGTTAATGGTCTGAATTGCTTGATCACCACCGTAGGTGCCATATTCATTAAATTCTCTAAAGGCATAAATAAAAATATGATGCAAAGAAAATCCCCAAACTAATGCTCAGAGAAAAGGCTATCTGTCCACTGTGTGCAAAGCATTTTAGACAAATGCAAAAGAAAAGAATGACAAAGTGTGCCATTTGGGGAGAAACTGAGAGTTGAGTGCACTCATTTGACTGGAACAAAAGATCAGGATCCATACTGCAAGCAAATAGTATGGGACCTAAAATGCCAAGCTTAGGCTTAAATTCTGCCCTGTTTCAATAGCTATTGATCCCTGGTGGTCCAGTGGTTAGGATTTGGCACCTGCAATAGCTATTGAAGATGATATAATCAAAGTCATATTTTTAAAGAATTGGTATCAACCAATAGGACACCATGGGATTGAGGACATTTTGGGGACGGGCATAGTGATGGTGTCAGTATGGTGTCAATCAGGAAGCATGGGGGATACAGTGAGAAGAGCCCAAGTCCTGGAATCCAGGTGGCCTCCTCTACTCTCGCAGTGAGACTGTGGCCAAGGCTCTCCAACTTCCCCAGGCTTTGGTTTCTAATCTACATTAGGATATTGGGTTGCAGCCTTAGCAACCCCTATGGCCCTTCCAAATTAGCAGCCATAGTTTTGTGATTCCAGAGATAGGGGTCCATTGAAAGATGAAGGAAGACTCAGCAGTGATTTGGAGATGCTGAGCCCCAGCAAATGAGGAGATGGAGATCGTACCTGATGGAAGCAGAGTTCTGTAGGGGACACATATGCAATTGTTCTAAAGCCATGGCACTGTAGGAAATCAAATAAGCAGTTCTGAAATGGCAAACATTGGGCTGGCCTCGCTTCCAAAGGCTTCTTAGAGGTAGATCTTTAACTGAACTTGGGAGGAAAGAAGGAGGATTCGTTGGTGAAACGATGGAGGAATAAAGCAATCCAGATGGCCTTACATCTGTGCGTGAGGCTCCCGCCTACTTGTGTTTTCGCTTGTTCGTCTGTCTCCAGGGGGCTGCCTCTAAAGAAGGGGGAGCGGTACTAGAGAAAGGAAATAATAGAAAATAATGAGGAAGGGGGCTGCTTCTGAGGCTGGGGACGGCGAGGCGGGGGGATTGCTGCAGTGACTCCTATGTGAGACGGCAAGAGCCTGGCTGAGAAGGGGAAGAAACAGATCTAAGAGCCACAAGTTGGCGCATCCAGGTCAGGAGATGCCTGTTCATGCTGTGGTCGCTCAGTGTGTGTGATGCTGGGCGCAGAGCAGGGGCTCAGTCCAAGCTGATGTTGGGACATCGTTAGAGCTTTCAGCCCCTTCCTTTGTATACGAGAGTAGTGGCTGATGCTGAGAAAGTGCTTAGTGGCCAGTGTGATGACTGCCGCATAGAGAATGATGTGGCACCAGGCCAGGAACCACCACACACGGTGCTCAACGTAACAGCAATCCCCTGGTGTTCCTGCATCTCCTGGGCCCCATCCATAATGGATGGAATATCTGAGCAGTTGGGGGTTTTGTTTGTTTATTTATTTGGTTTGGGATGTTTGCCCAAATCACCTTACTTATGCACTGTGAATAAAAGTAAGAGAAATAATGTAATCTGACTCTCTGAGTTGAACTGCATTATCTTGTCACCATCTACATAATAGAAATGATCCTTCATGCTTTCCCTAAACTTTGCTACAAGACTCCTTTGACAATACTGGACTAAAGTCCTGGGGAAAGATCACCAACTTCTAATTTTCAAGGATCTAAAAGAACGTTTGCTGACATTGGCTAATTAATCAGCCCTGGACATTGAGAAGGTAAGCGGGAAAGACACAGGGTTATGTCATTTTCTTCGGAAGGAGAAAAGCTCCCGGTCATGTGCTAGATAATGCAAACATTTCAAGGTAGGAATGTGAGCAGAGCAGAAGCATTTGGAACCTGAGGAATGAGACAGTAGAAAAGTGCGGTGTTTTTGCTCCTTGTCTCTAAATTTTCAGGTAAATTCTTCTCTGAACAAGGATTATAAGCAGCACATGACCACCAGCAGCTCAGACTCGACCCAGAGGCTTTGTGCGAACCGTCCCTCTAGAGCCAGCGTCCAGCGTTTCCAGTTAAGATGGCTGAATTCACTTAGGACGGGTCACCAACTTTAGCTACCTACACCCTGTGTTTTAAGCCTGGCATGCTTTCACTCAGCACAGAGATTTCTGGCAGTTACGTGCATCTACTCAAACTTAATAATTGTCTTCATATTTTCTTCTAATAATTCTTACAAGTGAAAACCGCAGATGGATCTTAACTTTAAAAATAACATCTTTCTGAGTGAAGTAAGTCAGACACAGACAAATATCATATGATATCACTTATATGTGGAATCTTAAAAAAAGTTACAAATGAACCTATTTACAAAACAGAAGTAGAGTCACAGAGGTAGAAAACAAACTTATGGTTACCAGGGGATAAGGGGAAGGGAGGGATAAATTGGGAGATTGAGACTGACATATACACACTACTATATATAAGATAGATAACTAATAAGAACCTGCTGTATAGCACAGGGAACTCCACTCAATACTCTGTAATGGCCTATATGGGAAAAGGATCTAAAGAAAAAGAGTGGATATATGTATATGTATAACTGATTCTGTGCTGTACACCTGAAACTAACACAACATTGTAAATCAACTATACTCCAATAAAAATTTAAAAAATAGAAATAATAAGAAGGAGAGTGAATAGAATACAGAATAACAGATTCACAGAGGAAGAAAAGATGCTTGAATTCATCAGTAAGCAAAGAAATTGAAATGAAAGGACAACGAAGTACGTTTATTCCCATGGAATTGGGTTGGGGTGAATGACATACAATGGTGGTCGTGGCTAACGGGCACTCGTACACAGCTGGTCAGTGTTAATGTTCGTAAAAACTGTCTGGGAAGCAAACTGATAGTAAGAATCTAAAGCCTACATAAAAGTTGCATACCCTGACACCTGGCAATTCCATTTTGAAGATTTTATACTTAACAACTCTGTTCCATCAAATAGAAACTTATTTTTGTCCTCTCTCTCTATTTTTTTTTTTTTTTTTTTTTTTTTTTGCTGCACCACTCGGCATGTGGAACTTCCACAACCAAGGACTGACCCTGTGCCCCCTGCATTGGAAGCACAGAGTCTTAACCACTGGACTACCACGGAAGTCCAGAAACTTATTTTTGTCCTATAACATGAAATTTGGAGGTAAGCAGCCCAGGGCTAGGCTTCTGGTGCCATGATGCCATCAGGGTCTTGTCTTCTTCCTCTTTTCACAGAGCCCTCCTTAGTGGGTGATTTTCAGGTCTGGTCACAAGAAGGCTGCCTATCTCCGCTCATTGCATCTGCTTCCCAGGCAAGAAAATAGGAGTGGATAAAGAAAATTCAAAAGACCATGAAAATGATGGGAGCCACATCTACCCCCCTTCAAAGGGCCATCTCAGAAGTTACCACTCAACACCTTCTGCTCACACTGTATGGACTATACTTTGTCATATGGGAGAAGAAATAAATAGCCAGGGATATTGCCACATCAACAAAATCAGAATCATATTAGCAAAGAAGGAGAAAAAAAATATAGATGTTGAGTGGACAAGTAACAGTATGTTTGAAAAGAATTACTGAAGACTGCATATACATTTTATATATACATTATATAACATATAATGTATATATAACATCTATCATGTAGATAGATAGATGACAGATAGATAGATAAATAGATAGATGATAGATGGATGGATGAAATAGGAAGCAACCAAAAAGATCTAAAATTAAAAGTTTGGCTCAGAGAAATGTAACAAATCCATACAGTGGAATACTATGCAATCATTAAACAACAGGCCAGAGAAGGATATTTCAACCTTGGCAAAACTTCATGAGGCATTGCTAAATGAAGACTGGACTTGACACAGTATTTATGGAAAGATATCGTCGAGGGGGGCAAAAGTTGACATGTGCACGTGAACACAGAAAAATACCCAGGAAAATGTACCAAAATGTTGATGGTAATTATAATGGTGGGGTATGGAATTATGAGTAAAGTGTCTTTTGTGTTTTTATGAGTTTTCCAAGGTTTCTGCACTGAACAGATACTACTTCTGTAATCTATAAATAAAAAGTTATAAAAAAAATAAATGGATGAGTTTAACTTTTCCTGATGGAGTCCCAAGGAAATGAGTCGCTTCATGGACTTGAGCCAAAGCAACAGAAAACTGGTTTCTGCATTCGGATAGTTTATACTCCAGGAGTTCAGGACTTATTTGTGGTAAGCAATAGCGTGGCTTCCTGCCAGATGTTCTCAACCATCCACATTGGCTCTCGAGGCAGGTAAACAGATGAAAATTAACGTGCTCTGGTCTGTTTTTCATTTAGCTTTACTTTCATAATTACATTAATTTTTAAAACACTTGTTTAAAATTTTTAAAAAATACTATGCATTGATCTTAAATTTCATTGTTCCCCAAGACATGATAGTGGCTTTTTTTTTTTTTTTTTTTGGGTAACTTTTCATTTAGAAATTTTTCCTTTGCAATTGTAATTAAAACCGCAAAACAGTTGCATTTCTTGGGGGAAAATCCTCTTTACTAAAATGAGCGAGCTCTTGATTCCTGTGCAGAGAATACAGCACAGAGCGTGCTCTAAGTGTTATGTATGCGTCTATGTTTACATGGCGCATATCCTAATAAGGGCGTGCTGTAGCCCCATGGCCAGCTGGAGTCATTCTGTTTAAATTGTTTCAAGTGCTACTGACGTCACGATGAAAGGGACCACCTCACGCGGGGTCTAACAGGTGCTGCCGAGCCTGTGTTCGCTCACTGTCAGACGCAGCCCTCCCAGTGAGCAGACAGCCTTAGGACCAAAACAAGAGGTCCTGTTCTCCATCCCGAGTGCCTGGGCCAGTTCCCCCAGTAAATAGAACAGAGGTTGAAACCTCACACTGGGAAACCCAAGTTTTCGGCTTAGTTTTTTCAATGTGGAATATTTCTATATCCTAGGTTCAGGAAGCAAGGTAAAAGGGCGACTCTTTCTTAGTAAAATGCCTGTAAACTGTGCTGGGCTATTTTCATATTTTATTTTTCAACGACAGCGTATATCTCCCTATTTCATTTCCCATTGTCCTCCTGGGACGCAGAAGAGAAAGTGACTGTATGACATATGGGAAGAAGGAGGTTGGTTGAGACCCAAATAAGACAGCCCTTTGTATCCAGACAGCCTTTCATTAGCTGAGAGAGGCATGAAACAGAGGCAGAAAAATCTTATTTTGAGGGAGACTGGGATAGAACACTGGCTTTGGAGTTCAAGATGCATTCATTCGTTCAATAAATGTCTATTCAGCGGTTCCAGTGTGCCAAGCACAGTCCCAGGATTTGGGGATACAAACAAGCTAAAGCCGGGCTCCCAGCCACCTCCGACATGTGGAGCTCAGATGCAGCAGGAGAAGCAGAAACAAAATAAGATGATTTCACGTTTACTAGTGTGAGGAGCAGGGAGAGGCTCTGGTGCAGAGGAGAGAGCTGCTGGACCTCGCGGTGAGCGTAGCTGCTGCAGGCGGGCTGGGCAGGGATGTCCTCTGTGAGAAAGTGACCTTTGGGCTGAGAAGTTTACGACCAGGCGTGGCCGGGCATGGAAAGATCTGGAGGAGGAACTCCCCAGGCAGAGGGAAGAACAAAGTGAAGCGTATGAGGGGAGAAAGAGGCTGACATGCTCGAAGGACGGAAAGAGTATGAGATAATTTTTCGGCACCTTTTGGCAACAATAGATGACATCCACAGAAGATCATAAAGGGAGACCCTGAAGTCTTGGCCTGGAGGAAAGGGTGTTGGAAGGGATGATCCTAGGCGACTGTGTCCTGGGTAGGTTCTGGAATAAAAGTGCACTGAAAGAGTCCACAAAATAACTGTTTTAGCAGTAAGTATAATTTACAGGCTAGTTATTAAAGAATTGACACAGCACTTTTACACATTATTTTACTAAATAAATTCAAACCCTTGATCATTCATTCACCTAGTAACCCCAAAAAAGTGTTATTTTATTTTGTTGGATCAAGTTAGCCAGGATCACGAAGCAGGTTTCCATCTCACTCAGGTGCCTGACCGCTGAGTAGAGCTGCCCTTCCCCAGGCCGTTGTTGTACAGGTGTGCGCTCGGCCCAACTTGTTAGCTCTTTCAACATGTGTTCCTGCTACTCTGAGTTTTCAGAACCTATCTGCTGATAATGGATGAGCCGCCTTTTAACTTTTCTCAAGCCTTCTAGATTTATCTCCTAAGTTTGTTGTGAAGATAAATGAGATCATAGGTGGGGCCACCTATGGGCACGTTTATCTTCTTTAATCCTCTGTGAGATTCTGGCACTGAGTGAATGAAAACAGGGTACCACTTCCAAAAAGTGGCAGATTCTCCATTGGAGGGTAGCCCTGATGGGAAACCACACCGCTTGAACTTGTTATTAATATCATGTCTGAAGAGTGAACATTGCCAAAGGCAGACCTCAAAGGGGCCAAAAGATGGTGCCCCTTGGGGGCTACCCATAGGGCTGACTATTGCTCCATCAGGAATCAAGAGATGCGATATCCCTTCAGACACTGTTCATGTGTTTGCGATTGTCATCTTCCGTTCAGCTCTCCTAAACATCCAAGTAGACAAGAAACAGTCCTCCTACTTGAATACAGTGATGACAATGAGGATTAGGTTTTATTTTAGTCCATCAACAGAGGAATGGATAAGGAAGATGGGGTACATGTACACAATGGAATATTACTCAGCCATAAAAAGGAACGAAATTGGGTCATTTGTAGAAACGTGGATGGACCTACCAAGTGGGTACCAAGTGGGAAGAGGGTGGGTGGGATGAATCGGGAGACAGGGATTGACATATATACACTGTTGATACTATGTATAAAGTAGATAACTAAAGAGAACCTACTGTAGAGCACAGGGAACTCTACTCAATACTCTGTAATGACCTATATGGGAAAAGAACCTAAAAAAGAGTGGGTATATGTATATGTATATGTATAACAGTTCACTTTGCTGTACAGTAGAAACTAACACAACATTGTAAATCAACTCTAGTCCAATAAAATTTTTTAAAAGCTAAATGAAAGGAGGGAGTAAGTACTCTTACTCAGTGCCGAGCCCTACAGAAAGTTATTTATGGGAAGGAAAAGCCTCAAGAAGACATTTGGGGGAAAAGGGATAATGCTGTCTAACCAGGGGAAGGGAAGTTGTAACAAGATTAGGTTTCTCCCCCTTGCAAATTCTCTGTTTTACACAGATGGAATGCTTTATGTTGTAAATAAAGCTATATCCAATCGTTCAAACATGTGTCCCCAGGCCATGATTGTGGGGTCATGTTTTTCATGGATTCTACTGAGATGTGTTCATTTTGCACCAAAAGTATAAAATAGAGGGAGAGAATTTCATGGCCTCCAAACATCAGAATTGGTTACTGTGTGGAGAATAAAGGGGGCTGAGCCAAAGTTTTCGGGTCACATGACCAAGAACCTGGGAGGAGGATGTAGTGACGACTTGCTGTTGACTTGCCTAATCACTTCAACCCTAGGAGGGATTTTAAACATTTCCTGCACTATCATCCTTTAGTGACTTATACTGTGATTAAAATGATCTTTCCCCAGCTTCTCCCTACTCTTTAGGGGCCACCATGGACTACAGACTCATGAGAAACCGTCTACAGAGCGAGTGCTGTTGATGGAGATGAAGGTACTTTCATCCCCAGGGGCAGTCAGCGCCTCTGAATGTGCTTCGGATATGCCTGGAACAATGTGGTCTATTGGTGGAACCGCTTGCAGAGAGAGAAAGAGATGATTGATGCTTTAGCCTGCAGTTTCTGGAGAATTCCAACGCCAGCCCATCAACAAGGATAACAGTGTTTTAACCTATTGGCTATTAGTCTTAGAGAAGAGAGCTTCTTCACGATCGCAAAAAACCTGGTGCATACGTTAAAACTCAGTGCTCCTGTGACCTTTCGATATATTTTGATTCTTATTCATGGCTTCTTGGTGTTAACCGCCTTTTTATTTTCAGTGTCAGGGGAATGTCATGGCTCTCGTCATGTTTGTGAGTTTCCAGTCTTTACTGATCAGAGAAGATTGACCCAAACCACCTTTATCCCAGGCAAGTACACGCCCTCCAAATCACTCCTATCACATATCCTCTCTTAAGCTGGTACTGTAACACATTTAATTGGTTTCATTGCCATTACTAAATGTGAAAATACCAGTGTTTTATTTTTAAAGCAAATAAACATTACCAGCTACCTCATGAGGACTACCCTCCAAATGATATCCCCCAGAGTAAAAGATTTTTTTAACAATATTTTATTTCACTACCTCTCTCATGTATTAATATCTTATTACTTAGAAAAAACCCCTGCTCCTTCTAATGTCTCTTCAAATGGCTTGTTTCCTGAACGTGGGGAATAAAATTAGGACAGTCTGTCCTCACAGTACTTTCTGGACCAAAGCAATTCAAGATGAATACAAGCTTTTGAAGAGAGTAAACCATTTTTGATCAATTCTATTTCCATTGATTTAAGTATGGGGGCTCGTTATGAGGAAGAATGCAGTTATTTCAACCTTGGAATCTTTTGCAAAACAGATCAGCATCAAGTGTGTAAAATAACATCCATTGTGCACACAGAGATTGAGAAAAAGTACCTGTTTCTTTTTACTTGAAGGATTGGACCAGACTCTCCTTTTGACGGTCCTGTGTGGGCTCCCAGTGAACTGGGGTCACAATGCCTTCTTACCACGTGCCTGCTGCCTTGTTAAGCAATGTGGTTTTTGCTGTTGTGGAAAAGGTTCCTGAGTGATTTCAAAGGCATATCCTCCCATTTGCGGTGGGAGCTGCACACTCTTTCTTTTCGCTCATAGGCAACCTGCTTGGAGGCTCCTAAAAATGCTTCTGTGAGGATGGTGGTGTCTGGCTGCCTTATAGAGAGAAGTTCTCCATCGTAGGTGTGTAGCCAGAGGCCCTATCCTCATGCCTGGACATCTGTGGCCTCAGAGCAAGAGCTGATGGGTGTGTTGCTATTCTCGTTTTGATGGATGAACTCAGTAAGTCAGGGTAGTTTGAGCATTCTTAAGGGATAGCAGGAAAAGGGTTAGGAAAAATGGAAATAAACGAGTACTTTTCAAAGGCAAGAGATTTATAGCTCTGGACACACCAGAAATCATATCAGGAAAACTCTCCAAATCCTTTAGTGAACCTGACCCTCTTCCAATGGGCATGTCCTCTGCCGGGCCAGTGTCAGTCCTTTGGTGAGCAGCTCATACTGACTGTGCTCTTGGTTTTCACGACTGAGGTGGGTGGAAGCCCTTCCCCAACCGTGGAAATGAACAGAACAGAATTCTCTTTCCAATATTCCTACTTCTTAAAAAAGTGAAACTCGCCCTGTGAGCCCCTCTTAACGATATGTCCGTTATAGCTCAATACCAATTATGTCCTCATATTATAAGACTGACAAATTTATCTTTAAAATGTCCCAAGTTCATATGATGATGTAGCTACAAGATTTTTTTTAATCAAAAAAGAACCCATCAGCTTTCCCTTCAGTAATTCGTAAGCTGATTTTCATATATGTCTTCATAGTGACTGATAAAGGGCTACCATGTTTAAGATCCCTCGATTTTATGTCCATCCCATGTTCCACATATATTCATTCTTTTCTTTCTCCACTAAGGTGATGTGTCTATGGATAATGACCTATTTAAACAACGTTACCGGAATGTAAAAAGAGTAAAGACCTCTCGTTGGAACCAGAGGCATATTCTCTTGATCTTTAGGACAAACATTAGCCAAGTGGTAGAATGTGCTCTGATGGCAGTGGCGGAAATGAGTGATGGCCAAAGGCACACATATCGAGAAGCAGCTTTATCTCCACTTCATCTCAAGCCCTATCACCCTGAGCAACATTCCGACTCCAGAAGTCCTCAGCCGTCACTCTGGTACTGAGTTGACATCTAAATAATAAAGCGGTGATAAAACACAATAACTTAACAATGGAAATAACTGGCAAGTAGCTTTTTGATCTATGGCACTTAAGGAGAGGCTGAAATACAAATTCTCATGAGGCCACGGAGAAATTCCCAATTAGACGACGTTGACGGATGGGCCGTCTAGATGGTGCATCTACCTTCTCGGGATTTCCTTATTCGAGGGCTGGGACTAGCTACTTCTTCTATTATCAGAGATTATAAGTGACTAAGCCCAGCACCAGATTCTTACTAAGAAAGATTTCTATCAGTTGTTTATAAAGTTGAATACAGACAAACCTGATTGATCATGGGATTTTACGACGGATCATTAATTGAGTGTGCAAAAGATTCTGAAGCAATGCCTCTTCTCAGCACATAGGAATGAGATGCATTTTAAAAATTCAAAATATTACCTGTATCAGGCATAAAGAGAAGCAGCAAATCAGTCTGAAATTCCATGAGTAATGAGCCCTGGAGTAAGAATATGCTTTTAAAACAGACTGCTTAGAAGAACAAAATGTTACAGGATAATGTAACCCTGGTAATTTTTCATTGGAACTTTCCACCCACGACTTCTGAAAGGAAAAAGGACTCTTGAGCCTGTGCTACCCGATGTGCTTTTACTCTTTCCTTAATAGTAGCTGACATATTAGTTGTTGAGCAGAACGTCCTGGGACTTCTCACTATGCCTTCATTATTCCTTTTTTATTCTGTGAAGTGGCATTCCATGTTAGTTCTGAAGTGGAAAATGCAGGTATTATAACCCACCATATTCGTTCAGAAGAAGTAAAACTGAAAAGAAATTAAACTGTCTTTTTTCTATTTCTTTAAAGATTTGCTAGAATAATTCAACTCTCAACTCCTCTATCATATGTAATTGGGATAATTTCATAACCAGTTATTAATATAATAGAAAAACTTAAATTAATGTGATAAAAGTTGATGTCATCTGTTTTGAACTGTTAGAATTGTTATTAGAAATTTAGAATAAATTGAGAATTCATTAAAAGAATGCTTAGCCACTAGGCTATGTACCCCTTATTTAGTCTACTGTTTGGAAGGGCTCATGTTCCTATACCACCGAACCCTAATAATGCTTGTTGAATGAAGAGAGAAGGCATTGAGACCCACACTGGTGTGGCCTCATTGAATTTCAAGCACAGAGGTTATGGTGAACTCATCAAGAAGAGAGCAGAGAAGGCAGCTCGGACTTTCTTAGGACACTGTCTCTGTGGAGTTCCAGAATCACAGTGCCTTCAAGCTTGTATCTTACAAAGTTGAATAACTCATCTTGTGGATGACAGGGGCCCCTCTCTTTCTCTACTCTTCATTCCTAGCTTACTAATAGGAGAAAAGCAAACAACAGAAAAGCAGCTGGTATGATACTTAAACTTTTGCCTGCTCCATTTTTTGTAGGAAGTCAAAATTCATGAGAAAATCAAATATTTGGATCAGTTCAGTATTTAGATGACTATCACTCATTACTCCTTTCCTCTGAGGGCTACAGGCAAGTCTTGTTGGCAATACCAATAGAGATAATAATCCTATGAAAGGTAATCCTGAAAATCAGCAGATTGGTTCTCCCTTGCTTAGCTATGCATCCAGGTATTTTAAAAGTAAAACATGGGAATCATCTTCAGATCAAGGCCTTGCCTCTTACTGACTGTAACTGAGCAAACTATTGATACTTTACGTACCTGAACTTTAGTTAATTCACCTGTACGACTGACATAACTCCTGCTTTGTAGTAACGTGAAGTGCCTGGAGTCCCTGGAAGTTAGTAGATACTCAACAGATTGGACTTAATATCTTACGTGTCCAAATAGACGGACCAAATACTCAGACAGGTTTCCTCCAAAAATTTCACTGCTATCTATCTATTCTCCACATTCATTTGCTAATTCCTAAGTTCTCTGATACACTGTGTACTCCTTATCACTAGAAACTCAATAGTTGTTTAATTTTAGAAATTTTAGAAAAAGTGAAAATAAATTAAGAGTTTCTATGAAAATCATAACCACCATTGATCTAATCACGGGGTCACGTTCCCATCAAACTCCTTCCTATCTCTTCTCCCAAACCCTTGTATAAAAGGGGCAACTATTCAACAGGTGTTCCAACAAGCGCTAATTTTCAAATAACTCTCATTGTGTGAATCCCACACTCACAGCAATCTTGCGTTAAACCATTTGTTTTGTGCTTGATCCCATTAACACGCGCAGTTCATGTGTTCCCAGAGCCTTCATGTATTTAATAATCATTATTTGGTCCATGCATGTTATGTTAAGATTCAAGAGGCATAATCGCTATGCATGACTTGAAAGCAAAATCATTGCCTGAATATAAGACGTTTAGGAGTACTTGCAGCTACAGGCACTAAGCCCCCTTGTGGAGTAGACATGGTCGAGATATTTTACAGTGATTTGAGGTTCACCCAAACTCATATCTACGGGCCCAATGAATCTAACTGAGACTTGGTGCTGGGAGTCTTCAGGGTTTTGAGAAGAGTGGGAGGTGGAGTTTGAATGGGATATCCATTCTGTCTTACCCAGATGGCATTGGAGAATGGATGGAAAGAGACAGAAAGTGGGAAGCATGGTGGACAGCATGTAGCCATGCTTTGGAAAAGGCTTGAGTCTGCTTGTCTGGACTGTGCGTGTGACACAGTCAGGGGCACAAAGACATGGATTTGCTCAAAAACGAGGAAAAGCATGTCATCCCCTTGGCTATAGACCAGACATAATCCTTAACCCTGAGTCTTTCTGGCAGAGAGAAAGTCTCCTTCAGGTGCCGCCAGCATGGAGCCGTTGAGTCATCCCATGTTATGGAGCATGTCCAAGGTGATTACAATAGAAACCATTATGGCTGGGGTTGGCCATGCTGTTCTCATTTTTAGGGTCTATTAGTTGTTCCATTATACAACCCAATTTACTTCAGACATTTCAACTTCTTTTTAACTAAAGCTTGGTAAACATTTTCCTGGTAGTAAAAACTCGCTTGTGTTTTAAAGTGACTCTTAGTGCTATGGGGGTTGAATGGGAGAAAGTTAGGGGGCGGTGTAGGGCCCGGGATTTCTTTTGACATTTAAGTGATGGTAGCTGACAGCCTGCTTTGTACTCAACAGTGGATCTTAAGATATTTTCACATGAGTGTGTAAGATTTACTTGTGTCAGCAAGTTACCCAGTGGGCCAGCATATAACACCGAAATCCAAATCTCAAAGGATGTTCTCATGTTCTCTTGAAGATACGGTGCTTTCTTATATTAATTGATCAACTCGTGGGTCAAATCAGCTCATTAAGTTACAGCATAAATCTGAAGGGTTGTGGCCTATTTATCAGGGCAGGACAGATAACCATCCAAATGATGAAGCCAGAAATTCTCTTTTGGGCCATGGCTGGATCGTTTTGACCA
The DNA here is from genome assembly GCF_005190385.1 of Monodon monoceros. Classification (NCBI taxonomy): domain Eukaryota; kingdom Metazoa; phylum Chordata; class Mammalia; order Artiodactyla; family Monodontidae; genus Monodon; species Monodon monoceros. Next base: position 2,795,062 of record NW_021703785.1, read on the forward strand.
TGTATGTTATAGCTAAAATCATAGGGAAGGGTCAGAAAACTTGGGCCAGCCAGGGTCCAGTTTACCTGATTGTTCTCTCTACACATTGTCTCTCCTTACAGGACATCTCCCCCTCTTCCCCGCATCAGACACAGCCTCACTGCAGCCCACCTCTGTCCGGGACCCAGACCAGGGCAAGGGGAATGAGCTGTGTAGGAGTGAGATTTCAGGAGGTGCTCACTCACCTCAGGTCTGGTTCCGAGACCAGCCAACTGATGCTCACCCTGTGTCTGGCTGTGACTTTATGCCATATTCACGACCTCCAGCACTGTATTTTTGTCGCTGGCACTGTCTTAAACACCCACTTTTCCTGGAACCATCCTATTTTCACACTTAATCCTACAGAAGCCATGAAGTGACTCTTATTATCCTTGACATTCAGATGAAGCTCAGAGGGGTTGAGAAAGTTGCTCTAAGTTTCATAGCAGATGGTAAGGGACCTGGGGCTTGAACCTGGCATGAAGTCAGCCTCTTCGTGTCCTGGTTCTGATGGCTGGTGCTCTGGGACAGAGGCTCTTCCTGTCATCCTATCCCCACACCCATTCCTAGGCCTGGGGTCTCTTATTCCTTTGTCACAAATGCCATCTGTGAGTTCCCTGGTGATGCACTCCACTCTCTGACAAGCGATCCTCCTTTCAGCTACCTGCTGGAGCTTCCAAGATCACTTACTCTTGGTCTGGTGGTTGAAGGTGGGTGCCTCTGGACTCCTGGTTTCACCACTTAATGGCTTGTAACCTGAAGAAGCTACTTAACTACTCTGCACCTTGCTTTTCTCATGTGCAAAGTGGAGATCCTATAAGTCTGTGTCTCAAAGGCTGTTGGGATGATTCAATGAGGCGTGATCTGGAAGTCCCTTAGAACAGCACCTGACCATTGGCAGTGTTCAGTCAATGTCAGCAATTATTATAATGCTTTCTAAGGTTGGAGATTTCCCTTCCTCTTGGAAGACTTCCAAGGTGCCAGTTGCCAGAGCTTACTGTCTGCAGGACCACTTTCTGGACTATACTGCTCTGGCACATAGAGGTGGGTTTGTTTCCGGGTCCCCCCTAAACTCTGTAAGCCACTGCAATGAGCAGGGCCCTACCATGACTCAGTAGATAGGCTGCCTCCACTAGAACTTGGCTGAGGTACAGTACAAGAAATACAGTGATGTGAGGGGGCCTGAAATACGCCTGCAAGCAGAACGACCTGGTCACAGTCTTACAGGCTGTGAGCCAGAGCTGCCTTAACCTCAAACTCCCTCTGAGTGGGAACCTGCACCATTTGTCCATCCCCAAGGCTGAGAAGCACAGCTGTCATTGGTGAAAGACGTTACTGGCCCTGGAGATAATGAGAAGCATAGATTTTGGCTTAGAGAGATTGAGATTGAGATTTAGAGAGAGAGAGAGAGAGAGAGAGAGAGAGAAAGAGAGAGAGAGAGAGAAGAGAGAGAGAGAGAGAGAAAGAGACAGAGAGAGAGAGAGAGAGAGAGAGGGAGAGAGAGAGAGAGAGGGAGAGAGAGAGAGAGAGAGAAGAGAGAGAGAAAGAGAGAGAGAGAGAGGGACAGAGGGAGGGAGAGGGAGAGGGGACAGAACTGGCTCACGTCAGCGTGGGTCTGGCCGATGCCCAATGTGCAGGGTGGCTGCAGGCTGGAGACTCAGGGAAGAGCTGATGCTGCAATTCGTGTTTGAAGGTCTGCCTGCTGGCAAAAGTCCCTCTTTGGGGATATCAGTTTCTTTGTAAGGCCCTTAACTGCCGGAGGCCCACCCACATTATGGAGGGTAATCTGCTTTACTCAACGTCCACAGATTTACATGTTAATCTTATGTAAAAAATACTTTCACAGTAATAGGCAGACTTCTTTGGCCAAATGCCTGGGTACCAAGACCTAGCCAAGCTGATATGTAAAATTACTCATCACACTGGGCCTTTGAAACGGACTGGATGTCGCACACTTTCATCCTTCACCTGGGACCACTGTGCCCTCGCATTCCTGATATGAGTTATCTCAGGCCCAAATCACTGTCTAGTCTTACGCTGTCATGGCAATTAAGAAAGTATCCTCTTTTGGTGACCATGGGGCTTTGCAGGTGGGCAGGTAACACGCTCATGAAAACGGCAGATGTATCTTTGTAGAATATTCTCCAGATATGGGGTGAGTCCTTCTGTGACTCTTATCAACAGTAGAGTCACACACTTGCACACACACACACACACACATGCACACGCATGCACAAATGTTGCTTCTGGTATTCAAACACAGAACGTTCTGGTTAGGAAACTTTGTTCTGGAGGGAAAATGAGAGGAATTTTTGAGTTATACCCCTGGAGCCTCACTTCTCTGTGGCAGATACATAAAGAAAGGACAGTTTGCTGTTATTGGTTCTCTGATTGAGGACACACTCAGAAGCTGGCGTTATGCAGGGGACGGACGTTCTGCATTTTGCCACGCAGTTACAAAAGAACGCTAGCTTATTAATAACATAATGAATTATTATGATGCCAGAGAACACTTTGGTGCTTATGATATGCTTCTGAGATTCTGTGGATGTTGGAAGGAACAAAAATATGATGCTTTAATGCTCCAAGTTGTACATGCAGTACACATTGTAATTGTTTGGGAAACTGCTCTGTTGTACTTTTAGAGGAATGACATCAATGGACAAACATTATTTCTTATGCCAAGTAGGTAGTAAAATGGTGCAGAGGCTGAGCGATCTGAGCGAGCAGGGAACTGAGCCGCCGGGACCTCCTTGCTGTCATTTCTGAGTGCCTCGTTCTCCTTCGTGGGACTTGCAGCTATTTTGAAGGAATGTGGATGTAGAAGTCACAGCTTACAAATGCAAACTTCAGCTCTGAAATCAAAAGCTTTCTGTCACACCTGAGAGAAAGGAAAACTTAAAGGGGTTTAAACTCTGCTGGATGAGACCTGTGACTCTGGGAGGACGGTTGTTTTACTGCGAAGTCCAGGCATTGCTTTTTTCAAGGTTCCCATCCTGGGAGCTGGGTCTGGGGCCTCCAGCACGGAACCCCTCTGCGTGGGGTCACAGCCCCTGGTCCACACTGTCCAAGGCTCTCTCTGAAGTGGCACCTTCCCAGCTCCCTGGCTCCATCCCTGGGCTCCAAGTCTGGCCTCATGCTGTCCACAGGCGTACCCCTCCCTCCAGGGATTCTCCCAGAATCCCTTGCCTCTCGAGTCTACATTTCAGATGTTCCCATGCTCTTTGCCTGTAAGACCCTCACTCTTTTATCATTTTGGACCAACTTCTCCACTTTCACTCTAGAATTTATACTGCTTCTCTTCCCCAGCAGCCATCTCTTCTACTAAACATTGAGGAGTTTGATGTCACACAATGCTTGACAACTTGCTCTAGGACCCGACTGATCTCAAAGGCTTCAGATCCCTCTCACCGTTGGCAGTCAAGAGGACAGTATAGCTGTCTTCTCCCGTATCCCAGAACAGCAACAGAAGCCAGGGCTGAGACCCCTTGAGGGCTTATCTGACTTAATTACCATGGAATGTTCTGTGAAAAGGGCAGCAATATGTGTTTCTCTTGTAGCAGTTCATGGCACACACATAGACTCACTCATATTTGGGGAATGTGGGAATAGCATATTTTATAACAACACTGAAACTGAAGTCATTTATATTCTCCCTATGTGACGTTCCTTTCTTTAGTTATTTGGGTAATTTCAGCGGATGTAGGGCATTAGTCAACATCCTCTCTTTAGGGGAAACAGATAAGATCCAGAGGGTTAAAGCTAAGCTTGGGGGGAAAGGAGCTGAAGTGTAGATTGGAGGAATAAATGAGCCTCCTTCTCTCAGTGTGTATGGACAAAGAAAGAAGGCAGGTTTTGTGTGAACCTCAACACACTTCCAACCGATTGCAATGGAATACAGACTGGAGTTAGGAGTAACCCTGCCAGGATCGCTTTGGCTTTTATTAGTTTAGTACATGATGGTTGAACATCCAACTGCTAGCACCTGCATCTCCTTGCCTCAGGGCCTTTTCTAGCTGCTGGAACTTGCTCTGTCCACAGTAGGTCAGAAGTACTGAGGCGCCTCACCCCTGGTTCAGCCTTAAATCAATGACTGTCAGGACCTGGAGTATACATACCTCCACTCTCTCACCCGCAGATAGGACAACCCGGCTACGCTGGTTCCCAGCTTCAGAAGGTGCTCAAATCCTTGTATCAGGGCCGTGATCCTCATTCTGTCACTGATAGTGAACTTGGTGAGACAGCGCACACACCGAGCTTCCTCGTCTGCCAAGTAATTATACTCCAGCCGAGCTACCCCACAGCAGCAGTGTAATGTATCTCTGCTGATCCTAAGTGTAGCGGGACCACTCCGCCATCATCCCTTCTACATGCTGCTGTCGCATGGGGGACGCATGTACCAAAATAAATGCCTGCTGTTGCTGCATGGCAAGTGTTCAGAGGAAAGCAGTGGGGCCTTTGTTGGCATCATTGTTTCAAACGAAATAAAATTCCATTTGACTTTTTGATGAAAATAAATCCAATTTATGTCACTTGGCCCTACTGCTGCCTGCATGGGGTCTCCTGTGTCTGAATTGCTCTCTCTTCCACTTACAGGTGGTTTCCCTTCTTTTTCCTTCCTCGATTCATGCTGCTATCTTCCAACTCCTTGAGAGCCACGGGGCTCTGCACACAGTTGACTGAAATGAGCTGAGTGCCCGCTTGTTACCCATCGTGGGGACGACCTGATGGGACCCTGATCTTCGTCTCAGGTGAACAGCTGACTGGGTACCAGGCTGGAGAGAGCCCTGGGCTCCATGCCCTTTGGAACTGAGTGCCTGGGGCAGCCCTGAGGGGTCTGCTGGGTACTTAGAACTCCTGGGCGTCTCTCCTGCAAATCCTCCTCCAAAATAGCCTTTTCTGAACAGCGTTTCCTCTCAGCTCCTCCAGCGACTTTCCTTCAGGGATAAGCTTTAGAATATGTGCCAGTGCGTGCGTGTGTCCCAGCTTCACACCGTTTGCAGACACAGAATGGCCCATATACTTACGATTCGGTCCATCAGCCTCCTGTCAAATGACTCAACTCTTTCCAAACTCACCGGGATGTTCCAGGCCAATTTGCCCTGTTTGCTTCTCACCTCCTGCAGTACAGCAGCCTGGATGCTTGGACTGATGTTCCTCCCCTGCAGCACACTGGAGAAATCTTTGAGAAATCAGAGCTCTCCACCCCAGTCAGTCCCTGACTATGAATTTCATGTCAGAGCCACTGAAGCCAGTCACTGTGATTGCAGGCCCTCCGATCAGATGCCCTCTGTGTTGGATGCTGTAACATCCTTTGACAAACATGTCCAGTTATCCATTCACAGCCTCTGGAGGTGGTGAACAGGGATTCTCACCTACGACAATGGTGACAGTAGCCTAACAAGCTGTGGAAAGTGACAGTGCCTGGCCAGCCGAAGCCCTTGTGACTCCCTCTTGCAAAGTGGTGTTGATTCACCTCTTCCACAGTCACCAGGAATTAGTATAATTGGACTCACGTGTTTGCAAACTTTGCATCTGTTTTTTCTTGCAGATATTGGTGAATATACCAAATAATCCTTTTAAAATATATTTGGGGGAGGGAAAGAGAATAAATGTGATGAAATTTGGGCTGCACTGAAGAGTTCAGGACCTGATCAATGTTGCTCTAAAACACCTCGAATTAGTATTTACTTACTGCAGATGGAAGGTGTCTGCACTTCTTACTAAGAACAGGGTTGAAGTTTAGTGTTTTCCACAGATCTCATCTGAACAAGGAGCAGCAGAGGAACATTTTCCCTCCCTGCTGTCATCTTTGGATATGCTCACTGCTTCCCAAACAGCTAGATGGAGCTCTTTCCTCTTTGATTAACCGGAAGCCATTTTGGGAAATGGTCAAGTAGGAGGACTACCCGTCCTTGAATTACTCGGGGAACGTATCTTCCTGGAGACACAGGGCCGCTGATGAGAGAGGACGGGGTGGAAGGACGGTGGGCTGGCGTTTTCTAATAGGTGATTTGTCGGGAAGAAGCTCTCAGCAAGGCTAGTGCACAAAAATGATGCAGGGTAGAAAACCACCCCCGTGTGTGACATGGCCAATTGCATTACTCAAGGTGATGCCTTGAGCGGGTATCTTGGAGTGAGTCAAGCAGAGTGGGCATGATATTTGCTTGATAAACCCTGGGGCAAGTCATTCCACCAAGCGGACTTTTCTCTAAGTGGTTAAGTAAACCTTGCTTGCTTTTCCCCCCAAGGGTATTTCGGCATTCAGGAAAAAAAAGACTGTTGGAAACTTTAGACTCCGATAGGAGATGGCAAACACAAACTTTGCTGTTTGTTTTTAAAGAGAGAAGCACAGATTTCAATCTTGTCTCCACTCAGCCATAAGATTCTTGGAGACTAACATATCCCAACATTCTGTAAACTGACTTAATGTTGTGTCTTAGGCAGTAAATACATTTTGTTTTGGGGTATGATGGACAGAGGCTTTTGTGTTAAGAAAAAGCTCATATTGAAGTTCAAACATGGCGTGATGAAGTGGGATAACGTTTTCCAACATTTTATTATAAACATTTTCAAACATGCAGCAAAGTTGAAAGAGTTTTAGTTAACACTTGTATAGACACTGCCTAGATTCTGCCATTAACATTAGACTATATTTGCTTTGTCATTTACCTACTATCTGTCTATCCTCTATCTCACCTCCATTCATTAAATCAATTTAGATTTTAGTACACTTCCCCCTACATGCGTCAACATATGTATCATTAAGTAGAGTTCAACATTTATTAACTGATTTTTCTTTTCATGTAAAATTTACAGTCATTGACATGCACAAGTTTTAAGTGTACACATGCCAAGTTTGGGGACATCATTACACCTATGTTAACCGTGTGGCATGAGAAACTTCCCCAACCAGGGATCGAATCCATGGTCCCTGCCGTGGAAGGTCCCTTCCCTAACCACTGGACTGTCAGGGAAGTCCCTGTGGTTCCTAACCTTTATCAAGCCATAGAACATTACCCCAGAAGTTCTCTCATGCTTCTTCTAAGTTAATTCCAACCTTCCTCACCCCCAGAAGCAGCTATTACTCTGATTTTTTTTTCAAGTGAGAGAATTCGGTGGACACATATTTCTCTTTTGGTAAACAGATACAAAAAAACCCATAGAATACCATTGGTAAATTATATCTACTGCTTATGTTTTAGGAAAAAATAGAAAAATAAACTTTGGCAAAGAATGGCAAGACCCTCTGCCCCACAGTAACCTTAAGGGATTTGACATTCACCCCCCTATGAGTTCCACTTGGGCAGGCACCCCAAGGTGTTCTCCTGGAGCTCCAGAGTATAATGGAAGCTTAAGTTGCTGTGATTATTTTTAAATAAGAGCTTTAAAATACCTATACAATATAAAGTTTTTTATTTTCCTATCCAAGTCATTCAAACAGACCTATACCTTTTATAACACGATTTTGCATTTATAACCAAAGTGACTTTCTCCCAGAGTACAAGGTTTGAAGGAAGGTGCTTCCAAGGCTGACGATATTCCCCCCACCTCTGTGTGCAACAGCCATCTTACAGTTTTGAAGTTTTCCAAATTAGCTGAAAATGATATGTTTGACCAGCTCAGAAGTCAATTCATAAATTTCCTTTTCACGTGAATCAAAACAGCCTGAGCTCAATGGCAAAGATCCCAGGATGTGGACAAGAAAAGTGGGGGACAAGCTTCAGTGACATGTCGGGGAAGTATGCAGAATTAGTCCCAGTTCACTGGGTGGGTTTGAGAAAAAAATGCTTGTATTATGAATGTAGTACTATGCAAGGCATTTCTAGAATAATTAGACCCTAACATTTGACTCTGAAGCATAAAAGAGAGAATTTGAAGTCATTTTGTACCCTAAGGCCTCTAACAAGTTTCACGTACAAATTAGAGACCCAGAAAAAAATCTCTTTTCTTCTTCAGTTGTACATGACCCTCCAGGAACAAGCTCCAAAGTTGTGAGACATGGATCGTGACAAGGACATCTCCTCTGTCCAGCCAGATACCACTAGTGCCAGCTCCTCAGATTAAGGGTTTTGCAGGAAAAGGAGCCATAGGCCACCAGTCTGGGTAATGACCTCATTTGTTAAAGGCAGTTAATCCATTTTTTATTCTGCTTTGTAGACAAAGAAATAAATAAGTAATTTGTTATAAACAATTTCCAGTTGGATTTTTCCAGATCTGGAAAGAGTTTTTCTCTGGTTCTGGTCAGTTATCCCCTTACTTGTAGATTTCTAACTACTTGCACAGTTTTGAGGGTTCAACGACCAGGATAGGCTGCATTGCACGGTCATTTCATCGATGCCAGAGCTGAGGCTGGGAGACACGTCTGTCCCTGGGCATCCTCCCTTGAGTTAACCAGGCCTGCCTGCCCTTCTTGCTGGACTGGCATTCTCCCAGTGGATTCTGTTTGCTCCCAGGTCTGTCTCCTTCGGTATCCTGAGTTTGTTTTCATTCTCAGATAAGCTCCCCTCCCCAGGACCAGAGGATCACCTTTCTCTGTGGCATGCCTTAAGTCTCAGTGAGACTAGACACTTTATTTCTAAGCTTTCTCCTGGGAAGCCTCTCATATGGCAAGGACATCTCTCCCTGCAGACCCAAATGATGCATCTCATCGTATAATACAGAAAAGCTCCTTTACATCCATGCTATTCATTATGAATTTTCTCCCTGCATCTGATTTTGACCTCTAAAAGAAGTATATAATTACCCTGAACTAATATGGATTAAGAGAATTGTCAATAATATTAATAACCACTGAGAAAATTGCTTTCCTGTTTGTCTTATCCCTACCCAGGTGGGTGGGTTGCATATTTACAGATGATAACCACGCTAGTGAAAAGTAAACTTAGGAGCGAGACCAACTCCTACTGAATTAATTAATTTAACAAATACTTACTGAATGTCATCCATATCCCAAGACCCGAATGGGTGCTGAAAAAGTAAAGAAATAAGACCTCTACCTCTCAAACTAATGGGAGAGCAAAAGAAGTAAAGAACTATCCTTAAAAATCGCCCAAAGTGATTGATAAAATAGATTTAAAAGCCAAGTGCTGTGGACCAGGATTTTAAATGGAGGCGGCGTCTCATTTTGACTGAGGTTGTCGGAAATCGTGACACAAAGATATTGAGGTCAGCTGGACCCAGACCTTGAAGAACAGGTAGAGGTTTGCTGAAGAGTGAAGTAAGTTCCAGGGCATTCCTGCAAAAGGAAACAATAGATGCCGAAAATAGAAGTAAGAGGATACAGCATATACTTGGAAACGTGTTGGAGACAGGAGAATAGATGGTTTGGAATCCGACGGTCCTAAATTCTGTCCGTGGTCTGCCAATTAGGAGAGCGTTGTCACCTAACCATCTGAGGTGTGGTTCCTTAAGTGGGAGTGGAGTAATACTAATATTGATACTTCACAGGGCTGGGAGGATGAAATGAACCAGGGAATCGAGGCACATGGTGAATGCGTGTCATTGGGGTGGGAGATAGCTTACAGGATGGGAGGGCTGTAGGGGAATTCATCTGTCGTGGTAGGTCAGAGCCCGACGGAGAAGGACCTTCTGTCTTAGCCTAGGAGAGTGGGGACTCCGGGATAAGCCATGGGGAGGCTTCAGCATTTTCTTAACCAATTAGGGGAAATTGACTAATGTGATCTGTTTTAAGTAGTTAACACCATTTGCCACATGGAAGATGGCCCAGTGACGGAGGAGACTGAAAAATAGGGAGAGCATTGGGGCAGCTCTCGCAATTATCTGTGTAAGAAAAGTCAGGAACCCTAAATTTAAAATTTTTTCCATACAAACCTGGTGCACGCATAGCGGAGAAATTTGGAAATTAGAAGAAAGAAAAGGGAGAAAATGTCAGCCATGGTCCTGCCACCTACAGGCAAATAGAGTCATAAATAACTTGGTGTCCTCTGTGCAGGGCTATTTTTGTATAAGTTTTGTTTGCTCTACATAATTCTGCTCATACTAAATCCTGCTTACAAAACCCTCCAACACTTTATCATGTGCATGGTTCTACATTCGTATACACTTCTCTTAATCCTCATTTTAAAAGATTAGTTATTATGAATCTGTAATGAACGTTTTTGTGCCTTAAATGTTTTCCATATTTAACAGCTCTCTCGTAGGATGGGTTCCAAGAAGTGGGATTAACTGATGAAACTATACTTACTCTTGAGAAGTTTGGGGAAATTTGCATGCTTTCATAGATATAAAAGGATGCCATATATTAATTGATAAGTAGTAAACAATTATTATTATTTTAAAATGTTTCTTAGTTTTAAGAAAATGACATTACTTTTCTGTTTTAATTTGAATTTCTTCGGAAAGATTTTTCTTGTACCCTCTCTTGAATATTTCTTATATTATTTGAGTAATACTGAATAGTGATGATATGTCAAGCACTATAGTATTAAGACCTAGAGTACTGGGATCTTCCAGTTCATACGTTATGCCTCTTACCCATCCAGGGACTCTGTCTCCATGTTGCAAAATAAGGACTCCTGTATCCATTCTCACAAGGACTGTGTTATATACTCCTGGCGGTCTGCTCCCCAGTATTTGCTGCAACATGATTTCTTTCTGCCCATAACTCACCAAGCCTGGATCTTCTGATAAATTTCATAGAAAGAACATCAGTCACTGTCTTGAGATTTAAATTTCAGGGGCAGCACCAACAAGTGAACTAGACCATTGCTGGTTATAGTACAGAATGCTGCCTCTGTCCCTCCCAAAGCTGCACTTTGGAGGGCTTTTTAATAGAATCTCACCTTCATGGGTGGGATTTCCAACGAAACCCACTGAAGAAGCCCTCTTGCCTGAAATAAACCTGACAGTGAAATTATACTGAAATACACAGAACATGTCATACACTGACTATCAAATTCTCCAGCCACCTTTGAAAGCAAAAAAAGTGGCTCCAAAGCAACCTGGCCCCGTCTTTTGCTCACAGAGTGAATCTCGGTCAGTATTGGTTGAATGAGTGAAGAACAAACTTCTTTAAGTTACCCATCGCTATTTGAAAGAGGACTTGAAATTTTTATTTAACCATGCTGATAGCTTACTAGAAAAGAGGCAAGTTAAGACAATGTTACTCAGCTTGTCGAATGTAAAGAAAGGTGTGTGTTTTCCACAGTATAAATGCCAATAGTTAGTCGACGGAAGTGACCAGAAAGGGCAAGCTGGGAGAGAGCTCCTTCAGAGTCAACAGGAAATTCACAGAATCCCCCTGCCACTTGTTACTCTGTTCTAGTAAGCCATCACCTTCTAGTTGGTGGGTTCTCTATCCTTGTGATGTTCTTAGCAATGCCACAAACCAGGCACCGGCACCCAAGCTGATGGACTGTGGATGGCTGAAAAGAGGAAGAAACAGTTATTAAAGCAAACCAAAGTTTATAGTTTTCCCATCTTAAGGGTTTTCGGAGCCCCAGCTGTTCCGGGTTTGAGTCTCCATCTGTATTTGCTCTCTGAGTTGGGGAGAGAGTCAATGGGACATCCTCCGTGACTGGTGAGTTAGGCGCCTCTGCAGAAGCTGTAGGGTTTTCGCCTTGGGATCCTTCGACCCACGGTGATGGGTGGAGCGCGGGAGAGGAGATGGATTGGTTGCTCTGAAATGGAAAACATCTTTCGCACCGGCCGTCTCCCCCTCCCTGTGGGTGAAAAGATCCAGAGTGTGTCCTAGCATAGTCTCCTGAGAACTGCTTCCAACTTGAAGGTCAGCCCTTCAAAGTGAACATGGGGTGGGGAGGATGTCTGTGGGACGAAACAGCTTTGTCCTGGGATTTGAGGTGACAATTCTAAGAAGCTTGTCACTGCTGCAGGGTGGAGCAGTAATGCCACAAGCATGAGGTGCTGTAATATTTCAGAGAAAATGAAGGAGTTTCACGAGGTCAGAGAATTGGGCTAATCTGGAATTTGCGCAGTGGACATTTTTTGTTTGTTTGTTTTTGTTCTTAAAGTTAATAAATTATTTTATGTTAAGTTAAACAGTTTTTTTCTTCAAGCAATACATGTTCATGGTAAAAAAAAAAAAAATACAGATAATCAGACATACCCACACCTGGATTTGATCCCAATAGCTGGAGACACACACTGCAGCTACTTTTCTTCCTTCCTTCCTTCCTTCCTTCCTTTCTCTCTCTCTCTCTCTCTCCCTCTCTTTCTTTCCTTCGTCTCTCTCTCTCTCTCTATTAAACTGTTTGAAGGTATTCATATACACTGTAATCAACTTTATTATTTGCTTTTGCACTGAAAAATATAACTTCAAAATGTGTTCATGGCTTTTTATATTTTCTACCATGTAATTTTTAGTGGCTGTGGAGCCGTCCATGGTACAGATATCAATAATTTAATTATGCCACAACTGCTGGACATTCAGGCTAACTCCAGGATTATAAACAGAACTTGAAAAAACACATTTAAAACTCTGTGACCATTAGTCTCTGTTCGCATTTTTAAGTCAAATTTCTGAGATACAGGGGAATCGCTGAGTTTTTAGCGTGCCTACTTTTAATGTGTTAACATCTAACACTCTCCTAAATGTTAGAAGAGCAGCTTCAATTTCTTTTTAAAATAACATTTTTAATAATAAATATTTTCGGTTGCTTTTTTTTTTTTTAACATCTTTATTGGGGTATAATTGCTTTACAATGGTGTGTTAGTTTCTGCTTTATAACAAAGTGAATCAGTTATACATATACATATGTTCCCATATCTCTTCCCTCTTGCGTGTCCCTCCCTCCCACCCTCCCTATCCCACCCCTCTAGGTGGTCACAAAGCACCGAGCTGATCTCCCTGTGCTATGCGGCTGCTTCCCACTAGCTATCTACCTTACGTTTGGTAGTGTATATATGTCCAGGCCACTCTCTCGCCTTGTCACAGCTCACCCTTCCCCCTCCCCATATCCTCAATCGGTTGCTTTTCGATCAGAAAACTGCTTTCCTAACTTTGTCTATAGGATAAGATCACTCACATAATTCTTAGAAACGGTAGCAACAACCACAAAGGTAAGTTAAGAAAAAGAAGAAAATAAGAAAAGATAAAAAAGCAAACTAAGGCTTATGGGCCAGGTCGATAACCCCCAGGGGGGCATGAAGACCCTCACTTACCCAAAACGACTACTTTCCACCCAGAACTCTGACCACTTTTATACCTTCCTGTTAGTCCTTATTATATTTGGGGCCTATAACTCAGTTACTTGTATACTTTTCATAACTAGATCACAAGTTCCCAGATGACACATCGTGGCCATTTTCATCTTTATTTTGCCTATAGATTGAAGGCACTGAAATACTTGCTGAATGGATAAATGCTTTATTATCTTGATTCACTCTACTTCTTTTTTGTGTGTGTGCAGTACGCGGGCCTCTCACTGTTGTGGAGCACAGGGTCCGGATGCACAGGCTCAGCGGCCATGGCTCATGGGCCCAGCCGCTCCGCGGCATGTGGGATCTTCCCAGACCAGGGCACGACCCCGTGTCCCCTGCATCAGTAGGCGGACTCTCAACCACTGCGCCGCCACCAGGGAAGCCTCAGTCTACTTCTTAAAATGTGAGTTTCAGTGTTTGCCAACGAGGTACACATATAAGTTGACATCCTTGGGTACTCCTGGACTGGACAGGCACACTTGTGGGCAGGAAATGTAAGCCATTTGCACAAAACAAAGGGACTTATATGATCCTCATCAAAGGAAACCAAGCCTTTTTTATACTGGGGTTCAATTAGTCTCAATTCAGCCGAGGGGCTGAGGAAGTGAACACAGCAATCCTTTCTCAGTTGAGTTTTAGGTTAATTTGTCATTTGACTGTATTTACAGAAGTTCCGTCTGTGCCTTTCTGTTCCTTTTTGGAGCCTATTTAGGGTATTTGGAGGCTTGTGACAAACATTTCTTCTTATTTGTCCTGCTCGGGTGTCTGTGTTCAAGTATAGAGTTTGTTTCTTTCTAACGATTAGAAATACTTGAGCAGAAAAACGTGGAAAGAATAACCAGAGCCTGCGCTCCTGCCCACTTCCCCCAAATTGGGCTGTTGTCCTCTTATGAACTGAGTGATACAAATCGTAAAACACTGGGAAAGTATCAATATTTCTTTCACGAACCCGTGTCCCCTGCATCGGCAGGCGGACTCTCAACCACTGCGCCACCAGGGAAGCCCTCAATATTTCTTAAATAACGTATCATGGGTGCGCTCCGACATGAATGTTATCTATGAGAATTTGTTCTGAAAAAATATGGTATTCTGTGCAGGATGAAGTTGACTTAGACCACTGAATGCATAAAATGGATTTGAAATCAGGTCTGTTGTAGACACAGCCCTTATTTAAGGAAATTGTCAGAATGCAGTTCAAAAATCGCGTGGTTAAATGATTTTTATGATTTTTTTAAAAAAACCATGTTGAAGTTTTGACAAGCTTTTGGCCTATTCCCACGATTCTCCATCTGGGCACTCATAATGATTTCTTACTTCGTGTAGCATTTGCTCTCAGACATCATTCCCTTACACAGAGCCCTGTGGGTTGAGAGGAATAGAAAAGCACTTAGTGTGTGTGGTTTTTCTGGGTTTTTTTTGTTTTTGCTGTCAAAAGCATTGTGAGAGCAAGTGTGCAGTCTCCCTAGATGTGTAATTAAAGACGTCAATAACATTAAAACATGTTTCTCCGCACGCTCTTTACATATCTTTATCTGTATAGACTGACACAGTTCTGTATAGACTGACACAGTTCTTTCTCTGTGTCCTGTTTGGGACCGTGGTATTGTCTCGTCCGTAAAACATTCGGGTTTATTGAACACCTTTTACTGAATGTTTAATGGGTGTTAGTTACTGTGGAGAGGGCTATAATACACAATTTTATTTAATCTTTATAACGACCCTCTGAGGCAGGCTTAGAAGAATTCTTATCAGAAGGGGAAACTGAAGCCCAGAAAAAGTTACGTGACAGGTGTGAGATTTTGGTTCATTTGCATCAACTTCTTAAGTCACAGTTTCTTTCATTTGTGAAACCAGGGTAATGGCAATGACTCCTGGGGAAGTTGGTGTGTCATGTAAGCGGGGTCGTGGATGGACGCAGGGAGCAGAGAGGCCAGCAGACGTCACGGGCTAAGTTTTTAGCCTTTATTTGTAGTAGAGTAATCCTGATTTGTTTCAAAGAACCACGTGTGCAACTCAGATTCTGCTGAGCACATCTAAGCTCCTGGGGACAGACCAAGAGGAAAGTTCACACCTGTCACCAGCTCACGGCCCCGCCTTTTGTTTGATCAAATATTGTTTAAAATATAAGTGGAATTGTATTTGACTAGCTTTTAGAAATAGAATTACATTGTAATTTTGGCACCAGATTTATGTATTGTAATTTAGTTATTGAAGTGTGTGTGTGTGTGCACACATACTGATTTATTAGCTTTGGGTTGGAGCTTAGGGATGTAGAGCTTGAAAAGGCTCTCCAAGTGATTTCTGAAATACACATCTGTTTCCAAATCGCTCCTTTACCAAATGGATCTAAATGAAAGAGTATTGAATAGAGACACAAATCAGTCTTACCTACTGGATCATTGTGGTTTCACACTCTGATTTCAGGAGCTTGTGGTCCTGGCACGGGAAGTGGTGATCCCAGCAATCTGGGAGTATCTTAAAGTGTAACAACATCTCATCTGGTGGGAAATGATTTAGGCGCAGCTTTACTGGAAGGCAGAGCAGAATCGAATGATTTTCATGCATAAATTTGATGTCTGACTCGGGTCCAGCCTGGTCATCTTTTGATCAAGGATGACTGTGCATATGGTTAATCAGGGTTTTACACCTAGCATCCTGTGATCCTTTTCTTTCTTTTCTTTTTTTAAAATTAATTAATTAATTAATTTATTTTGGCTGTGTTGGGTCTTCGTTTCTGTGTGAGGGCTTTCTCTAGTTGTGGCAAGCGGGGGCCACTCTTCATTGCAGTGCGCGGACCTTTCACTGTCACGGCCTCTCTTGTTGCGGGGCACAGTCTCCAGATGTGCAGGCTCAGTAGTTGTGGCTCACGGGCCTAGTTGCTCTGCGGCATGTGGGATCTTCCTGGACCAGGGCTCGAACCCGTGTCCCCTGCATTGGCAGGCAGATTCTCAACCACTGCGCCACCAGAGAAGCCCCTGTGATCCTTTTCTATTGGACAAAGCACACCCCTCTTGCTTCCGCCTGTGGATTGCCCTACCTTTTCGTTACACTGTCAAAAATTAGTGATTTGCCAAGCACTTCCTTCTTACTCTGGTGCATAAGTGCTAGGTGTGGGTTTAGATTGACTGAGAATTTTCACTACCTTTTAGCAGGGCATGAAGTGCTTTAACAACATTAATGTTTAAGCTCTGCAATTCTGTAGACTGTGCTCAAAGGGAAAAATAGTAACATAGCCTGAATGTCTTTCCGGAGTTCAGCGTTTCCTCACTTCAGCTCCACGCCAAGGTTTGTGAGCCTGAAATGCAGATAGGTAAGCCAAAGCAAGATGAATCGGGGAATACCGAATATAAAAAGAGCATCCCTTAGGAAGTCTGAAGTGAGAAATAACTCTTTGAGGTTTCGGACCCACAGATAAATGGTGGGAGGAGTTTAATCTTGAACATTCTATGAGTTGGGGAACTTGGACCCATATTGAGAGAAGCTCCTCCGTGATTTCACATTCCCCTAGCATGGTCACCACCAGGGAACATCTCCATTATCTTGCAGGCTTGAGACCTATCACGCCATCTCAGGCCATAAGACGTCCAACTTGGGATTGAGATAAAACCACATCTTCTGTTGAAATGCCAAATGTCTGAGACAGATGGGCAGTTCCAGGGTTGCCCAGTCCCAGAAGTCTGCATGGACCACTGATGCAGGGCACCATGAAATGAGATTTGGATGTGACAGTTAACTTTTCTTGATGCCATTAGAAATCGGGATACGGCTACCCCAGCCAGCCATTTCATCAACATGTCCAGGAAATACTCAATATCATTTGGAATAGAGACTGGGCATAATTTCCTCACAATGACAGACCATGCTTTTTTTACCTGCTGAAAATTATAGTTCTGGGGGCTGGAAGTCTGAGCCTGGGGGGTTAGCATCATCAGAGAACAAGCTCTCTGGGGTTTTCCTTATAAGGGCACTAATCCCATCAAGAGAACCCTCCCCCCCGCCACCCTGTAACCTTATCTAATTACCTCCCAGAGACTCTGTCTCCAAATACCATCACATTGGGGTTTAGGGCTTCAGTGTAAGGATTTTGAGGACATAATTCAGGCCACAGCAGTGGCTCACGGGGCATCCAGGAGTGTCTCTGCCCCAGGGAAGCAAATGCTCAGGTCTTGCTTCTGCTAGCTGGTGCCAGTCTCTCCCCAGATTGCAGGTTAGTTGTTTGCCCTGTAACCCTGGTTCTCTGATAGGCTCAAGGGAAGTCCAGACTTTTCCATTTGCCATGCTTCTCTCTCCCTGTGAGGCTGAGGCCAACACTTGTTCCAACTTCCCACATCTTTGAGTTGAAACTGGATGCCCTCCCACATGCACCTTAAATTTCTGACTATTTTAGTTTTTAGTATCCTCACTCTATTCCACAAACTCAGACTTCCAATTCTCCATCCCAGCAAAGGAAAGCAAATAAAACAGTTTTAAAAGTTAAAAAGCAAATTGAAAAGGAAGGAACCCAAATGTCAAAAGATCTGGTGTAAAGAAAAAGAAGCTACGACATCGATAGTATAACATAAACCACTTTTTTGCATAGAAGTTCAAACCAAATTCTATTTACTGTCATCTTTGTTTGCATGAACAAGGAATATGCTCCACGCAGAAGTGAACGGACGTGAATTAACCTAAGTTCCCCGTCACAGAGAAATTGCCAATGAAATTAGCAATGACTCAGTCAAGCTTTCCCTGAAGTGAGATAATTTAGCAAATATATATCTTGAAATTCTGTACAAAAGAATTTTATCACCCTGCATTGGATGCTCACGCTATGTTACCTGAATAGGATGACAGTTTTATACGATATTGTATCATAAGATGTGCTGGAATTAGCCTCTGCTCTCCATTAACTGACTTCTTACTCAACCCCTCACCATTTTATCCTGTGGCTGAAATGTTAGGTCTGCAGTTTCAAGGTTTTGCAGAACAGCTTCTGACATTTTGCACTTACTGAATTTTGCAAAACTTGTTTAGAAAAATAAAATCAAAAAGTCAAAAAGAACCTTGAAGGTTCAGATGGGCCAATCTAGAATAACACAGAAGCATGTCACTGAAACAGAGGCATGAGTGGCTGCAGAGCGGCGGCTGGAGGGCCCCGTCTGGTGGTGGTCCAGGCCGAGCCTTCCAAGCTGCCGAGGAGAAACCCAGGCGCCTGGCCCTCCACGGCTTCGTGGTTAATAGAGCGACTCAGGCATTTTGCCTGGTTAGCTATCCAGGCCTGTCCTGATAGCTGCTCCTTTTCAGAAAGAAGTATTTTCTGCTTCTATTCTCCACACATCATTCCCAGAATTGTTCCTGTGAGAATGGCCATAAATCTCTCGAAGATTTTTTTACATGCTCAAAAGAAATTGGGTCCCATTTTCCATTTTAATGACAATGGGACTAGAATCAGAAGAGATTCTAGGTTGCAAAATCACTTCCTTAGAGAAAAAGAGTTTATTCCAGGTAAAGGTAAAATGATGCTAATTTACTTTATTAGAGTCCTTACTGTTAGACATTGGATTGTATTCCCCCCAAATTCATATGTGGAAGCCCTAACCCCCAGGGCCTCAGAAGGTGCCCTTATTTGGAAAGTGGGGTTGCTGCAGACGTAATTATTAGTTAAGATGAGTTCCTCCTGGAGCAGGACAGGCCCCTAATCCAATGTGATGCCATCCTTACAAAAAGGGGAAATTTGGACCCAGACACGCATAGGGAGAGCATTGTCTGAAGATGGGGGCAGAGATGGGGTGATATTTCTAGAAGCCAAGGAACCACCAGATGCTGGGGGAGAGGCCCGGGCAGGTCCTCCCTCATGGCCTCAGAAGGAACCCACCTGCGGGCACCTTGCTCTCGGCCTTCCGGCCTCCAGACTCTGAGACTATACATTTTTGTTGTCTAAACAGCCCAGTCTGTGGTGTTTGTTACAGCCACCCTGGCAAACGAATATGCCTGCATACTTTCTTGGGGTTGAATTTGTAATTTATAGAATTTATAAAGGGACTGAAGAAGTCCAATGTCTTGTGGGTTTAGAAATATGTATGGCACCAAGTCAATCAATCCTACTGACGGCTATACTTAAGTCTTTGGTACCTTTTACAAGTTTGGCCTAATTTCTGCTCGGCCCCCAGCCAGTGGATGTTTGCTAATTTGCACAGCTGAACTAAGCTGAAATGGGAATGCTGCCTGCATATTTCCACCCCAAAAGGTAGACACCAGCCAGGGACAGCACATACACCAAACAATCCCATTCTCCAAAGCCCTGATGTCCAGGAATAAAATCTCAAGGACTCAGAGTTGCACAGCCTGTCTTTTTATTGACAGAGGACAGGAGATCCTAGCTTCTACATTACAAGCATCATCTTCATTCACTCCCCCGTTTTTAGAACTTCAGGATACCCTATGAGATGTAGGGCATCCTGCCCCCCTGCACCATGCATCATCCTGGAAGTGGGGCATTTTCATCACAACCCTAAAATTATCATCTCAATTCATTTCCTGGTACGTATATCTGTAGAATTTTTAATTAGCTTCAGTTCATCCTCCTTACCCCCCATCTCTCTAAACCCCGGGGAAAGGAAAACAAAGCACATTTCACTTTTGCTAAAAATATTATCCGGAAGGAGATACCATGAAGACACTTGCAAATCGAGAAAGATTTCCTTCGGGTTCTGGGCTAACTGCTTTCCCCGACTCCGACGTCACTGAGCGGGATTCGGTTTGTTTATTTGCCTGATTGTTTTTGTAACCATCCAAGATTTAAAGCATCTTAGAGCTTTCATGCCTTTCACCTGTTTGGACCACATTTCTTTGCCCTGAGACACAGCGCTCTCGGCAGCTCGTGATTCTAGTGCTGAGCTCATGACAGCATCAGTCCTGGTGGGACTTAGAAGGGCTGACCGTCGAGAAATAGCTGTGCAGTCAGCCTCCGCGTGTGTGTGTGTTTGTGCACGTGTGCACGTGTGTGCGTGTTGTTGCAAAAGTCTGAGCTGTCGCTATTGCCTCCTCTGAAATTACATATCAGAGGTCTTCACTCATTTTGCTGATAAAAAGAAAGGACCAAAGCGATAGAAATTTTCGAGCGAAGTTGAAGAGAGAGATGACTTTAGGGTCACAGTCTGCCTGACACATGAGAAATTGGGATGGGGAGATGGGGTGGGGGTCTCTGGGCACGCTGGGAGGAAAAGGGGATGCTGTGTATTGGGGATGGTGAGTTAACAGTGTCCTGAACTGGCCCCTTTTCGTTGCCAGGCCTCCAGGCTCGGACCACAGACGTGGTCCTGAGCCCTGCTGGTTCCTTGCTCAGTGCAGGACCTGAAGACAGAAGATGAGTCCCAGGTCCCCATCCTGCTCGACTTTGGACAAGGTCACCGTTGGCCTTGGATGGGTCACTCCTCAACTCGTGCGGCTCTGGTTTCCTATTTTATAAAATAAATCTTGGTGGTTCTTCAACTTTTTTAGAAAACCATGGAAACTGTTTTTCAAATAAAATTGGATCTAAAAACCTAACACGTAAAAGCAGAATAAAACGGCTGTGCCTTCTGCGGCTGGAGCCCCTTGCTCTCCCTCCTGGCCCCTCCGGACCCTTACCCATCACAGCCCCTGGGGCAGCTCCCCTCATTACTTCTGGGAAGCAGGGAGAGTCTTGGGAAGCACTGCTCTATGGGACTTTACACTCAGAAGGCCCTGCAGGAAACACTTTGAGAAAGCAAAGCACCGCCTTCTAGATCCCCCATGTGGGGCACCGTGACACGCTGCCAGGCCCCGCCAGCGATGTGGGCTGCCCCAGCTGGGGGGGTGCCAGTGGCAGACGGCCTGGGGTGTCGCCCTCCCGGGTGGTGGGTGGCCCACAGCCATCCGATGACCAATGGCAACAGGGTTAGGAGACCTGTCTGTGTCCACTCCAGTCTGTGCTGGGGTCAGCTGCCAGGGACCCACCTCTTTTTAAAGTTCTGAACTTTTTCTTGGATATCGGCTTTTGCTGAGAAAATAAATGGATTTTTTGAAAAAGAAAAGAAGGATTTTCCTTCTACATATAAGATGCTGTCTAGGAGCCTGAGATTTGCTCTGTCTGTTCCTGTGACAATGGCTTGGCCTCTGGGACGGCATGGGGCTGGGTTGTTTTCCCGGCAGAGAAGAAAATGCTGGAAGAAGCTCAGGCTGGAAGGTGCAGGGCTCCAGGGCCTCCTCTCCACCCGGCGCCACCTCTCCACCCTGCGCCACCTCCCAAAGAGTGACTTCTGAGACTGATACGTGTCATAGACTCCTCTTGTGGGGGCAAAGCTTCCAGAAGCAAGAGAATAATGTTTTTAGCCAGCACGTCATTGAAGGGCCCCAACGCTGCTTCTCCTGCTGCTGTTAAGAGTGGATCCTGCCACATTGCCGGGAGGGGTGGAAAGGGAAGGACGCACCCCCTCCCCCCCCCAGGGCACTCAGGCAGGAAGGAGGTGGCACCTGCTTGGTTGCACCTGCTTGGACACTTGGATCAAGAACTTCAGTTGTTCAGCCCACAGTCAAAGGTCCTGGGGTGCCATCAAGCCTTGTGTCCACCTGTTACTATTGCTATTGTAAGCTGAGGGCCATTAAGGTGTAAAACTCTGCAGAAACGTACTTACACTGTTGAATCGCACCCATCAGATAAAAAGAGGGTCACACATCATCTATGCGTGGGTCTGCTGGGCCCGCCAGAGCAAAGTACCACAGACTGAGGGACTGGTACAACAGAAGTGCGTTTGGTCACAGTTTTGGTGGAGGACGTCCCAGATCAAGGTGTCAGCCCCTTGAGGGCCTCTCTCCCTGGATGGTGGAGGTTCCTCTTCTGCAGTGTCCTCACAAGGCCATCCTTCTGTGTGTGCCTGTGTCCTGATCTCTTCTTGTTTTTATTATTAGAGTATAGTTGAGTTACAATGTTGTGTTAGTTTCAGGTGTACAGCACAGTGATTCAGTTATATATCTATATATGTTCTTTTTCAGATTCTTTTCCCTTATAGGTTATCACAAAACACTGAGTAGAGTTCCCTGTGCTGTATAGTAAGACCTTGAGGGTTATCTATCTTGTACCTAGTAGTGTGTACATGTTAATCCCAACCTCGTAGTTTATCCCTCCCTCCCTTTCCTCTTTGGTAATCACAAGTTTGTTTACGATGTCTGTGGGTCTATTTCTGTTTTGTAAATAGGTTCATTTGCATCTTTTTTTAGATTCCACATATAAGTGATATCACATGGTATTTGTCTCTGTCTGGCTTACTTCACTTAGTATGATAATCTCTAGGTCTATCCATGTTGCTGCAAACAGTTCAACATCAAAAAAAAACACAACACAATAAAAAATGGGCAGAAGATCTAAACAGACATTTCTCCAAAGAAGACACACAGATGGCCAAGAGGCACCTGAAAAAAATGCTCAACATCGCTAATTATTAGAGAAATGCAAATCAAAACTACAATGGGGTATCACTTCACTCTGGTCAGAATGGCCATCATTGAAACGTCTACACATAATAAACGCTGGAGAGGGTGTGGAGAGAAGGGAACCCTCCTACACTGTTGGTGGGAATGTAAATTGGTGCAGCCAGTATGGAGAAGAGTATGGAGGTTCCTTAAAAAACTAAAAATAGAGCTACCATATGATCCAGCAGTCCCACTCATGGGCATGTATCTGGAGAAAACTCTTAATTAAAAAATATACATGCACCCCAATGTTCATTGCAGCACTATTTACAATAGCCAAGACATGGAAGCAACCTAAATGTCCATTGACAGATGAATGGATAAAGAAGATGTGATATGTATATACAAGGGAATATTACTCAGCCATAAAAAGACTGATCTTTTCTTATCAGGGCACCAGTCATACTGGATCAGAGGCATTCTAACTGCCTCATTGTACCTGAATTGCCTCTTTAAAGGCTCTATCTCTAAATATGGTCAAATTCTGAGGCACTTGGGGCTCCGATTTCAATATATGAATTTAAACAGGACACAATTCAACCCATGACAGTCGACCAGAGTAAGAGGCTAATAACCAAAACAGAGAGTCGGGACCTAAGGGGAAGCCCGGCTGTCACAGGGGCTGGGATGCTTTTCCAAAGGCACCTTGAGGCATCACGAGTCTCCACCAGGAAGGGAGGTGGGTCACTTTGCTCCCTTTGCTCCCTTTGCTTCTTAAACTGAAAGATGCTGCTGGCTTGTCTGGATTCACAGACATGGCACACGCATTCATATGTACAGACCAGCCTGTGGCCCGTGAAGTGCAGCGGCTCAGGTGTGTCCCCTTGTGGTGGGGACAACTGAGGAGTGATATTCATTCCTGGGCAGACATTGGTGTTGGAGGAACACTGACGGGTCAGCTGTGCCCGTGGCCATGAGCTGCCTCATTGGGCCGTAGCGGAGAGCAGGTTGCTGGAAACCAGCACTGCTCAAGGCTTTTAGAGAGAGAGAAGAGGAAGAGTTGGATTGCAGTGAAGACACTGTTTGGAGGCTCAGCAAAAAGTCCGAATCAGATCCTCAGGCCGGAGGAGGGACTGTCCAGGAAAACCTGGGGACAGACCCTGGGGAACCACTGAAAGCAATGTAAGGGCTTTGCCGAGGGCAGCTGAAGCCAAAATGGTGAACTGGGGTCTCAGAGATCATAGACTTCTGTTTCCTTGGAAACCTGGAGGACATCAAGGAGCAAAAGTGACCCTAAGGTTGGGACTGAAGGTGGACACAGCAGCCTGGATGGGGCTGAATGTCCTTGAGGAGCCCTGTGCACTTGAAACCTGTGTGAGCACGGGCATCTGGGAGGTGGCTGCCTGGGCTTTACCTTGTGTGGTTCACAGTCCTGCGTGGCTGCTTCGTGTTTCCCTGGAGGAAGGCATAGTATGAGGGTTCTGGAAGAAAAAGAAAGGGAGAGTATAGCAGCAGCAGGACCCTGAACTTGCCAAAGACAGTGTCTAGGCCCCAGCACGTGACTGTCCACATCACTCTAGGAGCCGTGCTCAGTGCTGGGCTTCTTGAAGGGAAGCTGGTAACACTCGGGTAGTATCGCAGAGGGCACAGTCTAGAAAGTGCTTTTCTGACCCAAGGTCAGAAAAGTCACCCTGAGGTGGGATGTGGCTCTCAGCACTGGGCAGGGCTGTGGGGCAGTGGTGTGGAGGCAAACAGGGTGGAAACTCCCCATTTAAGCTAAAACCCTGGCATCTCAGGGAGGATGCGGTGCGTGCTGTATTTATATTTGGAAAGCAAAACATGTACATACTGTTTTCATAATGCAAAAATAGAAAGCAAAGCGCAATAAAGTCTTTGTTTTATGTATGGTGCAATTTATCATGCTTCGCATACGTACTCAGAGTTTTCTTTTTTAAAGAAGAGTATGTTTTTATTCAAAAATAATGCTGAGTTCTTTTCCTCCAATGAAGGAAAAGAAAGGTGGGGGACACATTCATAATATTTTTAAAAGCGGAGCATGCATTTTAAAAGTTGCAAAAACACTTATGGAGAAGTTTTCAGTTTTCTCTTCCAGGGTTCCCTCATTGGCCCTATTTATTAATCAATGACTTGCATGGAAATATTTAATAACAATGACGAATATGCATAACATTTCACGGGTTATAAGCCACACTTCCGCCACATAAAGCAGGCTTATTTACTGTGTGAATAGCACAAAACTTATGAGGGTGTTTTGAACCAGGACCCCCAAAGATCTTGATACGTTGAAATGTGGAGCAATTCTAGAACTGCAGAGAATTCAATTGCGATAAGTGCATTTGCTAGCAAAAACCCCAGTTGCATTTCAGGTATGGGAAAATCATGGCTTAACTAAAGTTTATGTGAAAAAGAACTTAGAGGTTTTAGCAGACACAATACTAAGTATGTTAGTGCTGTGATGGGGTTGCCAAAAGAACTCGAGCGGCATTAATAAAGGTATTAACTCTAGACCAAGGAGGTGCTCATCTTAATATTGACCAGAGAGATTGTGTCTAGAGATAAGAGGTGGTATGTACACCATGGGATTTAAGAATGTGGGTTCCAGAGTCTGTTTGCCTGGGTTCAAATCCCTCCTCTACTCCTTCCTGGTGATGCAAGGATCTTGAGTAGGTTATTCAAGCTCCCCGTGCTTCAGTTTCCCCTCCATCAAATGGGGATGAGAGCAGCAACTACCTTTTGAGATGCTTTGAGGATAAATGGCACTACCTTAGTCTGCTCAGGCTGCCATGACAAATGCCATGGACTGGGTGGCTGGAACCACAGAAGGCTGACAGTCCCCGATCAAAGTGCTGGTCAGTTTCATTCCTGGTGAGACCTCCCTTCCTGGCATGCAGACAGACAGCCACCTTCTCACCTGGCAGAGAGCTGGTGTCTCTTCTTGTAAGGACACTAATCCTATTGGATCAGGGCCCCACCCTTATGGCTTCATTTAACATTAACCTCCTCCTAAGGTCCCATCTCCAAATACAGTCAACTTGGAGGGTAGGGCTTCCACGTATGAGGGACCATCACTCAGTCCAGAGCAGAGATCATAGGCTCAAAGCAAATGTGAAACCTTTAGAATAGAATCTCACACATGGTCCTTACCCGTTAAATGAAAGTTACTATTATCTCGATTTTGTTATTTGAATCTGGGCACTACTTTAAAGGGGGCATAAACAAGCTGGATTAGGACCCATTTCACATGAGGAATGTTCAAAGGATGTGAAATATTTAACTAAAAAGATAAGACTTTGGGGAGATTGCTAGCTATCTTCAAATATTCATGGGCTGTCACACTGATGAGCTGCGAGGTTTGTCCCAGCTAACTGCAAGTGTTAGAGGGGGAAATTACAGAAAGGCATGTAGGCTCAGGGCAAGGAACGCTTTTGGAGGAGCTGTCTGCAGCTCAGTGTCAATTGATACTTTTTTTTTTTGGAGAGGACAAGTTAGTGATCAGAATCTAAAGTCCTAAGAACCAGCAATTGTCCTTTTTACCCAGCAATTTTACTTGGAGAACTTTTTTGAAAGGAGAGAGTCAAGTGTACGAATGTGTACACAGAAATTATTCCACCATTATTTATGATAGCAAAATCTTAGAAGCAGCCCAACCTATCCCAAATAGGGGATTGAGTAAATGAACCAGTGTATGCCTAGAAAAGAGAACATTATGCAAGAATGTAAAGTAATTGTATGTTCCTAGATATGTTTTGAAAAGTGAGGAAAATACTTAAAATAATTCTATGTTCCTCAAGGTGTTCATGAAGAGTTGATAAGTGAGAAGGGCAGGACCCAGAAGAGGATGTTGAGAGTAATCTAATTTTTAGAAAGTTAAAATAAGAAGATGGTGACATGGGTGTATAAGTAGGCATGTGTACTGTGGGAAGATAGCCAGGAGACAAGATAATGGGACTGGGGTGCTGTGTCCTTTCGTCTTCTGCATCGTCTAGTTTTTCTTTAGATGTTTTTCATGGATGACTTATGTAAAAGTAAATATATACTTTAAAGTGAAGATGGCACTTGGGGATCCAAGGATCTGATACATTTTTAGAAGTTAAATGATGACCTGATTTCAGGGGAATTATGATCCTGTTTTGTAGTGAGAAGGGACAGGAGCTGCAGCAGCTGTGTTGTGCAGCAGAGGCAGCCTTGCCCCCCAGGTCGCTCCTTGTGCTGGCAACAACTGCAGCTGCCATGGCTCCCC
Organism: Monodon monoceros; assembly: GCF_005190385.1. Lineage (NCBI taxonomy): Eukaryota > Metazoa > Chordata > Mammalia > Artiodactyla > Monodontidae > Monodon > Monodon monoceros. The sequence goes on from NW_021703785.1 coordinate 2,821,931, forward strand.
ATCTTCTGAGCATCCTTGACTTTAAAGTTATTACTTGTTGTTAGGATATCTTGGGTCAGTAGTCCCCCTTCTGCACTGTCTAATAGAGCAGCTACTAGCCACATGAGGCTATTTAAATTAAATTTTAAATGAAATAAAGTGAAATGTTTAGTTTTTCGGCTGCACTAGCCACATCTCCAGTGTTCCTTGGCCATGTGCAGCTGGGGGTTACCATGTCGGGCAGTGCATGTAGAATGTTTCCATCATGGCAGAAGGCTCTGTTGGACGGGCTGACTTCCACCAACACAGGAGGTGGGATGCACTGCTGAAAGAGCAGGGCTTTGTTGGCAGGCTGGCTTGGCTTTGAGACCCAGCTCTGCCACTTACTGGGGGACTAGACATCAAGCTCACTGAGGATAGTTTCACCCTAGTGCTTGCATGGAGAGACCACTCTATCAATATTTGTTTATAAATAAATGGAAACTGTATGTAAAGATCCGGCACCTGGTAGTACTCCCTGAAGGTGGCCATTATGTGGTGGGTGTATCTGAAGGAGCAGGGAGGCTCCAGCATCCTTCTTTTCCCGGTATAGATTTGGTAATTGATTATGAAACTTTCCAGCATGCTCTAATACATATCTTGAGGATAAGGTTACTCACCAGACACAGACATTCATGATGTTGCTAAATGCATGCTGCCACAAGCAATTTGAAAAGAACCCATCAATCAATGTGCATGAGAAGTATTCTAAAAGGGAAGTCAAATTGTCTAATCCCTTTCTGTCTTACATGAATGATCGATTCTGTCTGCTTAGTAGGGTGAGCTGGTATGCGTGTCTACGAAGTGAGTAATCACCGCCAGTGGCTTGTCACATCTTCAGAATCCCGACTCCGCAGCAGATATGCACGGTGTCAGAGCGAGGTGCACGTGATTAGCTGAAATAAGATGCTGGATGTCCCATGATCCGCCTGGGAAACCTGTAGGATTCCTGGCAGTGCAGCCGTGGACAGATTCAATTACTCCATCCTTTTGCTGCTCCTCTTTGCATCTGGCCCATCTCTTGTTTTAGGTTTGAATCTCTCATTTGAATTCTGCTGGGGCTACTTGTCTCGTCCAGATATGTCCCTGCTTCATCTGTGTATCTGTCACCCCTTCCCATATCCATTTTAATGATCCCATTTCTGCCACTTCTTTTGGCACCAGGGTTCTTTGTAACGGGGCCCAGAGAATATTCCGTTTCTCCTGATTAAATCTGTTAGATTTTTTTCTGGGCCTATTGGGTTCTTTTAATTTCTTCCTGTTCATTACTTTTCTCATCAGTGACATTACTCTGACTCGAGTTGCTCTCGTATGTGTGCACGTGCCTACGTGCCTTTAATTACTTGCCAATGAACATACGGGAGGATGAAAGAGATCACCGGGAAAAGCATGGCCGACTTTCCTGAACCTGACTTCAGTCTCAGACCTGCCATATCGAAACATAGCATTCCCATTTGGGTTGCCTTTTTAGAGCAGCTTTGGAAAATAGCCATTGGGTTGTGGGCAGAGCTCGTCAAAACTGCCCGGCGAAAGAAGGTGGCTGAATCCATCCTTTTTTCATGGCCTCTGGCCACGAGCATCGTTCACGGGGCTGCTCTGCCAGCCACCCGGAGAGATGCTGTCCTGGCCTCGCCTCCCCAGATAAACTGAACTGAATCCTTTGCCTCCGTGACCGTGCGCTCCCTCTTCCTCTGTCACGCATCACATCTAAGCGTCTTAATGTATATTTTCTCCAAGGGGACAGATGTCTTGCCACAGCTAAATTGTTCACTTTTTTTTAGATGGTACACAGCGTGTTGTTGATCCCGGGCCGTTCGGAGAGTGTGTTTGTTTGGAGGTCGTTTGCAGGCCATGTCTCCAGTCGTGCTTACTGGGAAACCATCACCCTGCCCAACGGTCAAAGGTAGAATTTGTCATCATTTCGTCATCATTTCTAGAGTATTACGTCATCATTTCTAGAGTATTAATGAAAAAAGACAAAAGAGAAAGATTCTATGTAAACGTTGGCCTTATAGTTTCTTATGGGCAAAGTGTGTTTTATTATTTTCGACTTCAAACATCTGTCTGATCCAGAAATGTTGCCCCTGCAATTATTTTTGTTGTCATATGATTAATCACCCACACACAATATTTATTGATATTCATTTATAATGTTAATGTTTATTCACCAGTCAGGAGGCCCCTCTGAAAGCTGGTGATGGATCTGAGCTGCCAGATGCTCTGGTTTCCTCGTGGCCATTACTGTCTGGGGCTGGACACTGCCTGTTTGCTGAGATTTTATTTCAAGAGCGTGTTCTACAGATGCCTCGGTCCTTCAAGGATCTAAGTCTTACTTTTCAGCATTAAGTTTCTTTTTCACTTTGAATGAAAATTAAAAAGAAAGACTAACTGACCTTTGAAAATAGCGGTGCTCCATGGCTGAGGTGTTGGAATGCATGGTTTGGGGGAGCTCTGGGGAGATGATATTTGAGGCTGTGGAAATGGAACCACGATCTTTGTCAACCTGCAGACTATCCACTCTGCTTTTATCTGCATCGTAATTGCTAAAATGTTCAAATTCCCTAGAGTCCTAGATGAGTGTAGAACAAAGAGGTAGAATAGATCACCATCGCTGGTCAAAATGACAAAAATAGACCAACAAAACAACATAATCTGAAGCTGTCAGGTCAATGACATTCTATGGAAATGACCTCCTATGAGTTGGAATGGCCACCAGTGAGACCTGGGGGTGGAGAAGACCAAGAACTGGGCTGCGTCCTCCATCTCCCACGTCCTGGCTTTGTGAGAACTTATGCCCACGCCTCCTGTAAGGCTGCTGTTCCTCATCTGAAAAGTGGGGATAAAAAATCCTGCCCTCCTCAAAGGACTGCTGGTAGGATTAAATGACACTGTTCAGATAGAGCACTAGACCTCAGTTATTAGTAGTATTATTATTAGTGTAAATTCTCCCAAGACTGAATCACATAACATCACTCTCTCTTAGACTGATCATACCTACAGTTATATTCCAAAGCCTCCATTGAAATAAGATCCCTATACTAAAGCTGTTTCCTTTAGCCAGGATTGCCACTCCAATTGTGCTTTAAATGCAGCAGTGTCTGGATGTCCCTTTCTGTAGGGCAGTGGTTCTCAACCAGAGATGTCTTCACCCTTCCCTCCCCAGGGACACCTGGCAATGTCTGGAGACATTTTGGCTGTCACATTGGAGGCAAGGGGATTCCTGGCACGTAGTAGGCAGTGTCCAGGGAGGCTGCTAAACATCCCACAATGTACAGGGCAGCTCCCATGACGACTATTATCTGACCTAATATGTCAGCGGTTCCAGGTTGAGAAACCCTGTTGTAGGGCAATCTGCATCCAAGAACCCTTTTCTTCTCGTTCTTTCCCCCTTGACATAACTAAAAGCGTACATGGGTTATCCTGGAAATTTGTCATTTTGTAATCTGAAAAAAACAAACAAAATTGCATCTTGAATATCTACATCACACAAACAGAACCGGTCTTTCAAACTTTTTACTTAGGACTTTAAAAATATATTGATTTTAAAATCATGTACCAGGGAAAGCCATTCCCTTTAATTACTTTATTGAGAAACACAAACAAGAACTTTAAGCCCAGAACACTGTGTGGATTAACTGTGTGGTAATAAGTCCAGTTCCTTCAGATAATCACTGGTTCATTTTCTAAGTACCCAAAATAATTTCAAATCAAAGCGTTCTAAAAAAAACAGGAGAGTCACACAATGAAGAAACAATAAGGAAATACATGTATTTCAGAGCCAGTGAAGTAGAAACTGTCATTTTCTAATTTTCCCCCATGCATATATATTTTAAAATCTACAGCCTTTTCCTTAATTTTTCAGAGGTCATATTCCCAATGTGTAAATACAGGGCTTGACCCAGACGACTTCTGAGGTCCCTTCAGCACTGAAATCCTGGGATTACATAATATTTCACCACCCTGGAAATGGCACAGATCTGTAAAGGCATCACCAACCTCACTTTATTCTTGGTTTTCCTCCTAAAACAAAGTGTTTTCCCCTCTTGACTGGTTATGTCTTTCCCCTTGATCTCTGCTAGACTCTGCTGTCTTTAATACATCCCAGGAATCAGATGTTTTAATGCACTTTCCTTTCAAAATGGGCTGCTTTCATCTCTGATCAAATACAGGATGACATGGACGGGGGATGTGCATTTCTCAGCTGGTTGGCACTGCTGCAGAACGACTCTTAGAATTTTATAGCTCTGTGATGTGAAATATCAGACGTGTCAGCGGGGCCAGTATAAGCCCTTGGATTTGTGTTCTGATGGTTCCTCAAATGCTCAGGAAAGCTGGTGATGGGTCACGGAGAGCACAGGCCTGGGCTCCTGGGCACAGAAGAGGGACATTAGGTCTTTGTCGGACGCTGCTTTACCTCTCGAAATTGGAGACTATCTAGAGAACAAGCGTCAGTAAATTTTAAAATGCACCCTCCTGTCTGGAATTGTTTTCTCTAGTAGCACAAGGGACCCCGAAAGCTCAGTCTGGGTGTGGGTTCTGCTACTGCCCAGCTCTTCCGGCTGCTTCCTTCCTCAGTGCTGGGATGCGGATCCCAAAGTCAGTGGTAATTGACGTAAAATCACCAGCGCAGTGGATCTCCTGGTTTATGAGCACGACCTGTTTTGTGCTTACATACATTTCAGTCGTATTTTCAGAATAATTAATTAGTCATTTCAGCTTGGCCTTGTTCCCTGTAAAAAGAGTAGTTTTAGTGCCCTCATTTGAAAGTCGTAACAAATACTTACACTTCACTTTCAGCTTCTGGTCACTTCCCTTTTCTCACCACAGCTCTCTATAGAGGAGAAATGAGCTGTGTTGCCACGGAGGGGAGCCCCTGCTGGTCCCTCCCTCGCCGTGTGGCACCCTGGCTGAGACTCTGCTGCCCCGCCTCGCCCTGCCCCTCCCTCCCCCCATCACCCACCGCTAACGTGCATCTTCCTCCTCTGTGGTCCCCCCCACTCCCAGCCCACCGAGTTTCAGATCCAGTATGGAGGAGAACTTCTGCCCAGGGGAGGAATCCCTGCACCCGCCCGCCCCTGCCAAGGCGATGCTCCCCAAGCTTCATCATGTGTCCTAAGTGCCCTCTTAGCACTCAGTGTAGACCAAGAACACATCAGACTAATTGAATCCATGTGCCAAATCTGTTGGCTGTGATAACTCAGAGCCTCACCTTCTTTCTGATTGAAGAGGCCCGAGAGCTACATTACAAAATCCATCTACAGCCAGACACCTCTTCATATTTTTGTCTGAATCCATGTATTGTGTCTCTCTTGTAACCATTGTAAGCTGCAGTCAGCGATACCATTTGCAAGGTGCTTTTATGGGAGATATTAATTATATCGAGGGTGTTTGGTGTTTAGGGGAAACAATGCCAATGAGAAAATGAAAACAAACAAATAAATAAACCCGGGGGGAGTGATTGTCTCATGTGGAGGAAGCACCTTCAGTGACCCAGAAAACTGATCAGTGGAAGAAAACCTGATGGCAGAGAAAAATTTACTACTAATCCACACGTGTGACATTTGGAGGGACCACACTGGAAAAGATGGAGCTAGAAACCTACACATTGATAAGAAAGGATGATGGTCACTTCAGAATAAGACTTTAAGGGATGGTGAGTGCCTGAGCATCCCTACGCTTATTGAGGGAACAGCAGAGATGGTGCAGGCGAAGCTCTGCTGTTTCAATTATTGAACTCTACTTCCCATCAGCTTCAAAGGAGACAACGTCTCCCTTCATTCCCAGACAGTCATCTGTTTGTGTCAATTTTTTCTATTTTAATCCAGGATGAAAAACTGACTGTTGGAGCCCAGTCTCGCCAGATCTTTACCGGCAAATGGGGGAAGGAAGTGTGTGTCGATTCCCTGGTTATTTCAGACAACACCTTTTTCTTGCTCCTAAATGATTTGGGCAGTTTGGAGCAGAGGAGCTTTTTATCTTCTCTTCTGAATCATCCAGATAAGGGCCCAGCTGCCTGCCTTCCTGGCCACGGGGGCCTGGTCTTCCAGTGGGTGATACAGAACATAGATGACTGCAAAGAAACACTTCATCCTTGAAGAGCTCAGACTAGAGGTAGCATTTATGTGATTTTACTTGAAAACATGTTTCTTTAAAGCTGGGAGGAGAAAGCCAATTTCATTTCTGTCCATATTTTAAGGTCTGGTCTCTGTGATTCTCTTCCCTCCTCTCTCTAGTCCTATAATGAGGGTTACCCTGAGGGGGTGATGGGATTCTATGGTCTGCAGCACCCCTGGAACCGCAACACACAAGCCTCCATCCAGCACTTAGCTGGGAGGGTGATGAAGTATTTCATTTTTCCTTCATAATATCCTCTTGCCTATTTTTGAGGATAGACTGAGTTTAAAGGATTTGCAACACTCAGTTCTCTTAAAGCCAGCGTGGCGAGAGAGCAAAGGAACGTGGCAGAAGGTGAGGAAATACCCTCTATTTCATCACTGCTCCGATGCTGGGATGGGCTGCTAGAACCACTATGTGTGTGAAGATGATGTTACCCAAGGCCATCTTTCACCTTTGAAAGTATTTTCTACTGTCCTTAGGTACCCAATTTCTTGCAATATTACTGAACCCTCTGGTTATCAAATGGACGCCTACAGACATTCTTTGCTTTTAGGGCCTGAGAGCCGTGAATAAGGTTTCACGCAAGAAGGGTACGATTTGGAAATCATCTTCTGGAGATATCAGTAGTGTCTGATGTTGTATGTGGAATTAAACCTAGTGTGATGGACTCTTACCCTCTGTGGAATGTAGGGAAGAGTGAAAGTTTGAAGCATCGGAGGCACTTGTGTCTTACATATTCAGAGCAGATATCAATGGGACTCAGTATAGTGTATTGATATATTTGTCCTTCTCTGCACTGATCAGGGCTGAGTGACCATCTTAAACATTACAAAAAAAAACTTTATTACTTGTGCTTGTATGTAAGGAATAGTGACATTGAAAAAAGAAAAAAAGTACATATTTTACAGAGTTGCATTGTGTTAAGCCAAAAATAAAGCTACCATATTTCCTTTCAGTGTTGTTAAATATGGTGCCTACATATGCAATTTAAAGACAAATGACACTTTTGAAATAAATATTTGCTATTTAAAAAAAATTTTTTTTTTTTTTTTTAGCCATTCAGTGAAAAGTGTTTTGAGAAGCTGGGCTTTCATTCTTTGGTGCTGCTACATTGACTGGAAATGGAAATATCAGTATTTGCTCTTCTTGTTTAGAAATTTATCTACTGCCGCTTTGGAGTCCAGTGAACTACGAAGTTTGTATTGAAAACAAAGCCAAAGTGTCAAAGTAGAGAACTGGAAATAAAGGAGACCAAGGACATTTTTGTTTCATGAAGAATTTTCTCAGGGCTGACTTCCAAGATTGTGACTTTTCAAATATGCTCATGGATGTTGAAGAAGAAGCAGAATTCTATAATGTCTATAATGTTCAAGAAGGTTAGATGTGGTCCATGGAACTTCAGCTCAAAATAAAAGCAAACATTTTTAACCACACACACTGTCCTACAAGTGACAGACTTCCTTGAGAGATGGTGGTGCCCACCTTTTAAGGGGCTTACTGAGTGGAAAGAATGATGATTCGAGCAGAGGCCCAGCGGGCGGGTGCAGCACTGACGAGATGGAAAGAATGGAGGCAATTATTTCAAGGCAATTATTCCTCTTCAAACGGCTGTTCCTTCCTTCCCCAACCCTGGACTGTGCGTCTGGAGTTGGGATTGGGTGAGGGGCCCGAGGGAGGGATCTGGGTTGTGATTAGACCGAGGCACTCTGTGCTCTGACACCAAAAGCGTCATGTATTCATCATCACACCAGTCGAGCTCCCTCCTTAGAGTACGGAGTTAGCTTCCTGGGGCTGCCATAACAGAGGACCGCAAACTGGAACGTTTAAAAAGTCCGAATTGTATTCTCTCACGGTTCTGGAGGCCAGAAGTCCAGGATCAAGGTGTCAGCAGAGCTGAGCTCTCTCTAGACTCTGGGTGGGGTCCTTCTTCACCTCTTCCAGCTGCTGGGGTAGCCGGCCATCCTTGGTGTTTCTAGGCTTGTAAGTGCATCACCGCAACCTCTGCCTCTGTCTGCATGTGGCCTGCTCTCTTTCTATGTTTCTGTGTTCTTTTTGTAAGGACACCAGTCTTATTGAATTGGGACCCACCCTACTCCAGTTCAACTTCTTAACTGATTACATCTGCAATGACCCTATTTCCAAATTAGGTCACTTTCCCAGGCACTGGTGGTTAGAACTTCAACCTGTGTTTTGGGGGGACAAGATTCAACCCACCACAAGTAACTCTGTGTAAAGACAGACCAAGGTGATCACAGAAACACTGTCCCCTTTGACTTGGGTATTTGAAGCACACACACAGAATATCCAGGCCCTGAGATGGAGAAGAGCCTGGCAGTGAGGACTGAGCATCTATGGGGACCAAGTAGTGAGATGGATCTGAGAGAGACCATGGCGTTTATGTCCATGGAGGGTCATTTGGAACATGCGACCAGGGTGAAGAGACTGTGACATGTGTTGTGGTTTTCTCTGTGCTGTGACTTTTCCTTCCCCAGGAGAAATGAGGACTCATATGCTCTTTGTGGTGTCAGGAAGACTGGAAGCATGGGACGGAATCCCTCCTCTCTTCCACACCCCTCTCTGCACTAGTCCCCAGGATTTGACTGCAAATCCAGGAAAAAAGCATCACACGACACAGAGCCCTATGGGATGGAAGTATTTTGTTGTATTGATACCTCCTAACATTTAATGAGACTTTTTAAAAGATGTAGATTCTTCTAACTTTTTACTATTACAAAGGAAATACTATAATAAATGGCCATATACATACATTACTTTGGATTGTGTGAGTATATTTGTAGGAAAAATTTCTGAAAGAGTTACAGGGAATATGCTTTTATAATTTTGGTAAATATTAGACCAGGATTGTCCTTGTTCACACCGCCACCTGCGATGCACAAGAGTAGCTCTTTGTCTCAGCATGGGGTGACATCAAAGCTTTACATCTTTGCTAATCTTCTAGGCAAAAAACTATGGTTTCTCAATGTAAATTTAATACGTTTTTCTTTTTATGCACAGAGTTTGTTTTTCGACCACTTTAAGAACAATCACTCTTTTTCTGTAAACTCTCTGTTCATATCTTTTTTCCCATTTCTCTATGTGCTCTTGATCTTATTGATTTGTGAGAGCTTTTTATATATTTATGAAATTAGCCCTTTATGATACAAATAGCAAACATTTATTTCAAAAGCATCATTTGTCTTTAAATAGCAAATATTTATTTCAAAAGTGTCATTTGTCTTTAAATTGCATATGTAGTTCAGTGGAGTGTCTATGTATATACAAATTTTAAAAAATTGTAGTAGGTTCAATTAATCAACTGTTTCATTTTATGTTAGAGTCATAGTTTAGGTAGATCTTCCCACTCAAAAGTTATAGAAAAAAAAATCTTCCATTGTTCTATTCTAATTATTTTTTGATTATTTTGGTTTTGTCTTCTGTTATTTTGGAATTTATCTTCTTTTTATAGTTGTGATGGTTAATTTTATGTGTCAACTTGGGTAGGTGAGAATACCCAGTCATTCAATCAAACACTAATCTAGGTGTTTCTGTGAAGGTCTTTTGTAGGTGTGGTTAATATCTACCATCACAGATTAAAGGAGAGGAGATTCCTTTTCATCATGTGGGTGGGCCTCATCCCATCAGTTGAAAGCCTTAAAAGCAAACACAGAGGTTTCCCAGAGAAGAAAAAATTCTGCTCAAGACTGCAGCATTTACTCCTGTCTGCGCTTCCTGGTTGTTGACCTGCCCTGAAGATTATGGTCATACGCCTGGAGATGTATCTATATATCTGGACACAGCTTCGCTGGGTCTTTGCTCAGACTCTCACAACCCCCCAAGCTGAAATCAAGGTATCGGCTGGGCTGCAGTCTCCTGTGAGGTGAGGGGGCCTCTCCCAAGCTAATTAGTTGTTCGCAGAATTCAGTTCTAGGCAGCTGTAGGACCGAGACCCTCAGCTCCTAGCGACACTCATAATCCCTTGCATGGCCTCTCAGGACATGAGCACCTACCGTGCAGCTAAGCAAGGAGCGTCCCTGGCCCCCGTGCACTGCAGGATGGCACCTGAGAAACATGGTGGGATCACAGAGTGATGGCTTTGTGCAGCTCCATAAAGTCAGAACCATGTCACAGGCACTCCCCACACTCAGGGGAGGGAGTGGTACAAGGGTGTGAACCAGAATTCAGGGTCACTGGCATCACCATGGGTCTGCCCACCACAGCCCCTCAAAATCCTTACGATTATGTGAAGGGAAAGCAATGTTTCCTCTCTCTACCCTGAGGCTGTGCATTTAACCGTGGAGCTCCGCTTCTACTTTTGCCCATACGGGAACTAATAACAGGGCAATGATTGGATAACTGAAGGCTTTTAATTTCAGTCTGATGTTGATACCACAGGCATTTAAGTGTTACCTCAAGTTGTAACAACTTCGTCTCACTTTTTTCATTGTAAGCTTCTGGCAAATAAAAAATAGGTTTAGTTGAGCTGGTTCTTGTACCACTCATGACACAGGACATGTGGACGGTTAATCATCCATGATAACACTGATGAGGAATTCATCTATTTAGAGAGATGCACAGAAGGTTTCAATGATAGAGGATTAACTTGCAAAATCATTGAAATTTCTTCTTCTCCACTCAGAACACCTGCCATTTTGGATTTAAATTATACGGTTGGAAGAGGAAAATAGGATTGCATTTCAGACGTGTGTGCAGAAAAGGAAAGGGGGGCGGCGACCAAGAGTAGCAAGAGGTGGGAGACGACCAGGAGTAGGAAGAAGAGAACAGAGACTGAAGCCAAGTCCCCCTAAAACTGAGTTCCTCTGCTGAGTTTATGATGAACCTCTCTACCCCAAATTTTACTCCCTTTCTTTTCCTGAACCAGCTCCCCTCAAGATGGAGGAGCATCAAAGAAAAAGGGGGATTGAAACTGTATATAAGCTGCTGTGTCCCTATCCTTTGAAGTAAAAGGCTTTGGCTTTATTATATGTATTTATTTATTTATTAAAGGCTTTGACTTTAGTCTCTCAGGCCTCCCTTGGGTCTCAGAAGGCTGGCTCAAGAGTTGATGATACAAATGAACTTATTTACAAAACAGAAACAGACTCACAGACTTTGAAAACAAAGTTATGGTTACCAAAGGGGGAACATGGGGCAGGGGAGGGATAAATTAGGAGTTTGGGATTATCATACGTACACTATTATATATAAAATGGATAATCAACAAGGACCTGCTATATAGCACAGGGAACTCAATATTCTGCAATAACCTATATGGGAAAAGAATGGGTATATGTATATGCATAACTGAATCACTTAGCTGTACACCTGAAACTTACACAACATTGTAAATCAACTATATTCCAATATGAAATAAAAATTAAATTTAAAAAAGAGTTAATGATGGGAAATGTGAAGATGTAGAAACAAAGAATAGCTGTTGGGCGGGGAAACTGGTAACAATTTAGACTATAAATCTGCCACATGGCAGAATTGCTGTATTCCCTGTTCTCTGAAAGATAGAGATAAAGGTCTGACACACATTCCTAAGTTGTTTGTATAGGAATCAGACTCCCACCAGATGAAATCTGCTGACCACAAGCACCTAGACCCTAGATTAGTTAAAACTAGAAGGTTGATGATACTTGAAACGTCACCTTGATGCCAACCAATCCGAGAATTGGGCACAAGCAGATGAGGCATCCTGCAGCCCCCTCCCTCACACAGCCTTTAAAACCCCTTCCCTGAAAGCCATTGGGGAGTTTGTGTCTTTTGAGCATGAGCTGCCCGTTCTCCTTGCTTGGCACCTGCAATAAAGGCTGTACTTTCCTTCACCACAACCCGGTGTCAGTAGATTGGCTTTACTGCACATAGATGAGTGGACCCAAGTTTGGTTTGGTAACAGGACCTGAGGTGCAGAGCTCCACCGGGGCCACAGGGTGGGGCCCACCTGAGGCAGCTGTGTCTACAGTGTGCCAACAGCAGAAGTGTCAAAGTTTTGAGCCTTGGAAGAGTTTAGAACTGGAAACGTCACTGTGAACGTCACAGGCATGTGGATGACAGTGAACTCCTGCAAGGGTCCACGATTGTCTGGAGAAGGCATAGACAAGGTGGGAAGCGGTCTGCCCTGGTGGGTGCTCAGAAGAACCCCAAAGGGGAAAGGACCCGCAGAGAGGAATCCCAGAAGGAGCAGAAGAACATTCAGGGAAGGAATGAGGAAAAGGTGGGTCTGAAGGAGACTGGGTTCTCCGGTGGAAGGGAATCTCAAGTACCCAGGATTGAAGGCGGTGGACACCACCAGACAGATAAGGGTGGGAAACCAGCCATTGGGTTTGAGACTAATGAACTTATTGGTCATTGGGCTTCCAATGATGTGCAGCAGATTCCAGGGTCTGAAGAAGGAACGGGAAGTGGGTGAGTGGGAAGAAAACACGGAGTTTTCATGCATGTGGCTGGTGGAGAAGGCAAGATGGCTATAGATACAGCACAGATGCCAAGTCCATGGCTTTCCTTTGTTCCTCTTATTTTATTTTTTTTTTTAGGATGAGAGGCAATTCATAGATTGTGGATAAAAGAGAGAAAAAAGAACAATTGATGCTAAAGGGGAGAGATGGGAAAGCTGATGAACCAACATCTCTGAGGACACAGGAGACTGAAATTGTTGTCCTTGCACCTGAGAAGGGCCGGAGCTTCTGAGAGAGAAGAGGGGGAGGGGAGTGATGTGGGAAGAAGGGGTCTGATGAGGAGTGGGGACAAAGGGGGAGATGGAGGGAGGGAGGGAGGAAAGAAGGAAGGAAGGGGACGCCACAAAGTTTTGTGGGTAGCACGAGGACGTTGTAAGCACCCACCCAGATTGGCCCCCTTTTCCTCACCAGCCTAGAAGACGAGTCAGGGTCTGGTTGGAATTTGCCAGGTTGAGTGAACGTTTTTAGCAATCATTTCAGGCAGGCAGGGAACTGAGCAGCCAGGAGTAAAGGGATTATTAAATATGGTTAGGGTCAAGCTGAGGTTGGAGACCAACAATCATTAATGGCCCCAACATGCTCATTTTCTGAGTTTTCTCCAGGGAGAGGCTTGTCTCTAACCTGAGCTCAAGGTTTGCTTGTCAGATGTTGCAGAGGGCATCGAGGGTACAGACGTTGTTGGGAGGTAGGAAGAAAACTGGAAGATAAGTCCAAGGGCAGGTGCCATGTGAGTGGGACATGACTCCGGGGGTCCTGCAGTGTACAATTTCAGAGTGAGAGCCATTTCCGGGGATGACGCCTGTGATGTGACAGTGTGTGTCTGACTCTGCCACCTCCACCAGGAAGCCTTCCCTGATACAAGGGTCAGAGAGCTCTCATCTCTCACTCTTCTGAGTTGATCACCACTTTGTTCTCCTCTTAAGCACACCTTCGTGCGCTAAGTGTGTTAGATTACAGGAAGGCCCTCAATTCTCCACCCCTCCCTATTTCCAAGCTTTTTGCCAATTCACCTTGCAGACCCCTCCCACTCTTACTCTCAGTTGACCATGTGACTTCCCTTGGCCAATAGGATGCCAGCAAACACTGACATTCAGCTGAGTCCCGAAAAGCCTTTGAACGGCTGGAGCTGCCCTGGCCCTGGCTGCCATTCCCTGACCCGAGAACACGTCCGAGCAGGCCCTCCAGGGAAGACAAAGCATGTGGAGCAGACATGACTGACCATCATCTTCCTAGTTGAGGCTGCCCTAGGTCAGCCAATGTCCAGCTGACCCCCAGACGTGTGGTAAGTACAGCCAAGTTCAGAAGAGCGCTCTAGACTGACCCCACGTAAACCATGAGTGTGCCCAGCACAGACCAGCCCAGACAAGCCTGGATCTGTTGAACACCACAGAAGCGTGAGCAAAATAAACATCTATTTTTATAGTTCACTGTTTTTGTGGTTGTTTGTTACTGGACATTGTTGGTAGATAACTGATAACTGCTACACTAGTGGGTTAACTCGATATGGTAGAAACTCATCAAGGGCAGGGCTGTGTGCCCTACACACAGGACAAATGTTGAAAAATAAATGAATATGTTCAGGTAACATCTCAGAGCACAGGGAACACACCGCCTTGCTCTATAGCCCCATTCAGCCTAATCAGATCGGTGTTACACAGTCTGAAATCCTGATTTATAAATTAGTTAATTAAGTTAGTTCTCGTTGACCACCAAAGTAGCAAATGTAGAATTTAATAAAGCAACTTTGGATACTGAATTGCCCAGAATCGAAGGTGGAAATTGTCTGGTTAATGGTGAGTCAATACCCCCTTTTGTTACAGGAGTTTCAAGGGTTTGAAGATAAATCTCAATTTGATTAAAGGCTTATTTTTCCATGAAACCAAGAGAATAAGGCATAGAAAGAGGATAGAATTTTTAAAACACAACATGCATGCTTCATGTTACAAACGCATATGTATTTCTGTTCAGCATTACAGAAGTATTCTTGTGTTTGCCAAATTTGGTACATGCCTCTCTATTTGAAATGCCAGAGAAAGGTGGTTTTAATAAAGGTTTTCTAATGTAATAGAACAAGCAGTAATAACATCCTGTTTGAAATCTCTGGGAAAAAAAGTTTCTTTTTGAAATGTTTTTTCAGGAATTGTTTTCAACAAACCAGAAGAGGAAAGATCAGTGTCAGGGCCCTGAAATTGGTCCTCCGTAGAATTTCATAGCTCTCCCTTTCATCTCACTGATTGATGATATTATTAGGGCTCAGAATTACTCTATAATCAAATGAAATATCCAGAAAGCTAAGAGCAAAGGGAAGCCTTTGAATGTGGTCACAAAGGGAAGTCAGTTTTCCATTCCTGTCATCAATTAAAGTAGCGAAAGTGTACATATGAAATCTATATACGTACGTGTGGGGTTGGTGAAATAGCCTTGGTACCATGAGAAGAAGGTGGACGGCTCTTTCTTGTAGGAGGACAAGTAATCCTTTAAGTGAAAACAGTTACATAACAGCAAAGAAATGTGATGCTGACCTGTTTGCTCTGAGGGAGGGAGCCCTGGCACGCGGTTAGCCATGACCTAAGTGACACATCATAACGCTCTGGGTGTCTCAGGCTGTGTGTCAGCCCAGGAATTCATCTGTACCTATATTTTGATGCCAGTCAAGGGGCTTTAAGCAGCTGAATTTTATTTTTTATTTGCTTCTGGTTTTGCTATTGGTTTTCCTTCACGTTGACCTGGATGGGTTGTAATCGTATCTGCTCTGTAGACCTACTTTGCTAGGAGAACACTGCTGCAGTCAGCTGTTGGTTCCTAGAAAGGAATCCAGGTTTAAACAGGACTGTCTTCTGCCAGGTGTGTGAGGTACTAACAACGAGGCTGTGTGTGAGTCCTGGGAGAGGGGACAGACAGAGAGAAAAAAACCTAGGCCTTAACCAACTCCACTGAGAGAGGCCTTCCTTTGCAGGCAGAGGCCGGCAACCTCGGATGGCAATAGGGTGCTTGTTTGGTAGCTTGTGGAATTGTGACAAAGTGGGACAGGCCCCAGGGGCGCATCTCCAAACTGGGGTCTGTGCTGCCACCACCTCGGGTTACAAGAAAAATTGCTTTCCTCCAGAGTCTGCACACAGCCTCCCCCTAATTTCTCTTCTTCCACTGACGCCTCGCCATCCCCCAGAGCAGTGGACGAGGCAATAACAAAATCCACCTCCTACTGGGCACGTACTTAATTCTTTCAACACTCGTTCTAAGGAATTTCTATCAGGCCCATTTGAAAGATAAGATAACTGAGGCTTCAGGAGGTGGCCTCTTGCCCAGTTTACACAGTGAGGATGACCACCTTCCAGGCTGGCCTGGATCCAAAGTTATGCGATGTCCAGATGGTCAGTTGTAGGTGTCAACTTGGCTCGGCCGTGGCACCCAGTTGTTTGGTCAAACACTAGCTAGATGTTACCCTGAGGATGCTTTGTGGGTGCGGCTGACATCTCTGATGACTTAACTTTAGTAAAACAGGTTACTGTCCACTGTGTAGGTGGGCCATGTCTAATCAGCTGAAGGGCTTAAGAGCAAACACTGAGGTTTCCCAAAGAAGAAGGAATTGGTAAATAATATAGCTCCTAGCATAGATAGATACAGAAGTAGATACTTGCACGCGTGTGTATATATATATATGTGTGTGTGTGTGTGTGTGTATATATATATATATATATATATGTGTGTATTGCATACATTGGTTTTGTCTCTTTGGAGACCCTAATACGGGCATCCACCCCTCCTTATGTCCCACACGTAGTACATCCAGGCTTTTCCACATTGTGACTGTAATATGAGAAAGTGGCAGAGTATAAACTATATGACATCGTGAGGCAGTAAATTCTGGGGTTCATGACATAGCACTGTAGCTCATTAGTCCCCCTAACCCTGTAAGAGTAAAACAGTAGCTCTAGCCCCAGACACCAGGGTGTCTCTCCCATGCAAGACCTTTTACTGACGTTTATGCCCCACGACCACCATCCAGCCTAATTAACCCACCTCTTAACACAGCTGGACCTGGGCTGAGTCTCTCCACTTGGATCCTTGCGTGATTGGACATCCTTCTAGGTGATGCCTTGACTCTCAGCCATTGTATCAAATGGATTCTCCAGAGAAACAGAATTAATAGGAGAGATATAGATATAGATGTAGCTATCGCCAGAGCTAGAGATGATATATAGATGTAAATAGAGATACATAGATAGATATAGACATGCAGCTAGATACAGACACATAGACAGACATATATAGATACAGATAGATATAGCTAGAGATCTATTTTAAGGAATTGGCTTGCTTGATTGCGAGGGCCAGTGAGCTCGAAATCCACGGGGCAAACAGCAGGCTTCAAACTCGAGCAGGAATTTATGCTGTATCTTGAAGCATAAATTCTTTTCGGGGCAACCTCAGTGTTTGCTCTTAGGGCCTTCAGCTGACTGAGGCCCACCAGCATTATCTGCTGATAATGTAGATGTTAACAAAGTCAGCTGATTGTAGATGTTCACCACATCTGCAAAGTATCTCCGCAGCAACACCTGGTAGAGTGTTTGATGAAATAGCTGAGAACCGGAGCCTGGCCAAGGCGACACAGGAGACTGACATCACAGCACGGACTTAGGATCCCGGCCACCGGGCACTCTTGGGGCTCCTTTCTGGGGAAACTTGGAGGAGTCTGCCCCTTGTGTAGGGCCACTTCGGCCCTTACTAAGTTGCTGGATTCAGCTGACTGTCTCTAGGAGGACCGCATAACTTACTGCCCAAACTGGAATGCTCTGAGAATCAGAAGGTTGCTCTTGACCATTCCACCAGGACCAATTTAGGCCGTGTGGTCCTGCCTGCACATCTTCCTCAGCACAGCCTACGTGAGCCCTTGTAGTTCCTCTTCCAGAGCTTTTACTCTTAAGGCTATTAAGACATTTTACGTCGCAGCCTGTACACACTCCACGATCGCACCTCCATCCACTCTTCTACGAACTCTGAGATTTCCTAGTCTATCCTACTCCATTGAGAAAAGTCTTGCTGGCCCACTAAATTGATATCGTGATGCAGTAACGCACTGCAGAGGGCAGTTTCAAAGGCTTGCCCCAGTGCAGTGTTTACCCCCAGCCCCGGCTGCATTGTCCCGGCATCTCTGACCCTAAGCATGGCCTCCTGTCTCGTCCTTTTCCCCTTCTGATGAACAGGGACACGCACATTCATTCCCAGATTCTTATCCTGTGTCCCCCCCTGTCCATTAGACCTCACTGCCTAAGACTGGTCTGTGTCAGGGTCTCCCACGAAGTGGCACATACCCAAGGATTGTTAAATCCAAAATCATTCTTTTTTTTTTTTTTTTTTAATGAATAAGATTTCAAAAGTGACATAGTTGTAGAAAATTTGAAAAATACAGACCTGGCCCTGATTCTTGCCCCTTTATCCACACCTGCTGCTGTTGGAATTTGAAGGGTGCTCTATGGGGGGATGCTCTGTCCACCCCTTAGCACTGGCTTTATTAATCATGTGACTTGCTTCGGCCTATGGCGAGTTCGAAGATGCAATGCCAGCAGCGGCCTGAGAGGGCCTTTGGCCTGGTGCCTGGTCTTTCTCTTCTCAGCCATCACCATCAGAAGCCACCAGGCAGTCTACTGGCCCAGGAGGAGGAAGAGGAGGGGTGTGGGCAGAACTCCAGGTGACTATACAGCTCTGAACCCCACAGCTGGCTGAGCCCCAGACCCAGGGAGCCCTGCCAAGGTCAAAGGAAACATCTCCCCTAAACATCCCAGCGTGGACCACAAATTAAATAAAGGCTTAGGTTTAAGCCACTGAGTTTCGGGGAGGCTTGTTACACAGCATTATTGTGGCAATGGGTGACTGTTTCAAGAGAAAAGGCTGTATATCCACACTTTAAATGAGCCCCCAGACAATCCTAATGTGAGTGGTTTGTTGGCTAAAACCTGATTAAGTCTAAGTGCTGCTATGAGCATAGTAGCCTTCTGATCCCACGTTCCTAAAGATTTTTTTCTTTTTTCCTTTTCTTTAAACCAAGAATGGATATTGTAATTTTTTCTGATGCCTTTTTTGGGGCATTTTGTAGATGATCACATGGTTTTCTTAAAAAAATCTGTTAATGGGATATATTATATTAAAATATCTTTGTGCTTCTTGAATAATTTTACTTGATCATGAACTATTATCATTTTAATATAAACTTGGTCTGAAATTGCTAGTATTCTCTTTATAATTTTAGTAAGCCTATATTCCTAGCCTGTCATTTTCTTTTATGTGCCACTTTTGTCAGGTTTGGGGATCAGAATTGTGCTGGCTTTGTGAATTGAACTGGAAGTTTCCTGTAATTTCCTCTGCTCTGGAGCAGTTTACATAGCATGATAATTATCTGTTCCTTGAAAGTTGGAAATAGTTTAGCCCCCAAAATCTGGGCTTGGCACCTTTTTTTGGGAGTAATGTTTTGATAATCCTTCAATTTTCTTCGGTGATCATTATACATTTAGATGGTATATTTCATCTTCAGAAGGTTTTGGAAAATTACAGTTCCCTAAAAAAGCCATCTATCTCTGCAAGATTTCCAAATATGTTATCATAGAATTAACCATCTTAATTACAACAGGGTTAACCATATTATTAATTTAGTCTTCTATCTAGCTAGTTCCTCATTCTTTATTTTGTGTATGTGTATTTTCTCATTTTTCTAGAAGAGATTGCCAGATGTTTGGCATTTTAATTAGCTTTTTTTCCCCTCAGAGTATAAGCTCTTTGTATGTGTATATCAAATCTGGTTTTATTCTATCTTTGCCACAATTTTCTTTTTTAAAAATTACTTCCTTCCTCCTACTTTGTTTTTCTTATATTAACTCCCTGGACTGAATGCTTTCTTTTATTTTCATTTCTCCTTGTTTAATAATAAAAGCTTTTATGGATATAAATCTGTCTTTGAACACAACTTAATTTTATATCCCTGTGGTCAGAGTATTTGGCATGCACAATTTCTGCCCTTTGAAATTCAGTGAGATTTTATATGTGGTCTCATGCATACTCAGGTTTTGTAAATATTCTGTACAACCCCTAAAAAGAATATGTTTTTCTATAGGGAACAAAATTAGGAATGTATTATTTCACTTACATTTACAATGACATCACTCAGGCACACTAAAGATTGATTTTATTTTCTCATTCTTGATCTGCTCAAGACTGAAGAAGTTTTCTGATAGTAAAAATATTTACTTTATTGAGTAAAAATACATTAAAAAATGTATACACAGGCAAACTTTTGAAAACTTTCCTCCATCTTTTCTTTCTCCATTCCCTCCATCCCTTCACCAAAAATAAAATAAAACAAAATAAAATAACTACCATAGGAGTCAGCATTTTTACTTTCTGTATATCCTTTCAGAATTTGTTTATGGAAATCAAAGAAATGCAAATATACATCCTTATTTGTTTCACATTTTTTATGCTGAAATCTTCTAAAGCAAACCACAGACATCATGACACAACACCATAAAATACTTTAGAATCCATCTCAAAAATTAAGAATTCTTCCTATATAGTCAATATAGCATTACCCCAACTAAAAATCAGTAATAATTTTTAATATCTTCTAGTACTGAGCACATAAGCAAATTTTCCGAATTTGTTCTGTCCACATTGGCATGTTTGTTTACTTCCGGTTATCTCATCTTGAAAGTCTTTTGTTTTTCCAGCGTTTTAGAGTATTTTTTCAAGTATTCAGAAAAGTGAAAAGAGACGCTATCAGTTACTGTAGACACAAACCAGGAAGGCCCAGGGAAATGGGGACATGTTTACACAACTAAAGCTAATAGTGGCAAATATGGTCTCTCTCTCTCCCTCTTTACAATGACTTCATTTATATCTATTAAAGCAGCGTTTTCCAAATAGTTTCAGTGCCTATGATTCTGGACGCTGTCATTGTTTCACATTTGGCCAGCAGTCATCCTTCGGCCCGGCTCCTGCGTCCTCAGCATCCCTCCCTTAATCCTTGAGCTCTTTCTTGATCTCTGGTGTGACAGTGTGAGAGGATGGTCGGGTTGTGTGCCCCAGTCCTGGGAGCAGCCCTGGTGGCTTTTATTTGGGAATATGTCATAGACGCCAGGACCTCTGGGCCGGGGTGTTCACTGTGCCTAGAAGTCAGTGCTTCTAGGCTCTTTCAGTGAACAGTTTAAACGGTATTGGAATGGCCTGCATGTGAATGTTTAAAAAACTTTATCCAACTTAAAAAAAATTTTTGAAATATGTTTGCATAGAGTGGGGTCTTCCCTGGCGGTCCAGCGGTTGAGACTTCACCTTCCAATGCAGGGGGTGCAGGTTCGATCCCTGGTTAGGGAGCTAAGATCCCACATGCCTCGTGGCCAAAAAAACCAAAACAGAAAACAGAAGCAATATTGTAACAAATTCAATAAAGACTTAAAAAAAAAAGTCCACATCAAAAAATCTTAAAAAAATATATATTTGCATAGATTGACAAATAGTTTCTTTTGATTAAAAAAAGTTCTCCATTTAAGGATTTTCTTCTCAGTCATTTTAAATTTTGTATTTATGCTTTTATCACCTCTTCTTCCTTTTCCTCCCTTGGCTGGGCTAGACTCAGGTGCATCAACATCACTGAAATTACAGGGAACTGCTTTTGCTTTTTTCACTTGTCCTACCCTTATTCTATTGTATGCTTTTATCTGGGCTCCTTCAATATATTTTAATCTTTTGTTAACTCCTTGACTCGGATGCTTAATTTGTTTATTTTACTGTTTTATCTCTGTTGATGTAATTTTTGAGATGATAACATTTCTTACTTTGGTGGCATGTCAGATATCGTTGTATATTTTTCTTTGCATGCAATAAAATTCGTTTTTCACATACAGTTCTACGAGTTCTGACAAGCGCATGGAGTCATGTACCCCCAACGGCACATCCATCCCCCAATCCCTTTATGCAGCTCTTCACACTCACTCACACCCTTACCCAACCCCCGACTGGCAGTAACTGACTTGTTTTCCATCCCTATAGTTTTGCTTTCTCCAGAGTGTCATACAAATGGAAACTTACAATATGTAGCCTCTTGCTTCTGGCTTCTTTCACTTAGCAAAGTGGATTTAAGATTTGTTCGTATTGTTAGAAGCAGCAGAGGGTTCATTGTTTTATGCTGAGCAGCCTTCCTTTGTATGGATGTCCTACTGTTTGTTTAACCACTTATCCTTTGAAGAATATCTACATTGTTTCCACTTGTGAATAAAGCTGCTATATATATTTGTGTGCCACATTTTACGCACACATAAATTTTTTTTTTAAAATGCCTTCTGAGTTATCTTACAGATCATAATGTTCACCTGATTAAAGTATACAAGTCAGTGGTTTTTAGTGTACCTACAGAGTTGTAGCATTTCTTTTATATGTTGCTGCACTGAATTTGTTAATATTTTGCTGAAGACTTTTATACTGATGTTCATGAGGGATATTGGTCTGTGATTTTCTTTTTTTATTGTGCCTTGGATCCTTTTGGGGTCAGAGTAAAGCTTGCCTCATAAAATGAGCTAAGGAGTGTTCTTTTCTATTTTCCAGAAGGATTGTGTAGAATTTGCATTATTTCATTTTTAAATATTTGGTAGAATTCATTGTTGAAACTATCTTGGCCCAGGATATTCTTTACCAGAAGGTTTTGACTATACATCTAATTTCTGTAATAGACATAAGACACACTATGTTATCTACTTCTTCTTGAGTGAGTTTTTGTAATCTTTAAAGGAGTTGGTCTACGTCATATAACTTGTGACCTTTATGGACAGAGTTGTTTATAGTGCTCCTTTATTATCTACTTAAAGTCTGTAGGGTCTGTAGTAATATACTCTCTTTCTTTTCTGATATTGATAATGTGTCTTCTCTCTGTTACCTTGATCAGTCTGTCCAGAGGCTTGTCAATTTAATTGATCTTTTCAAAAACGCCATCTTTTGTTTTCAATGATTTTTCTCTATTTTTATGGGTTTTATTTCAATGATTTCTGCTCCTTGTTTTATTATTTTTTTCCTTCTGCTAGCTTTGAGTTTAATTTTCTCTTCTTTTTCTTATTTCTTAAGGTAGCAGCAAAGACAGTTGTTTTGGGATATTTTCTAATGTAAACATTTCATGCTACGTATTTCTTTCTAAGCTATAATTTAGCTGCATCCCACAAATTTTCATATATTGCATTTTCCTTTATATTTTTTCCAAAATGTTTTCTAATTTCTCTTGAGACTTCCTCCATTACCAAGGGTCTAAAAATACGATGCTAAATTTCCTAATATTTGGACATTTTTAAAGTATCTTTCTGCTACTTATTTATAGTTACATATGGCCAGATAATTACTTTGTGTAAATTAAATGCTTTTAATTTTGTTAAGGTTTGTTTTATGTCTCAGAATATGGCCTATTTTGATGAACGTCCTATGTGCACTTGAAACGAATTTTCATTTTGCTTGTTAAATGGAGAGTCAGTGAGGTAAAGTTGTTCAGTGATGCTCTTTGGGTTTTTAAGCTCCTTGCTGATTTTCTTTCTTCTTCTTTGATCAATCACTACAAAGAGGAGTGTTGACATCTCAAAGGGCAATAGTGGATTTGTCCATTTATTTTCAGGTTTTGCATCATATCATCCAGAGCTTTGCTGTTAGATGCATACCCATTTAGGGTTATTATTTCTTTTTGATTTATTGACCTTTCATAATTTTGAAATATCTATGTTTATCCTCAGTAATTTTCCTTGTTCTGAAGTCCACTTTTTCTGATATTACTATAGCCATTTCAGTTTTTTTGATTAATGTTTACTTGGTATATTATTTTACTATCTTTTCACTTCTAATTTATCTATATCATTATATTTGAGGCAGGTTTCTTGTGAACAGCATATCATTAGCATTTTTTTTTAAATTCAACCTGTCAATTTCTTTTAAATGGCACTATTTTAGGCCATTTATACTTAATGTAATTACTGAAATGGCTAGATTTAGGTGTCCGGTTTTATTGCTCATATTGTTCCAGATTTGACATTTGGGAATTTTCGAATAGGCTACTGTGTTTCTGACACATCTTCATCATTTTGGGGGCACTTCCTTAGTTTCTGCCAGAAACACAAGATGTTCCAGGCTTGTCTTATACTTTTCTTGCCCAACCATGGAACAGCTCTTTATTTAAAAAACTCTTGTTATCACCAGAAAATGATATTTAGGAACCAAGATATGGGTGCTGACTATGCTCATTGTTACTTTAGCGTATTCATTGTTTCTAGGCCTTCTTCATGGACAGATCAAAAAAAATGTATATGTATACAAATGTACCTATATACATCTATACCTATTTCAATATCTATCTATCTGTGTGTGTGTGTTTTTTATTCATTAGTTCATGCCTTTGATTCCAATTCAACATGCTGGGGTTCATTTTAGCATCGCCTCCAGTTCATTTGTAACTTATTATTCTGACAATGAGAGTCCTGGTTGTCATTACCTGAGTATATTTACTTAGTTTTTCAGTCTTGGAACACACAAAAACTAGTTTCAGAATTTCTATCCCACACTCTTGTGAAAAACAAATTTACTAACTAGAGTATATTTATATACTGTTCTATTTGCCTCAATCTTAAAGTCCCTCACATTTTAATTAATATATATTATTTATTAAATTAATTATATATATTAATATATTAGCACTGCTTATAGCCAATTCTCTGGTGTTTGTCAGTCATCCATCTACCGTGGATCTGCTCCATTGAGGTGTGCTTTCTTTTTTTTTTTCCTTTTTTCTCCCTTTTTGCGGTACACGGGCCTCTCACTGCTGCGGCCTCTCCCATTGTGGAGCACAGGCTCTGGACACGCAGGCTCAGCAGCCATGGCTCACGGGCCTAGCCACTCCGCAGAATGTGAGATCCTCCCGGACCGGGGCATGAACCCGTGTCCCCTGCATTGGCAGGCAGACTCTCAACCACTGCACCACGAGGGAAGCCTGAGGTGTGCTTTCTTATTACTGCAGCCCAGTCTTCCTAATTGGGAGAAGAATTTATTTTGGATAATATGAAATAGACCTTTGCTAGAAATAATGAACTAACATGGCTTGAGTTCCAGAGGCATTGCTCCAGTGGCCCTTCCAAACTCAGCACCTGTCTCTGCCAGCTTCATGTTCAACATAGAAAGTGCTATCCAAAGACAATTTCGCAGAACTGGAAGCAATTGAATAAATATAGATGTAGTGAGAGAGAAGGGATCAAAATGGTCCTAGGCACCTTAGAAAGAAGTTCTTTGTAACGGAGAAGTTCTTCCCTACTAGGTATGCAAGGGAGGGAGGGAAGGAGTAGGAATTGCTTCATTTCCTTGTGCATGATCAACTTATTATAAGTATGTCCTCATTTAACTTTGGATTCTTAGAAATTACATCTCTGGTCTGGCAGAACTTGATATTTCTGTATCCCATTTCTTTTGAAATTTTTTGTTTGTTTGTTTCTTTGTATTTAAGAGAATCTGAAGACATTTGAGGACTGTTTCTCCTAAAAACTAGCTTTGGTCATAATATTCATGGAGCCATTTTGTTTTTAGAGAGCCACCATCTTCCTCTGATGCTAGAAAGTTCCAGTTTGGTTTCTAATTTGTACTCTTCTGAATAGTCTAGAATATATACAACCTTACAGTTTCAATCTCTTTTTGCAGGAGGAAGATTATTTTGCTACTGCATTTTAGGGAATTTTAGAGCTACACCATTTAACATGGAAGTGGGGCTGCCTTATGTTATTGGAGTCATCTACCAGCTATTACTGGTCTTGTTAAATTTAAGGTACTAACTGAATATCCAAGAATAAGGGCTTTTAACACTCCCATAAGTATTTAATACTGAAAACTTTGTGTCATTTGTTTTATGGGTGTTTTCCATGAAATTAGAATATATTTCTACTCAGTTTCATAACTTCAATATCCTGATGTTATCCATAGATGTGTTTAAGTGAAATAGACATTAGCCTGCCTTTCAATTTAACCTTCTCTTTTAAGACAAAAACAGAACCGAATGCAGATGACGTTATTAATTTAGCTTAAGAGATGGTGACTATATGGAGTAGGATTTAAATAAACATCAATGTAAATTTGATGAAGTTTAGTAATTACTTTTAATGACTTTTATTCTAACCAGAAATTTGTTTCTTAACTTGAGAAAAGTAAATTTTTGTAATGTGTTATTTTAATATGTCCTCAGAACATTTTATTATGAAAATTTTCAAGCATTCAGAAACCCTGCAAGAATTTTACAGTGAACACGTGTGTATCCAATACCAAGACACAACCATTAACATTTTACTGTACCTTATCTCACGTCTATTGATCTATCTATTCATCGATATTTTAAAAAATTATTTATTTATTTTTGTCTGCGTTGGGTCTTCGTTGCTGCACGTGGGCTTTCTCTAGTTGCAGTGAGTGGGGGCTCCTCTTCGTTGCGGAGCACAGGCTTCTCATTGCGGTGGCTTCCCTTGTTGTGGCGCGCGAGCTCTAGGGCATGTGGGCTTCAGTAGTTGTGGCATGTGGGCTCAGTAGTTGTGGCGCACAGGCTTAGCTGCTCCGCGGCATGTGGGATCTTCCCAGACCAGGGCTTGAACCCATGTCCCCTGCATTGGCAAGCAGATTATTAACCACTGCGCCACCAGGGAAGTCCCTCATCAATATTTTTTTAATGAATTCTTAACTTGAAGTCAGACTGAATATTGAGTAATCCTTGGCTTTCAGGTAAACTTGAGGTCAATATCCCTTGAATCACATTTGCCCTCAGCTTCCAACCTGAGCCAAGTGGCTGCCCCAGCCTTGCTCATTCTGTGTCACAGCACAGCACCACTGGACCTGGGACAGCCATGACCAGAGAGAAGACTTCGCCGCGGGAGCCAGAGGTGACCAGGTCCTGCGGTGGAACTGGCGTGGGGCGGTGGCCATTGCTGGTGCTTATTCAAGCAGCACCTCAGAAGCCACCCAGATGTCTGACAGCTGCACACCATGGCTCACCCCCATACACCCCAAGAGTCTGCGAGGGCCATGCCAGCTCCGTGTTGTGGCTCTGCAACAGGGTGGGGGTGGTGGAGGCCGGGGAGAAAGGGACATGCACCCAAGGCTGCATCTGAGCAGAGTCACAGACGCCGGCACAGACAGCGTATTGGAGGAAGCTTGGACCTCTGTCTGCAGTTGACGTGAGCCAAGAGCCCACATGGACCCCATTGCTCCGGCACACTCCCCTCTGGGGCAAGGGTCCCAGTGCGGGGAGAAGGGAAAACACACACTTAAAGGGAACAGAGCCAGCATGAGCCTGGCCCTCAGGGCTTCTGCTTCAGCAACTTGAGATCAGACGCCACTCCCAATATGGCGGTGATGGCCACCAAGCAGAGGGGAAGCCGTGGATCACACCTGGCTCCAGTTCTAGCCTCTCCATCTCCAGCCCCACCTCCTACCAGAGTGAGAGCTGCCAGCCCACCCTGAGGAAGGACATGACTTATGCTCACATCAGATCCAGCTCTCCCCCCAAAGGCTCTGGGCACATGCGGTCTGTGTAGGGACATCTCCACATAAGGACACTGCTTCAAGACTGCAACAGGTAACTGTTTCACCTAAAGTCAAAGAGACAGAGAAAGTTAAACAAAATGAGAAGGCAGAGGAACTGCTCTCAATTGAAAGAGGAAGAGAAAACCCTTAAAAAATAAATAATGAAACAGAAAAGAACAATTACCTGATAAAGAAGTTAAGGCATTGGTAATAAAATGTTATGTGAATTTTAGGGAAAAGAATAGATGTTCACAGTGAAAATTTTAACAAGGAGCTAGAAGATATGAAAAAGACCTAATCAGAATGGAAGAATTCCAGAGCAGGGCACAAGGACGTGACGGCCTAGCAGCCTTCTCGGAAGTTCCACTCCAGGCGGCAGTGTCAGTGGACTGTTCCTCCAGGTTGTCCTGTCACTGCCGTCACCAGAAAGATGATCAGAAATCCTTCAAGGGTGACCTGGAAAACAAGAAAACGAGGGAAATTTACTGGGTATGTTTGATCATGGCAAGTTGAAAAGGCACACTCTTTTTGACATTTCAATGGAGAGAATTCGCATTGACCTCATAGTGGTAATTATTTCTCTCTCCTAAGAAGTTGGACGCATTGATGCTCTCAGGTTACACTGCTGCAAATGTCAGGCTGAAGCCTGTAATTCTTTCCTCAGTCCGTTTTCCTGGTACCTGGATGAGACCAATCAGCCTTTTTAATTCCTGGGATTTCCCTTCGGTTTCCTTTAAAAATAGAAATATTACAGGTTACACATTACTCACTTTCCAGTTGTCCTTTTGAGACGCTCTGACGCCTAGATCTGAGATTGCAGTTTGGGTTGTTAAGAGTCAGTAGAAACTAACTTCTAGTATGAGTGGCCTGAGTGCACAGTCAGGGAACTTGTTTCCTGGGTACAAATATGCCGGTGAGAGGAGATCGGCACTGAGGCTTGTGTTAACCTTCCCCTCGTAACAACACAACAGCGTTCACGCTTCCTGTTTCCTTCCAGGCCACCAGAGAACCATTCAGCTGCCCAGATCCTGGTTACCTTATGATTAGGACCCAAAGCACATTATCTGGTTTTCTAATCCTTCCAGACAATTTCCTAGATATTGAAACAGTTTTGAATTAAAGTGAGGGCATGATTCATTGACATCTTGGTCCAACGATGCCCCATGTTTTTTCCATTAATGGGACAGATCGAGTTTCCACTTCCTAGCAATGGGCCCCTGACTGTGGAAAGTGACTTAAGGGTGTTAAGACTGTCCCTGTTCCAAGAAGTATCGCCCTCTGTTCACCTAAGACTCTTCCCCAGAGGTGTGTTT
Organism: Monodon monoceros; assembly: GCF_005190385.1. Lineage (NCBI taxonomy): Eukaryota > Metazoa > Chordata > Mammalia > Artiodactyla > Monodontidae > Monodon > Monodon monoceros. Next base: position 2,850,399 of record NW_021703785.1, read on the forward strand.
CTTTGAGTTACAGAGGCTTTTATTCACTATCGTGTAATAACCTATAATGGAAAAGAATCTGAAAAGGAATAGATATACATATGTGTGTGTACATATATATATAAAGCTGAGTCACTTTGCTATGCACCTGAAACATTGTAAATCAACTCTACCTTGATTTTTTTTAATGCACATTTAATGAGAAGGCTAGGTCCGTCACCTGTAGTGGTTAACAGCTTTTCAGGTGTTAGTTGGATGTCCTCTGAAAACCAGCTCGCCATGCTGGGGGTGGGCTGTGTGGGTGGGAGAGCCCCTGCCAGGGTCAGGCAGACCAACCTGAACACTGAAAGGAAAAGGGATTTGGCATTGGTGGCATCAAGGGTCTGTCACCTGAAATGTCACATGCTGCAGGTGTACAAATCTAATACCTGAAGCCCATAGGGAAAACAAGTATGTCTTTATCAAAGTCCACAGCAGGGTGCGTTGTATGACACACACGGCACATCTGGAAGCATCTCAGATTCTTTTCTCCAAGCCCCCTTCATCATGGTGCCCTTAGCGCACTAGGGGATAGGAGAACACGAGACTTCACCTTTCTCATCTTTCCCCACGCTGAATATTATGCTAATTAGCTAACTGACTACTCTCATTAAGCACACTGTGTACCAGCCCCTACACCAAATCCAAGGGGAAGAGTTTCTATTTTCTCTTTTAAATCGACCTGAGGGCACAAAGCAAACTTAAATCGATTCATCCCATTCGTGTGTATCACATTATGTCACACGAAAATTCTGGCAAAATGTGAAAATAATGGGTCTATGATCTTGGTGCATCTGAATGTAATCGACTTGGGAAAAATAGCTCAAAGTAACTTATGCTTAAAAAGTAGGATAGCGTGTCTCCTCATTAAATGTGCATTCTTTCCATTTGAAATATATAAAGCATGAATTATTGCCCTCAAAAGAAAATAAGTGAGAGATCATTTCGTTCCTGCTGACTCAGGGCTGGTTTTAGAAGGGAGGTCAGGACAATAGTCTCAGAAAGGGTGGGTTCCTTTGATGTGACTCTGAGGGGGTGGGGTGATGTCACCGCCCCATACAGAGATGGGTGTCTCATCCCATCAGGGTGGCGGCCAGGTCCCCTCTCAGGCACAGCTCCTGTCCCTAAGGGCTGTTGGTGTGGCAGCTCTCTTGAGAAGCTTTGTTGAGAGATGCTGGTTGGTTCAATAATTGAACCTAAGTGACATCTGCTTGGAGCATCTTTCTCCACCCTCTGTTCACTCTCTCTGTAAACCAGGCTTCTGTGTACATGTAGCAACAGGTGTCTTTCAGCATCTAATCCAGGGCTTCGTATAGAGAACTTTTCTCTCCTTGGCACTGGCTAGCTGGCGGAACAATGAAGCAGGGCCACGGACAATTGTGTTTCTCTTCCCCTCCATGTGTCATGGTCCTTATGTAGGAGACAAACTACTGAACGTGTAGGCAAATAATTTCTTACACAATTGACTTATATGTTAAGTATAAGTGAGGAACTCACATTTTAAAGGAGGATCATGGGGGAAGCCCTTGGAATTCAGATTTGCTTTTCTCTGGTTTTATGTGTTTTGTGATAAGAAGTTTAATATATTTAATTCAGTGACTTCAGGGTATAACTGACAGACAGCTCTTTCTTCTTACATATTATGCAAATATAATATTAATTACAAGACAAAACTTGGGATATTTGGGGGGATGAGATAGGAAACAGATTAACACAACTCCCAAATTTGCCCCTGGAGCCTGGCTGGGAAAAAGACCAGCACCTTAGCTTGGTGATTCCCAAGTTCCCTAACACAGTGATACAAATACTGCCCGAGTGAGGTCCAGTTCTTCCACGAACTAGGTGACGAGCAAAACTGGAGGCATCTCGAGTGGTAGAGAAGCTTATGCTTACCACTTCTTTGGAGGGACCTGCACACGTGGTCAGTGGAGTCGGTGGGAACCGCTCCGGTTTGTGTCACAGGTGTTGGTGGCACTGGCCCTGAGAAGTTGGACGTGACCACATTGATATTCCCAAACCATATCAGGAATGCAAATTCTGTTCCTTCTGGGGTGTTTTAAAGATCACACTTCTGAATCATAGAGGCATCTGCACCAGTGCCTTTGGAATAATTGGGTTGGTTTAGAATCCATTTATGAACATTGAAGCCATGACGCGGCCATCATGGCCAATGTTATGATATGATGTTCACGGAGAATTGTCCCTCAGCTGGGACTCAGCCCAGCTTCCTGGGTGTCACCAGCTCTAAAATACATGGAGCTGTGGGCTTCTGATAGCTTCAGATCATAAATATGCTAATTGTGAACATCAAGTGACCACAAAACACGTATCTGAAAAAGATATACAGGCATATAAAAATGAAATTAATGGCACCATCAATACTAGCAGAATGTGTTAAAACTGAGGTCAGCACATGGTGTCCAAAGCGGCTGAGGGGTCAGAGGCACTGAAGATCCTGATTTGTGAATCTGAGCCTGAGTGGTAAGGGTGCACTTTGGGAAAATGCAGACGCAGACGTTGGCACCACCGGGAAGGTGTCCCTGCCAGCTGGGATGCCGGGTCAGCTGCAGGGTGGTGAAAGCAGCGGCTTTGGGGATGCTGTGTGGGGTGACTCCAGGGGAAGATGAGGTTAGCTCAGCTCCTGGTGGCCCAGGGGGAGGATTCCTTCTTGGCAAGCCTTGGGGAGCTGCTCAGCAGAGCCAAGCCTGGACTTTGGATGTCCCAGCGGACTCCTCTGAAGGGGCCGGGCCCTCAGAGGAGGCAGCTCTGAGCGGTTGGCTATGCCCGATTTCTCCTCCATATGCACTGCTTTGGGGAGTGGAGACACGTTTTCCCTGTGACTTTTTATTATATTTGCATTTTCCATTACAAAATAAAATATCTTTTAAAGAAGGGGCTCTGAACAGAGGAACGACCACTGAACAGAGATGTCGAAAGCCACAAAGGTTACTAATTGTAATCAGTGGACAGAACATAGGTTAAAAAATAGATCTACAGTGTTACAGCCATTTGTTTGTGCAATGTTTTTACATAGAATGATTTCCCTGAAAATTGGTGTAAGAAACAGAAATTAAAGAAACGAAACCCAAAAGACCTCAAGCCCTCAAGACGAAATCAGGTGTCCAGAAAATCTACTCTGCCTACATTCACAAAGCACCAGTTTACCACGTGGATCTGTAGCATGGCTGGTTAGCTCTCTCAGACACAGAAAGGCACATCGTTGGGGTTCCTTGGGGCGGACGTGGGATGCTCACAGAACTGGGTGGAGACGGCATTCTCCAGTTGCTTTTATCCCACTGGCCCTGGCGGAACTTGAGCCACAAGGCCATCAGGGACCTGCATTGCTAGCAAGGTCCCACCGCCCTCACGCCGGGCAACCCTTTCACAGGTTCCTGATTTTTTTCTCAGCATTTGAGTCTGCGATGTCTGTCCCTCCTCCCCCTCACTGCACGGCAGCTTCCCAGCTGCTAGTGGCTCCCTCTCCATCTCACTCTTTGGTCTCCCTCCCAACTTGCTGTGACCTGATGTGGCTTCAGATCCAGCTACTGACGGCTTTATTCTCGTGTTACTTTCATGTCCAACCTCCCAAGGGAGGGGTTCTGACTGGCCCAGTCCATCTTCCCAGGCCAGACACCTTCATAGTCAGCCACGGACTCATTCCTTGGTTCCACAGGGGTGGTGGCTGCAGTGATGTCCACAGAGAGGGCCGGTGCATTTGCTGGCAGGTCCAGCACAACAGGACAAGAGAGGGCTCAGTGAGCAGGGAGAGTGAGCGTGCTGGGGTCTCCACAGGAAGCTGCCCCAAGGAGGTGAGTTTTGAAGACAGAAAAGATCAAGGGTCTATTCCAACTATACTTCAATTAAAAAAAAATAGATGAAAAAACAAAACAAAAACAACAAAAAAGATCAGGGAGTCCACAGAATGCATTTCCAAGTGAGATGAGAAGGGGTGGGTTTCGCAAGGGCAACTTGAGATGAATTTGACCAGAGGACATTGGCATTTGGAAAGGCTGCCTCACCTGATCAAGTTCGAGGTCTCATTGCTTGTGCTCAATTTCCGAAATGACGCACCCAGGTCCAGCTGGAAGGTTGCATCTGAACCAGGGTGCCAAGCTGAGGGGCAGGTGCCCAGAGCTGTTGACCCAGAGGGGGTGTCTCCTCTGCTTTGGGGAAAGTGCTGTATGGGTTTGCTGCACGCAACTCCATAAAAAAAATTGGCCATATCCCATAGCCCCGTCTTACCAAGGAAACCAACCTTTGCATGTAACTCCTCAACTTTCCAGAATTTCTCCCCACCCCCACATGCCAAGTAACTAAGATCCACTTGAATGCAAGCTCCCTTCTGTGCTTGTTTATCCCCTCTGAGCAAGGAACCAAAAAAACAAAAAACCACAAGTTGACAAAAACGTGAAGTCAAATATTTTAATGGTATCCATGTTTTTTAAATCATTGAGAGTCAGACCCTCTCCTTCCACAGTCTGCAAAATATTTTGGAATGGCCTCAAATTTCACGGAAGGAAAGCCCTTATAGCTTCCTCATGAGGGCGTGAATTCCTTAAGGGTGGGTGCTCTGTCCTACTTTCTCTGGGATCCCCAGAGCTTCTTCTAAGCTCCACCCTGCACACGGCAGAAACGTGATGAACACTGAAGGGCTCTCCTAGTCCAGTTTCTTGGTTTCTCTGCGTGATGCTGTCGTGTACTGATACCCTTCCAGGGTAAGCGCACTGCTCGTCCTGATCGTGGGACCTGGGATGTGGCTGAAGTTTGGGACCCAAGGTTGTCTTGTCTTTGCGAGAGTGAAGCCCGCTGCGGATTTGGGAACCAGTATTTATACTGCAAATTGCAGCTACTGTTTCTGGAGCTGGTGATAAAAGCAGAACATCTGACCCTAGAATCGGGACTCCTGAGGTCACCCCAAGCAAGAAAGAACGGGGATCAGATGGCCAGAGAACACAAGTCTTCTGGTTCTTTTGAGAAGACATTATCAGTTATGTTTATCCCTGCTATTATTTGTGTGTATCAATATGCTATTGGCTGAGTGTAAGAAAATCTGGCCATATTTACCAGTTTTATATAAGGAGGTATAAAAGTCAAAAGCAAGTAGTGCGCGGTGGTGCCCACAGACCTGCCTCGTGGAGCCTCCAGAGGACATTCCAGGGTGCCTGCTTCTCCGGGTTCCATGTTTTCCTCTGAGCCTGAGGAAGACTGCTTCGACCTCAGCGCCTGGAAAGGCATTTTTGGACTTAACTGCCTCACCCCTGGGTGAGGGACTTTCACCAAGATTTTCTTGGTGAGACATTCTTTGATCCCCAAGGCCGATGGAACTGCTCTTTCTTCACGTGTGTCTAGAACCCTGTTCACTGCACAGAGCAGTTCCCTAGGGCTGCTCTAGCAAAGCACCACAGACTGGGGGGCTTAGACAACAGAACTTATTAGCCATGGAGGCTGGGAGACTGGAGACCAAGGTGTCTGCTGGGCTGGTTCTTAGGCTGTGAGGGAAGGAGCCACTCCAGGCCTCTCCCCTGGGCCATCTCCCTGTCTTTTCACACCGTCTTCCTCTCTGTGTGTCTCCATGTCCAAATTTCCCTTTTCTAAGGACACCAATTACATTGGGATAGAACCCACCCTAATAACCTCTTTTCAACTTGATTTCCTCTGTAAAGACCCTGTCTCCAAATAAGGTCACATTCCAGTGCTGGAGGTTAGGACTTCAAATGAACTTGGAAGGAACACAATTCAGTAACTCTCCAGTCTGAACACCTTACATTTTATATACCGTTCTTTGCTCCTTTCCCCTCCGTAGACCATGAGCTCAAAGGCAGAGCCTGGGATCTTGTCTCGGTGTCTTCAGCACTGTGGTTGGAATCTTTAACGCACTTTAAAACATGTTTAAGTGAGTGAATCAGTAAAAAGTAGGCGCTCTGAAGACTGTTGCTGAATGAATGAGCTGTTAGCAAATTTATGCTAAGGTGCAAATGACTGATATGAAACCCTTTCTGAAAGTGGGTTTTGTTTGGGTTAGGAGCTGGTGCTCAGGGGGGAGAAAGGCCTGTGCGTGTCTGACAAAGGGGGAAAGGGAGCAATTGACAGAAGCAAAGACCAGGACAGAAAGGGGGTCCCAGGACAAGAAATGCTGATCTTTTCTTTTTCCTGGGCCCCGCCCTGCATTTGGGACTTTTACGCATTTAAAATCTTAATCTTATTACAAAAAATAAAATAAAATAAAATAAAATCTGACCTTGTACTGTAGGTGGGAAGTGATTTGGTAACCAGGTTAGACTCCCTTGGTCAAGGCAAAGTTAGAAGCACCGTTTTCTTTTTCCTGATTCGTTCATTCAGTCATGTTCTCTAAACACTAGACTATTAATGGCCCAGCAAAAATTTTGGGATGACACCCACTGTTCCTATTACCTCTTCAGCGGGCTTGTCAAGATTTCACCTTTTTTCTATCTAACAGTCATAAAGGACTGTTGCGTCCATGAGTGGATGAGGCTGCATAGAAAAGAGGAAAAGACATTTTAAGGGAAATTCTTAACTCGAAAGTTAAAAGACTTCAGAGCAAGCACACATATGCTAATGACATGCAAATCACACACAAATCATATGCAAATCTATCTCTCATCTATCCAACTCTCTTTCTGTTTTGATGTGGCCCTTGGGAAGCATCCTCCTGGAGATCATTAATCTAAAGGATTGATTTAACAGCTTTCTCATTCTTTAACCTTTTGTTATCTAATTGCCTTCATTAGCTGGGATAATGCATACACGCATCCTAGAATTTCATAAATAAGGGGCCATAATTTCCACAATGGGATTTTTATTTGGTGAGTAGTCAAATATATATATATGTATATATATATATATATATATATAAAATATATACACCCCTCATACACACACACATACACACGCACAAAAGCTCCATTTTGAAAGATGTTGTAGAAATTAGAATGCAAATAGAAGATGTAATCATAATAGTTATCCCTTTCAAATTAAGTACATGGATAGAAATGCCATCTTTATGCCATCCTTAAGAATTGTCATTTGAAATTTATTACTCTATGTCTTGGTAAAGCAAAGCAATCGCATTTAGGTACCAAATATGTCTGACAAAAGCTGTCCCAATAGAGAATGAAATCATACTAACTCTCTTATGTGAGTTGCTGGATGTCAGGCAAGTTGTCCATAAATATTCCCTAAGTATTTCTCAATGGTGCCCGAGACCAGGAATATGAAAATATGGAAAAGTACTCAGTGGCAGATTTTCTTCATCACTCCCTGGCCATGGTCTGGCCGCATGATGTAGACAGCAAAGGGTAGCAGAGTAGTGGACTCTGTTTAGAAATTTGATATCCTCAAAGGTCTTATTAACATTGAATTGCATCTCAAGGAGATGAGGGGGAAAGTTTTACGATGAAGCGACACTCACATTTGTGGGCGTATCTGCAAATACTGTACTTTCCTTTGCGCGTTATTTATCAACGTACTTTCTCACGTACAGATTTACCTAAAAGCTCAACATCTTATCTCATGAGAAGAAAAGAGACTATCCCCAAAGCAGTAGTGCCCTTTCAAAGTGGAGCTGCCATCCCAGGCACTTGGGCTGATCTGTAGACAGACAGACGTAACCGGGCATAAACAAACAAATCCCAAACTTACTTATTTTGCTTAGGCTCATACAATGCAGATTCAAACCCAAGACAATTTAGCTCCAGAGTCTAAGCTTTTAATCACTAGGTTAGGCTGCCTTGCTTTTTAGTAGGCTCACATGATGCTCTAAAAACTTCTGTAATTTGCTAGTCAAATGTAAGAGTGACTCCAAGGATTCGGTGCTGGAGGAGGTCCAAAGCAAATTAGTTACCTTCCGAATTGGGAGGAAAACATACATCCAAAAGTGCATTAAGAAATAGAAACAATTTTTTGCTTATAATCTCAGTGTAGGAAGTGATGGACTAATCTGGTTATCATCTGAGCTGTAGGGGAGTTGAGTTCTGTTCTGTTGGAGATATGAGTGTGCATTACAGATGAAGTGCAGGCCAATTATTCCCAGGGACCAGACTGAAGATTTCAGCTGAAGCAGAACGGAAAATGCCTGAGGCTTTGAAAACTGTAGCCAGGGAAGAAGATAAGGTGGAAGGAAGCCAGACAAAAATCAAAGATGGTCCACAGCAGCCTCTGCCGTGAAGCAACCTGTGATCTGCGACGCTGCTGAAAGCACAGGATCCGGAAGGGAAACGAGACAGGTGTCAGTGGGTGGGTCTGCAGCTCGTTTTCAAAACGGGTACGTGCTCCGTCTTGGAGAAGAGCTTTTGGGGCAGTCATGAAAATCCTTTTTGTCAAGCCCACCTTGATTACCCACAGTGCCCTGGGTCGGGGGAGATGGGGCTTCTTCTAACTCACAGGGGGGCTTTGAAACCCCTTAATCTGTCGTTCGGCACCTTCTCCAGCCTGCCTTCCTCTGTCTCCTCTGCCTGCCTTTCAGCTCTACCTCATGCTCAAATACGTACATAATTTTTTTACGTGTTCTCTAGCAGCTATCAGTCTTCCTAAGAGGACTCAGTTTTAGCCAGTTTTGAATCTAGGTAAGCAGGAATTTTCACAGAAAGAGCTGTTAATTTCGAGTATAACAAGTGTGGTCCAGAAAGATGGGCTAGAATTGGTTGACAATCTAGAATCTGGCCGAGCGTCCTGGAATACAGAAGATGGGGTCTTTTATGGGGACTTTAGACTAACTTCCTTTCATCAGCAACACACTGATGGTTAATATTGAGTTTGTGGTTAACTAAGATTCTTAGCTGCAAATCCCTGTGTGGTTACAGCTCTTAGGTATTCAGGGGGTCAGAACTTTTCACTTCCAGGTAGGAATCTGTGGCTCCCCTTAAAGGAAGATGCTGTATCGTTTTTTGTCACCAGAGTACAGCGCCTGCTACGATCTGACGCTTCAGATGTGTTCAATCAATGTTGAGTAATCAATCAATGAGTTCGCTATATTCTCCAGTAATTTCTTTCTGTGGTTTGGCGCGCCGCTCCACCTTTAACTTTCCTTTAAAAAAACTTTGTACTTTGGAAGAATTTTAGATTCACAGAAAAGTTGCACAGACAATAGACTTCCCCTATATCCCTGACCCCGTTCCCCTCATCGTAAACATCCTATGTTGCCCTGGTCTGTTAGTCAAGCTAAGAAACTGACACTGGTGCATTTAGTATTAACTAAACTCTAAGTTTTATTTGGACAGCACCTGTTTTTCCATTAATGTTCTTTCTGTCCCAGGATCCCATCAAGGGGATCCCACTGCATTTAGTTCTCATGTTTCCTCTGTCTCGTCTGACCTGTGACAGAGTCCTCATCTCTCCTTGATTGTCATGACCTTCACAGTTTGGGGGGTACTGGCCAGGTGTCCTGTAGAATTTCCCGAATCTGTGGTTGCACTATGTTTCTTGCATGATTAGACGGGCGTTTGGGGGTTTAAAATATCCTTTTTAAGACAGGCAATTCATTTAGCTTTTTCTGGCTTTGTGTTATTTGCAGATAATGGTTGAGCCTTTTTTCCACATCATCATCTGAGTTGCCAATAAATCTAGGTACATGTGGGTAAGGACAAGCATCTCTATCAGCTGAAACCCTATTTTATGAATGAGGAGGGTTTGATATGATATTTCCTTTCTAGTGTCTGGCTATTGCAGTTTTCCTTTTAATGGTCCATCCTGAAGTTGTTTTGTTTTGTTTTTTACCGGGATAGGTATCAAATTTACCTATCTTGGACATTCTCCTGTCTTTGCAGAGTGTAATGGGGTTGTGCCCGTGAGATCGTAGGTACACGACGTTGGGTTGGCGTACATGCGTTAACACACGTGAAGTCACATATCTGAGTTACTGAATCAGTACATGGTGAAAACTCTGTTGATAGAGTTTGTCAGGATTTCAGCCAGGCATGTAGCAAGGTGTCTCACATGCTATGGACAAAACAGAGGGACACAGACCATCAGAGTGGAATTAGGCGACTTTGCTTCTGGTGGAGTGACCATCCCCGAGTGTTGGTTGATGACCTGGGATGACCCGTGGGGTTCTCTAGGAGGGCTTTGCAGGGGTTTCCATTCTGAACTACACTAGTAGCCACAACTTGTAAAAACGCAAAAGGTGGGTAAGAAAAGGAGTGCATGACCCAAATCTGGCAGATTTTCCAGATTTACCTATCTAACTCCTTAGGTGAAAGTCATAACGCATCAAAATGATCTTGACTGCAGAAGTTTTTAGGCCAAACTAACTAGAAAGAGTAATGTAAACTTACATACCAATAACCAATTTTTCATGAGTGTTTAGTTTTCTGTGGCTTCCATAACAAAATAACGCAAGCTCGGTGGCTTAATGAGCAGAAATGTATTGTCCCCAAGTTCTCAAAGACAGAGAGCTGAGATTAGCTGGGCTAGGTCCACTGGAGAGCCCCGAGGAAGAATCCGTCCCATCCTCTCTCCCAGCTCCTGGTGGTTTGTTGGCAGGCTTTGGTGTTTGTTGGTGTGTAGAAGCATCACCCCATCTCTGCTTCCATCTTTGCTGTGTGGTGTCTGTGTCCAAGTTTTCGCTTTTTATAAGGATACCAGTCCCATTGGATTAGATACCCATTCTACTCCACCATGATGTCATCTTAACTACCTACATCTGTTATAACTAAATAAGGTCACATTCTGAGGTCCTGGGGGTGAGGATTTCAATATATGATTTTTGAGGGCACACAATTCAACCCATAACAAAAATTAGTGGTTTATAGCAAAACTTGGTGGTTTAAATCACACAAGATTTATTGTGCTCACAAATCACGTAGGTCTGGAGGTCACATAGAGCCCAGTGGGAATGGTTTGTCTCTGCTCCATGATGTCCGGGGTCTCACCTGGGAAGAATCCTGGTGACGCCCTGGCTGGAACTCATCTAAAGGCTTGATGGCTCACACGTCTGGTGCCTGGGCTGGGCTGCCTCAAAGACTAGGACTGCAGACCTAAGCACCTCCCTGAGACCTCCCATGCGGTTGGGCTCCCACCCAACATGGCTGCCTCCAGGTCATCAAACTCCCACCTGCCAGCTCCAGGCTCCCCAGGTGAGAGCTCCAGTGAGTAACGCAGAAGGTATGTTCCAGCACTGGAAGTTACAGAGCATCACTTCCTCATAATCCTGGCATAAAACCATTGCAGGCTACCAGATTCATGGGAAGAGGAATTCAATTATACTTGTTGATGGGGGAGTGGCAGAGTCATATTGTGGAAAGACAGGTGGAACAGGAATTATTGAGGGGGCATTTGGGAGAAGTACAGTCGACCACAAACAGTTCTCCTCCACACAGAGTTAGGGCTGATTGGTTGTGAGGTAATCTCACATGGCCTGCCTTTTGGGATTTCTTTCTTTCTTTCTTTCTTTTTCCCTTCCTCCCTTCCTTCCTACCTTCCTTCCGTCCGTCCTTCCTTTCTTCCTTTCTTCCTTCCTTCCTGTTTCTCTCTCTCTCTTTGTCTCTTTCTTTCTTTCTCTCTGTTTTTCCTTTTTCTTTGAATTCCTTTGGTGTATTCCCTATTCTTTCTTGATTCAATTTTTCCATAGGAAAAAAAAACTATTTAAAAATTCATTCTATGACATACAAGAATACTAATTCAAAGTTTCTGTTCTATGGGACCCAGAATAAATCATACCAGACCCTGGTGAGACTTACAAAAAAGGTTTTGAAAGTAAGAGAAAGCCAAAGCAAAAGGAAAGTCCTGGCGTACATGCAAAAATTCAGTGTCTGTGCTCAAAGCAAACCACTGCAAATAGCTTTTTGTTTCAAAGAAGATTGCACAAATCCTCATGTAAAAATCAGTACAGAGTGTTTTCATCTCAGGGAGAGAAGATACAGGGCATATTATCTGTTAGAGTAGAAACTGAAGACAAGCCTTTTCTGTCTTGAGATTGTGAGGCTAGCATTAACCAACAATAATTCAAATTCTTCCCAGGCCTCAAAGAGTCCTGGCTCTCACTCTCACCATCTTGACACCACGGGAAATTCCAGGTATGCTTTTCATCATCAACGAAGCAGGGTTATAGCTTTTCCAAGCTGTTCATGACAGGCTTTCATCCTCTCATCCCTGCTCTCTCAGTTCACATGGGGTGAGAATGGCTGCTCATATTCTCCTGCTGATTATCTGTGGTGGCTGCTAGAAACTTGCTTCCAGAAAGTTCACCTCCTTCCAGGACAGTTAGCCGTCTGATGGCTCAGGAATGTCCTCTCCGCACTGACCCAAACCCACCTCAACCTACATGCAGAAGGGTGACCTGGTCGTCATTATGGGTTCAGTTGAGAATGGTCTCCCCGACGTGTCCTCTGTCGCCCCATCCCCTGTCAGAACCCAGGCCCCACACAGCCCCAGAGAGGGATGCACACACGTGCTGCTGTGACAGACGCTACTGGCCGGTCCACCGTCACAGCCTCTGTGACGTGTAGGGTGTTCCTGCTGCAGTTAGAATCGATGTTTAGATAAAAACACATCCATGGCTTCCTTGGGGCTTGTTTCTCTGTCTTCTTGAATTAAAGGCTAAGTTTACTTCTATTTCTTTAATTCTTTATAATGAAAATACTTTAGGGTGAGATGTTTGCCTCTCAGGATAGCTACTTAGTGGTCTCAATGTTTTATTATAAAACAATAGTTACCAGATGATCCAGCAATCCCACTCCTGGGCATGTATCCAGAAAACAGGAAAACTCTAATTTGAAAAGATACATGTACCCCAATGCTCATAACAGCACTTTTCACAATAGCCAGGACATGGAAGCAACCTAAGTGTCCATCGACAGATGAATGGATAGAGAAGATGTGGTACATATACACAATGGAATGCTACTCAGTATTTTAATAATTCTTCTGAGGCTTGTTTCTGTTATTTCCCCCCATTTTTCCTACTACAAGCATCACTCTTGCATGTATCTCTCATGGGGGTCACGTTGGGGAGTTTCTTCAAGGAGGGCATGTACATGTGACATAGAGAAACTATTGGAAATGCACATTTCTAACTTCAACAAATGTTGCCCAGTTGCCCTCAAGGTAGCAATTCACACTCAGAGGTTGGAGTTTTAACTGTAATCTTTTATTAATCATATCTGGTTTGCAAATGTTCAGAGTATATGGCTTATGTTGAGAAATCCTACAGAAAAAATATATATTATTGTATTACCTTTTACTTGAATCTAACAGATCTTCATGGTTTTTTTTCTGTTTTTTTAATTGAAGTATAGCTGATTTACAATGTTGTGTTAGTTGTACAGCAAAGTGATTCAGTTATATATATATATATATATATATATATATATATTCTTTTTCAGATTGTTTTCCCTTATAGATTATTACAGGACATCGAGTAGAGTTCCCTGTGCTATGCAGTAGGTTCTTGTTGTTTATCTACTCTATATACAGTAGTGTGTGTATGTTAATTCCAACCTCTTAACTTATCCCTCCTCCCAGATCTTATTTTAAGTTTTTGATACCCTATTTTTGATACATAAAGGTTCACAGCTCTTTTTATTTTCCATTTGGATTATCCCCTTTAACAACATTTCATAATGTCAGTCTCATTTGATTTTTTTCTTGTATACACTAAAATTGTGTTAAATTATACCATTGCTCGGCTTTTTTGTTTGTTTTTGCTTAATTTTTGGCCTGCTGTTTTATTTCTCCCATCTTCAATATTACATGGTATATTATACACTCTCTTGCCTTCTAATATGTCATGTCACTTGGCTTTTAAGAAATCAAAGAGTAATTTGATATTTGGTTCTCTTAAGATAACTTGTTTATGACCTGCAGGCTTGTGGCAATTTTCCTTACGATTGCAATAAAAATTCCATATTTCCAGATGTTTACTTCCCTTAATTTTTCTTTGTGTGCTTCAATCTGTATTTCCTGTATTTTCGTCAATCACGTTTCCACTCTCTACTCTGCATAAAAGCGGTGTCTGTTATTCTTCCTTGTGTCACCCTTTTCTTCTATATTCTGGAGGAGATCTTCAAGCTGGCTCCACATTTCGGATTTATTCCTGCAATATCAATTCCCACCCTTTACTCTTCCCCATGCCAATTTACTTGCTTTATTGCACTTCTCGAATTATTTAATTTTTAAATTTTCTCACCCACGTCCCCTTTGTTGCAAGTTTCATGGACTTTTCCTTTGGCTTCCTGGAGACCTTAGTTGAATCCCATTAAGGTTGTTAAACAATCTAGAAAGCATTGTTGTGGGTGTTAAGTCAATTTTCAGAGGTGTTTCCTGACCCTGACAGTTTAGGGGATGACTTCACATCCCTCACCTGTGGGGTTATCCCCACGTTTTCCATGTGTGTGCATATGTGTGTATATTCATTCTGAAGAGAGATCTGTCAGACCCAACACTGGCCAAACGGCAGGTGGACCTTGTGCCAGCACCCAGCGTCCCGGTGCCCCGTGTAGTGAGAGATGGGAGTTGATGCAGACAGCCTGGAGCTCTCTACCGTTGTCGGCCGAGCTTCCATGTGGTCTGCATTGAGCATCTACTCAGCACCGCAGTTAGTCCTTGGATACCCTGAACTGACACAACGCACACAGGTCTCTCCAGGCTTGACCACCAAGGCTCTTTTCCTCCTTCAGAGATACCATCTCATCGGAAATGCTCTGTCCAGAGTTTCCTGTGTCTCCCTGACCTCTATGTTCCTTCATTTTTCTTATTTTTATGTGGACATGTTAAGAGTATGAAAAATGTTGATTTTTGTGTTGTTTTGGTGTCAAGGGAGCTGTACTGGACAGTCAAGGTCAAAACAACCCCCATTTATAGCAGAGGCTTGGTCCCCGAGTGGGGAGCGGGGAGTTGAGGGGGAGAAATGTCTGCTTATTGCTGCCTGTCTGGCAGTCTGCTCTGTTTGGGGCAGCAAAGAGAACGTGTGTAAGATGTTTATTTCAGCGTCTCGGATTAGTGCCCTGTGGATAAACTTTTCTTTCTGAAATATGTGTAATAAGTGTGGTTATGCTTTGCCATCTTTTGCTTTGTCTTGGAGGACTGTTTCAGAGGCTACTGGCTAGAATTCATGCTCGATAACGTGCATCCTAGTAGATTTTCTGGGAATCCCATTTCTCTATTATAAATGATTTTCATTAGCTATACTTAAACATTGTTGGGTGTCGAATACTTATCAAACAGCATCAATTCCATTGAACAGTGAACTCATCAGGGAATCACTAACTCGTGGTTGGTTCTCAATTATGTGGGTGGGCTGGCTGAATTGAAGGAAGGAAGGAAGGAACGAAGGTGGGGGAGAGAAGGAGGGAGAGATGAAGGAAGGAGGTGGGGAGGGGAGCCGGGGAGGAAGGTCTGAGTTCCTGATTCCAAAATCTGCGAGATAATTAGAAACATGCATGAAATGAAATAGAGCATTTTCTACCTACAGATCAATGGAAGTAAAAGTCCTAATTAAAGGGAAAAGGCAACATTCAAATAAGCAAAGTACATTTTGTTTTATGTGCATATATGCTAATATTTTAGAGTTAAGAGCCATAGCCAGAATACAACTTCTATCCGGACAGTTTTGTTAATATTTTTGTTATAAATTTAGAAGCATAGGATATACTAGGCTTTTTATAAATGTCACAGCTTTTAAGTCACTGCAAAGCTGGCAAAAATCCATAGCTCTTCCGTATTTCAGTAATAATTCCCAGGCTGTTCTTTTGTGTATTTCTTTCTCTTGCCAAGTGCCTCCACCAAACAATTCATTTATTTCTCATTAACTTCAGCCTTTCTCTGAGTTACTTCATCCATAGCCTTAAAAGAATGCAGTTAGCCTTGCCAAGTATTTTTGCATGTTTCTGCTTTACTTATAGTTTATCTACTTGTTTCTGTAGTCTTTGATTCCAGACTTATTAACTGACACAAGAAAGAATGCATTGGAACCTTCACCTACTTACTGTTAATAGATGTTCTCTGAATAGTGTCTCTTTGGAGAGTCGTCCTGTCCATACAGAATTTTCCTCCGATAGGTCATTTAGAAGTCTTCCTGACATTGAAATTTATTTGTGATTTTCCCTTCAGGAAAATTGTTTCCCCAGGTAAATCATGCCTTTGTGCCAATGAATCAGACAGTCTGGAGCACAGTTATCTGTGATTCAGTTACATTTGATTTTTGTGAATTGGCTCAGTTTTACCATAAGCCTGCCGTGCCCTCAAATTCCCATCAACATGGAGAGCTACCAAAGACGATGTCTCGGTAGGAAATCCTGTGACTTTTCACAAGGTACATGCTGAAAATCAGTATTCTCTGTCTGTAAAAATAATAATAATAATTACCTTTAAACTTAACAATGTGTAAATTTTTTGTCAGAATTTCTGCTCACAAAAGAATGTGAGCTGATAGCTTCTTATGTCAACCTGAGGATAAGTCATGGCCCCAAGAGTGTTTGGAAGACATAGGTCTAAATACCATCCTAATTAACATTGTTAGACAAAGATTAATTAGTTTACCACGGATTCACAGGGCACCTGGAACGTGATTGTTCATTATAAAGAAAAAAACCACATTCCACCACACTTAGATGAAATGCTAATTCTGGAGTTTGTAAAACTTGACAAAGCCTAAACAAGCTAATAATATTTTAAGAAAGATTTTAATACCATGTTGATGAATAAGACCAATGGGAAAGCGTTTTCAATTATGCATGACACACTCTTGTCCTTTGTACTATAAATAAGAGAGTCAGGGTCAGTTGCTCACATTGTTGCCGGCTGGATCACAGGTTAATGACCCAACGTTTTTTTCTAGAAGGAATGAACTGTGTGTGTTAATTATGTCAGTTGCTAATTCAGTTCCTCTGTTCACTACTTCTGGGTCTATTTTGAGCAAATGATATCAATGAAGTTGATAGAACAGGCACACAGCATCGCCCATGATGCCTGCACGTGAGTGGCCACTTGGGGTTTTCTATACCAAGCAAAGAAGTTTGGCTTTAGAAATGAGAAATGCATAATGACAAAAGGTAAGAGAAGGGAACCCAAATATTAGGCACCAATAACATAGAAAGAGGCAAAGGAAGGGTGCTGTGAGAGAAAAGCCATAGGGGATTACTAAATTCAGAAAAATATGGCGCTATCGTGGAAGGTCACAAAAAGTAAGTCAGCTCTAATTTAATGTTAAGTTCTATTTGAGCCTAAGGATGGATAGCCCCTCTGCCTGGAGATGGGAAAATGTAACAAAGGGGAATTGTCAATGCTGGGATTCCCCTATAAAGCCTTTCCCATTCTTCAGAATTATTAAGGAAAATGAAAACTTTCAGAATGGTGTAATGGCTGGTGACATGACATTCTTGTAAACTTCCCTTCTTTCCAAATTATTTGCAAGGCAAAAGGTACTTCCTTGGATGGAGAAATCTCCTGAAATGGTGACACATTGAAACTGAGGTTCACCTTGAACATCAGCTTGATGTTCTGAAGTGTCATAAACTTTACTGGCATTATTTCATCATTTAAACCTTCCAGCAACAGACAAGTCCCATTATTTTCTCTATGAAAAGTGCTACCCCTTGAAAAAAGTGCCAGGTCCAGTTTCACTGCTGAGTCCCTTCCAAACTTCAAGGATAGAGTCAATGCTATTTGAACCATTACAGAGCTTTAAAAAGACTTCTGTTTTATAAGTTCAACAAAACTACAGTATCAAAATGTGATGAAAATACCGCCTGGTACACACACACACACACAACACACACACACACACACACAACTCAGACTAAACTAAGTGCATACATTTATGTGGATACAAAAATCCCTACTTAAAACAATAGCAAATAGAATTAAGGAGCATGTAAAGTATGATTCTCCATGACTTATCTCCAAGTGTGCTAAGTCAGGGATACAAAGAAAGCTTTCAATTAAAATATATATACTATATATGTGGGGGGGGATAAAGAAGAGTTTATTATTAAGGGAATCCTCTCCAAGCCTTGAGCATTTAATTACTCGGCAAGGACCCTGAAGATGGAGGTAATGTTACAAGCTTAGCTCTTGAAATCTGTTTTTTTTTAATGTATTTTTGTATGCTTAGTGAACGAAGGCAGTCACAAAAAAGTTATTTTTGTGTCCACTTATTTCATATTAATGTATAACACAATGTTTCCATCTCAATATTAAGAAGATAAGCAGAGACGCCTTCCAGAAGAAGATGTACAGATGGCCAACAGGCACATGAAAATATGCTCAACATTGCTAGTTATCAGGGAAATGCAAATTAAAACCACCGTGAGATGCCGGCACCCACACCCATTAGGATGTCTGAAATCCTAGTTTCCTCACCTCTGTTTGCAATCTTTTCCTCCATTTATCCCAGATAACCACCAATAATCTTGTTTCTGTCACCAGAGAATAGCTTACCTTTGATAGAATTTTGTACAAATGTACAATACTTAATCCTTCATGTCTGGTTTCTTTTACTCAGCAAAATGATTTTGAGGTCCATCTGCATTATTGCATGCATCCCTGGTTTATTCCTTTTTATTGGTGAGTAGCAACTCATTGTATGGCTATATCAAAATCTGTTCATCTTGCTGATGGGCATTTGGGATGCTTCCTGTTCAGGTGTAATACAAATAAAATTACTGTGAACATTTGTGTACGAGTATTTGTGGGGTGTATGTTTTTATCTCTGTTGGGTAAACATCTAGGAATGGAATAGCTGGGTTATATGATAGATATATATTTTCACGTTTGAAGAAAGTGTTGAAGAGTTTTGCAAAGTGTTGGACTGAATTGAAGTCAACTGAAGTGCTTTCCACGAAACAACACTCAATCTCTCTTGAACTCACCCCGTAAGATTTTTTATCCCCAATACCCTGTTTAAAAATTTCTTGCAGTCAGATGGATGCTTTACAGTATAAATTGGGTCACATCGTTCCCCTCCTCAGCAACCTGCCATGGCTTTCCATGAATGTGGAACCACATGGACTCTGAACTCTGAGTAACAGGGTCCCACGAGACCTGGACCTCCCATCTCATCCGTGCCCGAGACCCACCTTGCTCCACGCTGGCTCTATTTCTGCTTCTGGAATAAGCCAAGCTTGTCCGGCTTCTGGAAATTTGCACCTAGCCCTCTCCTTTCCTGGAATGCTCTTTATTCAAGCATCTCATGAAGCACCGTCTTTGTTCTCTCCAATATCTGATCTCTTCAATAGAAACTTCTCTAAACATCTTATCTCCATGACGACACAGTCTCACTCTATCTCTCCTCACTTCTCTGTCCTTCAAGGCACTCTGTCCACATGAAAGGACCCATGTGTAGCTGACTGGTCCATCTCTCACTAGGACATAGACGTGCAGGGCTGCGGACTTCCTCTGTCAGATGGTCTAGGGGATGCTGCCTTTACAAATCACCGGAGAATCAGTGTCGGACACCATGAACTTTTGTTTGGGCCTCACGGTGAGTCCACTGTGGGCCTGGGTGGTTTCAGAGCCACAGGCTGTGTGCTTAGAGGCCTCTCAGGCTGAGACGTGCCCTACCGTCTTCTGGCTACACCATCTTGGACACAGGGGAAAGGCGCTGCAGGGAATCCAGTGGAGAATTACGCACTAGATCTTAAATACTTCCCCAGAACTGACACCAGCTACTTGTGTTCATACTCTACTTGCACAACGCCGCACGGCCACACACAGCTCTGAGGCTGTGTGGGCCTGAGAAGCAGGGGCAATGATGGGAAGGGGGCAGCGGACCTGCCCACCACTGCCTTTCTACTCTTTCGACCCAGAGCACCTAGAACTTGGCCACCAGGGCATGGCTTACAGTTGATCCTCGGTAGATGCTTATTCAATAAGATGAAATGCGTCCAGATCTTGGGTTTTCTTGCCAGGGAGGCACAGCCCTAAGTAAACCCAAAAGAGCTTGTGCCATCAGCCCTACTCCCTTCTTCCAGTACCTTTTATTAGACAAGAGTCTCTTGTACTTCATTTCCCTCGCATTAGAAATGATGTGTTTGGTAAGGCACTAACACAGATGTGTGAATTAACTTACTATATCATCCTGCCACGAAGAGCTGCTATTACACATGGTGGTTCCAGTCTGGGAAGGCTATTTTTTTCTAAAGGATATCTTCCTGGTGCTTTCCAACTACAAGACAGCGGTGACCACCTACTTCTAAAAGGATTGTTTTCTCTGATACCTTCTATCTTGTTATGTCTCATCACTGATTGCGTTACCTACTGATACTGTGCAATTTATCCTCAGCCCAGCATGACGGACTAAAGTTAGAAAAACAGCAACCCTGTCTTTGAGTGTTCCTCCATTTTTATTGGTACCAAGGTCTTGTCTGTGCATAGAATGATGTCCTCAGCGTGTTGGAGGTCTGAGGAATCGTCCATTCTGACTTAGAGAGGAGCAAAGCAGAAGCCTGGGAGGTTGGAGGAGTTACCCAGTTACACAGCTAGTTAAGGGAAGATTAGGTGTGAGAACTTGAAGTCCCCACTTCCAGCCAAGAGACAAACTGTACAAGAAAAAAAAAAATTTATGTTTACTAAGGAGTTGGTTCTTTAAAAATTCGTGAAGGTGGGAATTAAAACGTGGTTCAAAAGGATACATGCACCCCAATGCTTATAATAGCCAAGTGCTGTTTAATAGCCAAGACAGGGAAGGAACCTAAGTGTCCATCAACAGGTGATTGGATACAGAAGATGTGGTACTTATCTACAATGGAATATTACTCAGCCATTAAAAAGAATGAAATAATGCCATTTGCAGCAACATGGATGGACCTAGAGATTATCATACTAAGTGGAGTAAGTCAGACAGAGAAAGACAAATACCATATGATATCACTTCTATGTGGAATCTAAAAAAATGATATAAACGAACTTATTTACAAAACAGAAACAGACACAGAGACAGAAAATGAACTTATGGTTACCAAGGGGAAGGGTGGTGGGAGGAATAAATCAGGAGCTTGGGATTAACATACACACACAACTATGTATAAGATAAATAAACAACAAGGACCTGCCGTACAGCACAGGGAACTCGCTCAATACTCTGTAATAACCTAAATGGGAAAAGAATTTGAAAAAGTATAGATACATGTATATGTATAACTGAATTACTTTGCTGTACATACAAAACTAACACAACATTGTTAACCAACTCTACTCCAATACAAAATAAAAATTAAAAAAAAATCTATCTTACTTTGAATACGTCAGTAGGAACACACTATCTTCTCATCAGAAAGAAATTACTACTTAATTCCCAGTGTGCCCTTAGATCATTGTTGTTGAGTCTGGATTTATAAAACACAAACAAACAAGCCCTTGAGGTTTCCATGAAATTTCATCCTGTATTTCTGGGAAATGACACGGAAATCCTTCGTCACTGAGAGGAGCTAAGTGAGATATAAATTCAACTTTTTCTAGCAATTGTGTGTAATCTATAGATGTCAAACCCTCAGAATTGATGTCATATTTACTCTGTAGGAAAAGTTAATTCTTACTAGCTCTTCTTGAGCAGAAATCCTGGAGCCTATGTATTTTGGAACAATTAGAGAAAGAACTGAAAAATGAGAGGGGAAATCTTTTTTTTTCCCCCCAAAGTCCATTAAAATCTCGATGGTGCTGTCTGCTTAAGCAACACATTCCAGACGAAGGGAACAGGGTGTAAAGGTTAAGGGCACAAACTCTGGAACCAGACGGTACATGCCAATCCCACTGCCTCTTACTAGCTGTGAGGCCTTTACCAGTGGTGCTGTGTCTGTGTAAACTAGGGATGCTAAAAATCATAGTACCTGCCTTATAGATTGTTGGCAGGTTAGATGAAATGCTACAGAAGCATGAGTTATTTCGACTTGCTCTGTGTTGATCTGCATCACTCACTTCTTTTTTTTAATATGTATATATATTTTTTTTTTATTGAAGTATAGTTGATCTACGTTTCAGGGGCACAGCAAAGTGATCCAGTTACATGTACTTAAACATATCTATTCTTTTTCAAATTCTTTTCCATTGTAGCTCATTATAAGATATTGAATATAACTCCCCGTGTATACAGTAGGTCGTGTTGGTTATTTTAATATAATACTGTGTATCTGTTGATCCTAAACTCCTAATTTATCCCTCCTGCCCAGCCGACACCAGCAGTGGCGCTGTTGTCATATCCACGTTCTCTGATGGAACAGAAGGGCCATCCTCCCAATAAATACTGTCGGGTATCCACAGCCACCGTTGCACAGAGGGATCTCAGATTTGAAGGTGATGCACATAATTACCTGACTAATATTAACTAATTATAGAGGTCGTGGGGGTCACCCCAAGCCTAAATTAGCAAAATTCAAGTGGTGTCTCTTGTGGTTCCTTGAACGTCCTGGCCACCCATAGGGTCACACAGGACAAAGGCTTTGGAGGCATCTTTGACTCCTCTCCCTCTCAACCCTACATCCAGTCGTGCAGTTGATGTGATACACGTGCACCTGCCCAGGTGCTCTGGCTCTCGGAGAGCTCAGGGAAGGCCTCGTCCCTGCTGGGTTCGCCAAGGCCTGGCGTTCGGAAAAGATGCCCAGGTGGTTCCGACATACTCTGGTTTAGGAGCTGCTGGTATTATTAGGTAGCTATTGCTGATGTAATGTAATCATCGCGATGACATGCATTATGATATATAATAATATATTTTAATATCACAAAATGCATTTAATATACATGACATACTTTGGCCATGTCTAGAGAGCTAGGAAGAGTTTAACTCAGATTTTTCTTGGGAATGTAAATTTATGAAGGTAATTATGTGATTTTTATGAGTCTGGATTAATTATCAGATTATCTCTATTCTCTCTGAGAGAAGGATCCAGCCTGCATAAGCCACACGGAGAGAAGGAAAGGGTCAGAGAGCTGATGGCCCTTATGTAAAATTTGTTTAGGAAGCAAAGACAGTCCTGAGACTGGTAGAACCCCATCCCCTCTCCATGGCTTTAGGAGGAGCGCATCTCAAACCTGAGCATGGACACACATCCCTGGGGATCTGGTTGGATGCGGACTGATTCTGCAGGTCCAGGTGGGGCTTGAGGTTCTACCTCTGTGTTTCCTGGTGATGCCAATGCATCGTGGGTCACACGCTGAGAAGCAGGGTGTGGAAAGAGACACAGGCTACCCACTCCTCGTGCACCAGGTACCACGGTCAGATCCAGCAGCATCGGGAGAAGCAAGGCCAAGTTCCCACCCTCAAAGGATGCAGATAAAGGGACAATTTTAATACCGTGAGTTTGACGTTGTAATGAAGGCGCACAGAGGTTACCGTGGGAACACGGGTGAGACTGGGGACCTCTGGATGGCCGTAACCTTGGGGCAGTGTCGGACTCATCTCCTAGGGCTCAGTGGTCCTCCGGGTCTGGGAACAGGGGAACTGACTGAACTGAGGGGGAACATGGGACCCCAGGATGTCCCTTCCATCCTCCTTACCCCTCAGTCCTGTAAAACGAGGTGGCACCGGTGTTGATGTCATATCTTCATCAAGCAACACCTGAAACTCTTTGCTCACGTGACTAAAACACGTGGTTTATACCAAAGGGTGAGCAGGGCACGATGTAGCTCCTCCCAGCTGAGCTGTGACCAGGCTTAGCTTCACGTCCTGGATAATGGGACTTCCCTTTCTTTCCTACCACCCCCTTAGTATGCACTTTTTGTCTTTTTATGAACAGAAAGTTTTCCACATTTTTTTTGGTCATCAAGCTAGTTTTTTGAGTTGAGTCACTTTCATTAGAAAAGAACTCACACTATGTACTCTTCTTTAATAGTGGAGAATATGAATCATTATAATTGTAAGAAGGAGCACTTGTTTTCTTTACACAACTGTATTTTCCAGACAGCAAACATCGTCATGTATAGAATCAATTGAATTACTTAGCTACAGTTTTCGCATTGTCTATATTTGATATATTTGTCACACATTTGTCAACTACATTACGTAGGTTGGCAAAGAAGCTGTCGCTCTTTCGAAATTCTAACCATGGAAATTGTAAAATCACAGAGAAACTGTTGAGCATTCCACCACGAGTTGATAACATGTTTGTGTAGAAAAATAGATATGCAAAAAAGTGAGATGGTGGCATCATTAAATCCACAGCTAATCTTCTGATAGTATTGGGAGGGGAAGTCACATTTTCACGCGTTTTGTCTAATGAGACACACAGGTGGGCAAGGACAGGTCCAGACAAGTCCCTGCTCCACAAAGCATGGCCCGCAGGAGGGACCGTAAGTCCTCTTGTGCACGTGGAGAGGTCCCCACCTCCTGCTTCCCAAGACCCTGATAAGTAGGAGGATGTGTAGGCTGAGATCCTTTAAAAAAAAAAAAAACTAAATATCTATTTGGAACAACATGAACTGGAAATACTGTTGGGAGAGCACACTCTATAAATAGCACCTCTATTCTGGCTCCCATCACATCCTATCTGTGACATTTGAGAGCCTCTTAAGGGACAGACCGCTGCCTTGGCCGCCCTGGATGGGTTCTTATCCACAAGCAGGGCTGACGGGAGTGTCTGGGGCAGCCCGGTGGTGCCTCCATAAATACCAGCATCGTGGAGTAAGGCCACCCTTCCCTTTCCGAACTTTCTCCCCATAAACTCCTCTCACGGTGCAGACACAATCCTCAGCCCAGTCTCTCCCGTGTCCCCACGGCAACCTCTGTGCGCCTTCCTTACAACATCAAACCCACGGTGTTAAAATTGTCCCTTTATCTGCATCCTTTGAGGGTGGGAACTTGGCCTTGCTTCTCCCGATGCTGCTGGATCTGACCGTGGTACCTGGTGCACGAGGAGTGGGTAACCTGTGTCGCTTTCCACACGCTGCTTCTCAGTGTGTGACCCGCGATGCATTGGCGTCACCAGGAAACACAGAGGTAGAACCTCAAGCCCCACCTGGACCTGCAGAATCAGTCCGCATCCAACCAGATCCCCAGGGATGTGTGTCCATGCTCAGGTCTGAGATGTGCTCCTCCTAAAGCCATGGAGAGGGGATGGGGTTCTACCAGTTTCAGGACAGTCTCTGCTTCCTAAACAAATTTTACATAATGAGAGTCCTGGAGAGAAGTGGGGAACTCATGCCACTCTGATTCCTACATTTGAGGCCACCTAACCGTGAGCTCAGACATCAGCACCCCTGATGTTCAGGTAGCTATTTGGAGAACATCACTGAACTTTTTTGTTTCAAAGAAAGAACACTACAGTCTGAATACCACTTGCATGTTTGTCCCATTTTCAGGGGAATATTGCACTCCGAGCATGAAAGACAAAAACCGAGTGTCATGAAATACAGCCTATTCCTTCCTCTGAAGATAAAGCAAAATAAAACAACACTCTTATCTCAGCTTCCAAATGAATTTTACCTGAAACTTAACCCATTTTCTGATCTGTGATCTGCTGAGTTGTTTGTATTCTGCATCATCCCACCCTGGAACTGGGCTGCCTTACACACACACACACACACACACACACACACACACACACACACATTAAAATAAAAATTAAGGATAATGCCACTTTGAGCTGAGCTTGACCATGGGTGATCTCCCTTTAGACGGTGTCACTTTAGAATTATTCAGTAATTCTGCTGCATCTGTTTTTTAAATTTGAGCTGGGTTTAAAGTTAACCTCCGAGGGACCTGAGCTGTGTGTCTGTGATCTGTTCTCCCTGGAGGGACTCCCATCCTGGGACCAGGCAGGTCTTGCTGGCCTCCTGGAGTGGAATTCTCTGTGCTCCCTTGCTGTGTCTCAATGCCACACCTGGAACATTCGGACTCAGCTTTCCTCTCCCCCAGCCCTTCGCTTAGAGAGGAGAGGTCACTTGGGTTGAACTATGGACCCGGCTCCTCAGCCCTGTGGTCCTGGATCGTTCTAAAGCACAAGCTGTGTCCAGCAAGTGGACCCACGAGGAATCGGTCTGCTGCCCTCCAGGTATGGCCCCCTGAGCCCTCCTGCTACGTCCGTCCAAGGAGGACCTTGCTGGGGTGATGTGTGGAGCAGCTTATAACACTCTGGTCCATTGTCCATGGAAGCAACACCAAGAGAAAGAGCTGCAGTGCTTTTGAAACAGCAACAGGTGTGAGGTCCTGGATGGGCCAGTCTGGCCTCCGGAGACTGTGCCCCTGGTCTCCCCTCAGCCTTTGCTACAGTCTGCACGGCATCTCCACCGTAGGAAGTGTCGAATGCACGTCTTTTGGGATTAAAATTCTCTGAAATATTTTATTGGGGGAGGTGGCATTTTAACCTTATGCCTGGCATACCTAATTGCTTGATTGACATTGAGCTACAAGTGCATAAACATTTTTTACGTAAAATAATATTTTGAGCCTTGACTTCAAAGGTGAGTGCAGGTGAAGAGGAGATCCTTGTTTAATTAAGAACAAGACCAGAAAGAACAGACCTTAAAGCACTGGAAACACTGATGCAAAGATTATTTTTTTTTTTTCTGAGAATCAGCACTTTAAAATAGAAGGAAGGTGATTTATTTGAATTTTATTGAATTCAAAAATTGAATTTGATTTAAAATTGAATTTTACTTAAATATACCTAAAGGTACGTGCTTAGTAAGCTGACAGCTGCCTTCGGCCGGGACGGGCAGACAGCACGTGTGCGTCTCTGCTGAGCCCGCCAGCTCCCCATGGTCAGGCAGCCAGCACACCTGTCACTCTTTCTTGGGGAGAATAACGTGAAAGAGCTACCGGTCTGACTTCACTCATTTTAAGTCGTATTTTCAAGCTCCAGACTTCCGTACAGTGAGATGTTGATACGCTTCCATTGAGAGGTGGGTCCCAGCGTCCCTCCCCTATGTTTGTGTTACCTCAAGCATTAGAATCGGTGAAAGTGATGCTGCACCTCTTCTGAGGCTAGGTAAGAAGAGGCAATATGGCCCGTTTCCCTCCTCACGCCCTCTCTGTGTGATTGCCCTGGAAATCCAGCCATCGTGCTGTGAGGAAGCCCAGACCACCCGGGGAGTCCAGGTGTGGGTATTCCAGACACCTGCCCCAGCATCCACTACCTCACCCACGAAGTTGAGCCCTCCCATGATTCCGGCCCCTTGCGCCGGAGTGTCCGGATGAGCTCCAGACTTCATGGGGCAGAGGTGTGCCTGCCCCAGTGTGTCCTGCCTGAATTCTGGGGATAATAAATGATTATTGCTGTATTAAATCACGACTTTCGGAGTAATTTCTTATGCAGTGATAGATGACTAAAACAGGTTTTAAAAATCCCTTCCTGCAGTATGCAAATTACAAGAAAATACAATTGGTGTGTAATTAAATGTGGAGTACATACAAATTACTACTGAGTAAATGACATGGCCTTAATTATGGTCACAGAGATTAGGAAAAACTATGGAATGGTTATTTGCACACTGGTTTTGTTATTTAACTAATACGAGTTCTAAAAATATATATATATATTTAAACAATTATCAAAATTTAACATAATTTTGAGGAGCATTTGTATCATTGATAATTTTGTTACATGTAAAATAAAAGTGAATATATATCCATGTGAAATATAGGTGTTAACCAGGTTATTGCCAACCGGATAATGATCTAATATAATAATATACATGTGTTATAAATAATAACATAATGTCACATTCATTGTAAAATTGGACTCATAGAGATTTCTAACATACTTGTAAATTTAAGCCACAGATTATAGTCAATAATTGATTTCTAACATGGCCAGTTCAGATTAACTTTGCAAAAAAGTCGACCAAAATGCAGGGCTATTTATTGAGGAATCATTCTGAGATTCTGTGGATCTGAGGTCTCACATACTTCTTGCATTCACAATTATTATTTTCAGGGAAATCTAATTCTCAAAATTAAATTTTATTTAGTTTTGTAGGCAAAGTATTTCTGCTTCTTCTAAAATGATCCCGTGGATGAAACGTGGAAGCATCGATAAGAATACATTTCAAGACCCAAGTATGACTGTGCTACTGATTTCTTGCATCAGAATCTCCCACCCTGCTTACCTCGCCTACATGACACCAGGGTTTATTCAGCTACCACGTGGATAACAACCTCTAGCCCACACTTTGGTTTAGATTTCTAAAAATTAGAATGCACGCCCTGGTTGCTCTTAAAAATTCTGTTTGGAACATTTCAATATATCCTTTCTTATCCTGGAATGAAAATAGCCAGGTAGCCATGGCTTCTGCTTGACCAGCGTCAGAGTCAGAGGGCAGGACGCTGTTCCTGCTGTCCCAGGCTGACCAGCCCCACTCAGAGACACAGAGATGGGCTTCCCTGAGGTCAGGCGATGGGTCACCCGGCGCCCAAAGAAGACTACTTGCTTGTCATCAGCCAGCTGGGCAACTTGCGCCCGGCCCCCTGGATCTCACAGACATTCCTTTTACACCTGGAAAATCAAAAGCGATGACATTAATGAGAAAATGTATTCCTAACTAGAAAAAGACCTGTTGACGCTCTGCCAGTCCTTGAACACTTGGGGTGGAGAGGGGACCAGAAACTCACAGAGGGCCCAGCCTGTCCTCAAGTCCCGGCTCCCATATGGGCACACCCACTCTGCACCCCATCTCCCGAGGCAGGCACCCCAGAGCCCCCTTGCCCTGGGGAACAGTGGGGCAGGCACTGTGGCTGGAGCAGTGAGAGTCTGTGAGCTCAGAAATGACAAAACAGCTCTTAAATAGTGACACTGTGATCGGAGACCCAGTTGTTGACTTTCTGCTGGCAGATCCTGGGGCGCGTCCCAAAGTGGAAACAGCCGTCCTGACCTGCACGGCCATCCTCCCCTCCTTCCTTCCTCCCCTCCTTCCTCTCCCTCCCCGTTTCCTTCTCCTTTGCTTCCGTTTCTCTTTTTTCTTCTCTTTTTAGACAAAGTACTCTGTGTCTCCATTAAATCCATTCCCAAAGTGTTATTTTGAAGAGTCCTATGCATTAATTCAGGCCCGGGTTCTAACTAGGGCAGACAGTCCTATGTCTTTTACTCGTGTGAACACAAACCCATCTCTCGTGCTTGGACACCTGTCCAAACCTTGCCAGAACCCAGGGACAGTCGGGCCTGTTGTGGTTTTCTTTTATCGGGGAATTAGTATCCGAAAGGACCGGTATGGTCAGCTCTTAAGTTTCTTGGATTTTTGAGATGTTTTTCATACCAGTTAAAAAGATTATTTTATCAGTGACCTTTGTAGACTAACTCTGTAGTAAACAGGAAAATATTCAGCCACTGTGAATTATGTAATACTTTGAAATTGTCTAGACAGTCTTAGACGGGCAGCAGATGGAGCAAATTCTTAGAAATGGAAAGCAGTTCGGTAGCAGAGTTCTCCACCAAGACGATCTCCATCCCTCTCCTGTTACAGTCTTTCCATCCGTCTCCTCTGCCTTCTTTGCTCCTCAATCCTTTGGCCCCAAGACACAGAAGGATTTATTTGGAGTTAGTTGGGTCTACCCTTTCTGCTGATTAAGTAACAGGGTGTAATGTCAGCTATGGGCCCATCCGTCATATTTCTTCAGTGTCCTTGCTGCCTGGAACAGTTTTAATAGGTGAAGAGTCAAGGGTTTTACACGGCTAGGAGAATCCGTAACTGCCGAAGGTATGGCTGTGGGGCTTTATCTACGTAGGGGAGAGATTTGAAAGGAAGGATGACAGATAGATCCTTTTGGATCATATTGTTGTTTAAACACAAACCTCATCTTCAAGCACTTTACTCCTCCCGGTACAGAAGACAGTGTGTTTGTAAGTCTGCCTTAACTTACAACCTACTTACGTGGTGGGAGGGAAATGAGAAGATAAGAAAAAGACCCGATAATCTGGTCATCATTTACTGAGAAATCAGGTGACTGTCTGATGAAGAATTAATGTGAAGCTATTGTCAGAAGAACTTTCTCCCCGAATGAAAGCAAAATAAGTCAGAGCTCTGTGTCAAGGTCCGTTAGAGGCTACAAGGAAATATAAAACGGGGCTGCGACCTATGCAAAGCTTACAAATCCACTTGGGAGCAAAGTGACGCGTGGATGAAGATGGTGACTGGACCATGCATCATCGAGTCCCCTCAAAGGACCACAGTGACAGGCTGATGGGAAAGACCAAGTTCCCGTTGTCTCGGGGACTCAGATGCGGGTGGACAGGGTGACGGCAGTTAGCTGGCCCTGGAAGGAGGTGAGCCCCAGACAAGCAGGGGAAGGGCACATCTCTGAAGATGGGAAATGGCACTGAGCAGGGCAGAGCTAGGATGCAGAGGAAGCAACGGGAGGCTAGGCGGGGTCTGCAGCCCACGCAGAGCCCGGAAAGGGGTTCGGGGCAACACTGAGGTCCCGAGAGCGCCACACAGCCATCAGGTGTGTGTGCCCTGCAGGACAGCTGCCCTGGCGGCTCTCTCGTACACCAGCTCACCAGGGTTGGAGCCGGGACACGTCCCCTTCCTGTCCTATTCCATAGAGGCCTGGAGGGCAGTGTCTTCACTGACCCCCCCACACAGCAGATCAGGAGGCAGGGATTTGTGTGCAAATAATTTATGTGGAAACACGACAGAAGGGGGGGGGGTCAGCCAACAAAGAATGAATCATCCAAGGACACGAAGGCGCTTCCCCACGTGGCCACCGTGAGGCATGGGTCAAAGGCACAGGGATGCTGACCCCAGGCAGGCCGGGTGGCGTGATCACACACCCAGCCCGAGTCCTGGCTCCTCTGTGGTCAGGCTCCCCCAGGGCGTGAGGCCTTTGGGACGTGGATGCTGGTAGCAGGTGCTCTAGTGGGAAGGCTTCACGCCAGCCACACGCCCCCCAGCCCGGAGTCTGGCGTGTGACGAATGAAGAAGGTGTGGGCCGAACTTTCCCCCCAGTGAAAACAAAACAAAGCAAAGTCAAATCACCATTTCTTTTTGTTTGCGGTACGCGGGCCTCTCACTGTTGTGGCCTCTCCCGTTGTGGAGCACAGGCTCCGACGCGCAGGCTCAGCGGCCATGGCTCACGGGCCCAGCCGCTCCGCGGCACGTGGGATCCTCCCGGACCGGGGCACGAACCCGTGTCCCCTGCATTGGCAGGTGGGCTCCCAACCGCTGCGCCACCAGGGAAGCCCTGGACTTATTTTTTAGTGATCTTGGATCCCTGGGGTCTCTGACCTATTGCCACCTTCGGGCACCACGGATTATCTGAGCCTGAGGTCAGGGGTTGGAGGTGGGCCCCTCCCTGGGTGCTGCCACCCGTCCACCTGGGGGTGTCTGAGTTGGGGCAGGGTGCAGGGGGAGGGGCAGGGCTGCCCTGTTAGGACTTTACAATG
Organism: Monodon monoceros; assembly: GCF_005190385.1. Classification (NCBI taxonomy): domain Eukaryota; kingdom Metazoa; phylum Chordata; class Mammalia; order Artiodactyla; family Monodontidae; genus Monodon; species Monodon monoceros. The sequence continues at coordinate 2,881,673 of NW_021703785.1, forward strand.
CTCCCCACGAGGACAACAAGAGCAGACTTATACCGAAAGACACTCGGAGAAGAAGGTTAGGGAAAGAATTGGTGGAAATTACTGGAAAACTGAGTCTTTGAGTGCCACTTTTTTTGGAACTGTAACAACTTATTACTTCCAGGGAAGGTTACCTTTGACCTCCGCCTGCCCTCTCCACTGGGAAGAAACTCGATGATTTCTGGTAACATACAAGGATGGATGTTGCCAAACCATGAGAAATGGAGAGTGTACCTAAACAGAGACCTGCCTCCCCCATTTCTGTGTCCCCTTTAGAAGGATGCGGGTGATTCAATTAGTGGATTCAATTAAAATGGACCGAGAACCCCAGACACCGGAGGATCAGGTGTCTTGTACTTTCCAGCCTGCTCACCTTTCATTGACTGGAAATTAACCTCCTTCGGGCTGTTGCAACAGAAACCTTAGCAGGGTCTTCATGGGATGATTTGAAAGAACAAGCATGACCAGCTTTTCCCATAAGACCTAAAAAATAACCTCCCCTCAGCAGTGCCCTCCCTGATCCGTTGAGCACCTCTCCCTCACTTTGAATCCCCTCTTGCCTTGTGCTCACAGAGGGGCTGGGCAGAGCATGTCACATTTAGAGACAAGTCAGCTGGTCACTAGGAAATCAAGTCACCAGATGTCCACTCACCTCTGCGGAGGTCACAAGTGCTGCTTGAATCTTTCGGTGAGAAAAGACTTTTATGTGGAACAGAAGCGGAGACAAAAGAGGATGAAGGGGTCGTGGGATGAACTGCCATTCTCTCTGGTTACCACTTAGGCAGATGTGTGTGTCAGGGACGACAGCGTTCACCTAGGAAGGCTTCTAATTGACATATTCAGCTAAGAGGGAACAAATTTACATTGCTTAGCTCAGAATAAAAATGAAGAGAAAATATGCATACATGTTTCTGATGTCCTGTATTTAGCCAGTTCTAAATATAACTGCAAGGAATAAAACTGCAAAGTGTTTTATCATTTAAAATGTATATCAGAGAATGAAATTTTGCCAGTTGCGACAAGATGGATGGAACTGGAGGGTATTATACTTAGCAAAAGGAGTCAGACTGAGGAAGGCAAATGTATGTTTTCGCTTATATGTGGGATCTAAAAATAACCAAATAAATATAACAAAACAGAAACAGGCAAATTCACAGAACAAACTAGTGGTTACCAGTAGGGAGTAGGCTGAGCAGAGGGGCAAAATGAAGGGGATTAAGAGGCACAGACTCCCAGGTATAAAATAAACGTTACGGGAATATAATGTACAGCACAGGGAACATAGTCAATATTTTATAATAACTTTGTATGGACTGTAATTTATAAAAATATCGAATTACTGTGTTGTACACCCAAAACTAATATAATCATGTATGTCAACTAGACTTCAATAAGTAAAAATGTATGTCACCTACAGGATTGCTGCCCTCATGTTTTACATTACTAACCAGCAAAAACATCTGGCAGGTTGTTTTCACTTTCTCCCACCTCTGTGGAAATAGGAAGAATGTGGATTCGCCTCTTCTTCCTGATGCCTGAGGCCGAGGGCGCGTGTGCCATCATGGCATGGCGATCAACAGTCTCTGTTTTGTGCAGAAAGAACCTTTGAATTTGAGTTACAAAATTTTTTTTATTGGAGTATAATTGCTTTACAATGTTGTGTTAGTTTCTGCTGTACAATGAAGTGAATCAGCTGTATGTGTACATATATCCCCCTCCCTCTTGAAGCTCCGTCCCCGCCATCCCACGCCTCTAGGTCATCACAGAGCACCGAGAGGTGAGCTCCCTGTGCTATACAGCAGGTTCCCACTAGCTATCTATTTTACACATGGTAGTGTATTTATGTCAAACCTAATTTCCCAATTCATCCCACCTTCCCCTTCCCCCGCTGTGTCCACACGTCTGTTCTCTACGTCTGCGTTTCTATTCCTGACCTGCAGCTTTTGCACAGCAAAGGAAACCATAAACAAGATGAAAAGACAACCCTCAGAATGGGAGAAAATATTTGCAAACGAAGCAACGGACAAAGAATTAATCTCCAAAATATACAAACAGCTCATGCAGCTCAATATCAAAAAAACAACCCAATCAAAAAATGGAAAAAAAAATAAAAAAAAAAAAAAAAAAAATGGGCAGAAGACCTAAACAGACATTCCTCCAAAGAAGACATACAGATGGCCAAGAGGCACATAAAAATATGCTCAACATCACTAATTATTAAAGAAATGCAAACCAAAACTACAATGAGGTATCACCTCACACCAGTCAGAATGGCCCTCATCAAAAAATCCCAAAATAGTAAATGCTGGAAAGGATGTGGAGAAAAGGGAACCCTCCTGCACTGTTGGTGGGAATGTAAATTGATAAAACCACTATGGAGAACGGTATGGAGGTTCCTTAGAAAACTAAAAATAGAGCTACCCATACAACCCAGCAATCCCACTGCTGGGCATATACCAGGAGAAAACCACAATTCAAAAAGAGTCATGTACCCCAATGTTCATTGCAGCACTATTTACAATAGCCAGGACATGGTAGCAACCTAAATGTCCATTGACAGACGAATGGATAAGCTACAAAATTTTAAAAGAGCCCTCTCCCCTGCTGCCCTCTAAGCTGTGTCACACACGTGCCGCAGCTGTGGTGCCCGGGCTTCATTCTAGCCTTTATCCAGGGCTCACAGGTGCTGAGAAGACAGGACAGGGGAACGCAGTTGGCGCTCCAGAGGCCTGGGGTCCGCCAGAGGGGACCAGCGGCTTCCCAGGACCCCCTCCTCCAGCCTTGCCTGGTCAGGCCCTGCTTCACTCGTAGGACCCATTTGAGGCTTCCTTTCTTCTTGGAAGCCCTTCCTTCCTGGCTCCCCTGAGTGGCGGCTGGTCCTTCCCCTCACTGTTCTCAGGACACGCACATCTCAAGTTGTGTTCTTGTACTTGCCCTTGATATGTCTGAACTCCTATCCCACCTTCACAAGTGGGAGCTGTTCTGTCCCAGGCCTGGCCACAGAGCAGAAAACCCAGATGTACTTTATGACAGAATGGAGGAAATCTGTGCATACAATCCATGGTGACAAGCTGTGATGGGGTGTGCGTGCAACAGAGGGGTCCAGGGCCAAAGCATCACAGAGAGTTTTGTGGATGAATAAGAGTTTGTCCAACAAAGAGCAGGGAACAGCCTCGCAGGCAGAGAACCAAGGCAGGCAGAGGCACCAGCTGTGAAACAGTGTCCCTGGGACTCGAGAACAGGTCCCCACAGTGTGCTAGACGGCCCCTGGGAGAGAGGGGAAGGTGAGGCCAGAGGGCAGATGGGTAGGACCTGGGGGTGATGGGAGGAGTCGTAGTTCTAAGGCCATCACTGACGGGTGGAGAGACTGTCAAATTACATGACCCAACAGTCCTAACGTGAGTGTCACGAAGTAGCTCCACCCAGACTCTCCTGGAGAAACTCTCTAAACCAACTTTCCTAGGTCCGGGTCCCAAAGTTCTGTCCTGGAGGTTTGGGTGGGCCTCCTGTCTTTTCAACAAAGGCCAACACGGCAGTTAGAGCACACAGGCGCTGTTGTGAGAATTTGTGCTGAGTGGGGTAGGGGAGTGGGTTGGGAGTGTGGGATGAGCAGATGCAAACTCTTATAAATAGGATGGATAAACAACAAGGTCCTGCTGTAGAGCACAGGGAACGGTATTCAGTATCCTGGGATAAACCATCATGGAAAAGAATATGAAGAAGAATGCATGAATATGTATAACTGAGTCTGCTGCACAGCAGACATTAACACAACAGTGTAAATCAGCTCTACCTCAATAAAATAAATTGAAAAAAAAGAATCTGTGCCGATATTAACTTGTGTAACCGTCGTAATAACCCCGTGAGGGGGTTCCGTGTGATCTGGTGTAGGACTGAGGAGATGCGGCCCAGAGGTGAAGTGACAGCTCTGGCACCAACCCTGGGGCATCTTGAGGTCGTGCTGACCAGTAGCCGGGTTTGGAGAGAGAAAGGGCTCCCTGTCCCTTCCTCCCAGACAACCATCTTCTGGGGTGGCTGCACCCCGGGGCGAGGGACACAGATGAGAAGACCAGTGCGTCCCCCGAGAGATGCCAGCACTGTTTCCGTGACAGATGGATGCTGTTGCTGTATCATTTTTATTAATAATCGTAGCTACACGACTGACAGTTATTATTCCATCCTTCACGTGAGGGCTTCCTCGGTAAACAGAGTCCATGCCTTTATACTCAGTCTCCCCCCTTCCTTTGACACTCTGGTCAATTCCTTTCGGATTCCGGGTCTGTTTCTAGTCTGGTTTCTGCAGTTTCTCAGAGCTTCCCGTTTATCCTCTGGGAGCCCAGGAAGGGCCTGCTGGGGCTGGGGGAAAAGGGCGGCGCCTTTATGAGCGCAGCCCCTCCTCCCGGGCCGGGCCCCGGCATCTGCTCTCCTTTGTATGCGAGCCGCACCCGAGGATGCCCGGCTGCCTTTTGTCTGGGCCGCGGGCTGCCCTCGTTGCCTGGCAACAAGCGGGTGCCTGCAACTCGAGAAACCACTCTCTCTTCTCTTCCCGTCATGGGTGTGCTCAGCCAGAAAGATGACAGAGCGACTCCGGAGGCCACGTCCTCTCCTCCCGGCTGGTCCTCGCCTCCTGGACCGGGTACTGCAGATGGTTTCCTCGCAGCTGATGCCTGATTATGTTTCGAGGGACTGCTCTGTGTTGTGCCCAGTAACGCGGCCTTTCTCTCTCCGTTGGGAAGGAGGCTGCTGTGTCTGTGTCTGCCTCCGGGAAGGAGGAGAGGGAGTTTTGGAAGGAATGGTGTTTTTCTCGGCCTCTAGGTAACCAGGCGGCCAGGCCAGGTGTCTGCTCCGTGTCCTGCCGTGAACCTGCCTGACAGATGGGAACGCTGTTAGCCCGGCCCTCGTTCTGCGTCTCCAGTGCGGCTACTCCAGGCTGGGATTTTCTTAGAAATGATGACAGCTAGTTCTTTTCCTCATCCGTCTTAGACAGACAGTCACATGACAGCCAATGCAGCTGGTTGACGTGAATCAGCATGAAGTCATTACCCCGTTGCTCCCATCTTTGTTCTGTTTTGTTTTGTTTTGTTTTGTTAACGTTTCGAGGCAATCAAGGTACTTTGAAGCCGGACGACCTAAGGTCAATTTCTCTCTCAGAATTTTATGAGCCATGTGATCTTGGGGAAGTAATAACAGTAAACTCCTTCTAATAACTAAGCTGCGTGTGTCGAGCCCTTTCTCCGTGCCAAGAATTGTGCTAAGCACGGAGCAGGAATTGTCACATTTGCATCTCACGGACACCCTGGGCAGGTGAGTCACTCACCTTATCCGCCCAATGTGGTTTCGGTGGAGGATAATTAAGTTGCCTTACTAAACCCAGAGATGGTCCTGGGCATCAAAACAAGTGGCCTCTGTGGGAGGACTTTGTTCCCTGCAACCCTGCAAAGCAGCACACAGACGTGCAACGCTGCTGCCCTGGCTTCTGTCTGAAGACAGTCCTGACTCAAGGTTCATAGCGCAGGCTCGCAGGGGTGTTTTGTCCAGAGCAAGGTAGAATCATCTCAGCACACGCTCCTTAGCAGGGGTACCAGCAGCCCCTGTGACCGTGAGCGTGGCAGCCAGCCAGGGGCGAGAACTTAGTTCTTAACACCCATGACCCCCGCATCCAGTTGAGCCCAGACTCTAATCAGAAATTCCATTGCCTACATTAATTCTAACGATGTTTGCTTCATTTTTAATAAAAGCTGACATTTCTCTGTATAAGTAAGTCTGAAACAGCAAACGAATCTAGTTGTAGTTACTCCCAGTGACACCGTTTCCTCCACCGTGTAATTTTTGGCTAAGGACCAACAATTCTGCTTAAAAAGGATGTTGGACCACTTTCCATGTTTTAGTCATACATCTGGAGCTCAATTATCGTGGCTTCATTTTTTCTATTGTCCCAGGTTATGTGTTAAATACAAAATATATATGTACTTCGAACTGAACTATAAAAGTTTGCCACTAGGTATTGGAATAAAATTGTATTTTCCAAGAACAAGCTTTGATCAAAAGGCAGGATTTTATTAAAGGACTGCAAATATTTTATGGCCCTTCTTATGTGCTTGCTGGAGTGTGTGTGTGTGTGTGTGTGTGTGTGTGTGTGTGTGTGTGTAGACACAAATAGTGTTATTGGTTGAATTATGTTCCCTCCAAATTCATATTTTGAAATCCTAACCCCCAGTACCTCAAAATGTGACTTCTTTGTAAATAGGGTCTTTGCAGATGTAGTCAAATTAAGATGAGGTCATTAGGGTGTGCTTTAGTTCAATCTGACTATGACTTATAAAAAGGGGAAATTTGGACACAGAAGCACATACACTGAGAATGTCATGTGAAGAAGGCGGGGACCCGGGTGATGTGTCTACAAGACAAGGACTGTCAGAGATCACCCGCCAGCCACCAGAAACTTGGGGAGAGGAACAGATTTTCTCTCACAGCCTCAGAGGGAACCAACCCTGCCCACACTTTGATCTCAGATTCTGGCCTCCAGACTGTGGGACAATAAGTTTCTATTGTTTAGGCACCTCAGTCTGTGTATTTTGTTATGGCAGCTCCAGCAAACCAATATAAATTTATAGATGATGGATGGATGGATGGATAGATGATTGACAGATGGAAGATTGACAGATAGATGATAATTAGATGATAGATTTAGCAACCTGCTTTGTACCCACAATCCTTTTCTTGTCTGTTTATATATATCTATATACATTTTTATTGAAGTGAAATATACATTCAGACCAGTGCACATATAGTAAGTGTACAAACTGGTAACTTTCTCAAAGTGGACACACCTGTGAACCACCATCCAGAATAAGAAACAGAACAGGACCGGACCCCAAGAAGCCCCTCTCCCAGCCACAACTCACCACCTTCCCAAAGGTACTGCTACCCTTATTTCTATCAACACAGATTAGTTTGCTGGTCTTGAAATGTATAAATGTAGGATTATATAATACGTACTATTGTTTATCTGACATTTTTCCTTAGTATTATGTTATGCAATTCGTCCATCCTGTTGGGCGTAGTGACATTTCATTTGTTTTCATTGCTAGACAGTATTCCCTTGTACGAATACATCACAACTTATTTGTCATTTTACTACCGAAGGTCATAATATTTGTTTGCAGTTTGGGACTACCACAAATAATATTGCTGGAAATATTTTCATGTAAGACTTCGGTGTACATTTGTATGCATTTTGGGTGAACATCTGCTGAGGAGCAGAATTGCTGAATTGTAAAGTGTGCATATGTTGAGTTGTAGAAAATACTACCATTTTCTACGAGAGTTTCAGTTCTGTGGGCTCACCAACACTCATTCCAAATGTTTTCTTTCTTTCTCTCCCTTTTTCCTTCTTCTTGCTTGCTTTCTTATGTTCTCTCACTCTCCGTCTCTACTTCTTTCCTTGTCTTTCTTCTTTTCTACTTTTCATAACCGTTGCAATTCTGGTGAATATGTACTGTTACTTAATTTTATTTTCATTTCCCTGCATTTTGAGCGTCTTCCCGTATTCTCATATGCTCATTGGTTACTTGGATAGACTCTTCTGTGAAGTACCATTTCAAGTCCAGCCTTCTTTTTTTTTTATAGTATTCTTTTTTTTTCTTATAGATGAGCAGGAATTCCTCGTTTATTCTGACAACTCTCCTGTTAGATACATGTATTGTAAAATCTTCGGTGGCGACTTTGGAGTTTGCATTTCCAAGTTCTTAAGAATATATTTTCATGAACAGAAGTTCTTAATTTTAATGAAGGAGAGTTTTATGTTTTCCCCCCTTTCTGGGTAGCACATTTTGCATTCTATTTTTTAAAATTTTGCCTACTCCAAGGTCATAAAGATACTTTACATTTCATGTTTACATCTACAACCCACCTGGAGTTTATGTTGTGTATATTATGAGGTAGGAGTCACAATGTATTTGTAAAACATGGACATTCCATTAATTCTGCGGCATTTATTGAAAAGATCATCCTTTCCCCACTATATTACTGTTTCACCTTAAACTTATATTAAGTGAATGCATATGAATGGACCTTCTTCCAGGTTTTCTTTTAGTTTACCTGTTTATCCTCGTGACCGTAATACACTATTTCAAAAGCTGTGTAATAAAAGCCTTGATATCTTCTAGGACAAGTTTTCCAATTTTGTTATTCTTTTTTGAGATTATCTTGGATATTCACATTTTTGAAACAATTGATGGTATTTTGATTGAGGTTGTGTTGAGTCTATAGATCAAATCACTGATGACTTTCAGTCTCTCCTTCCATGAACATAGTATATCCTTTTACTTATTTAGGTATTCTTTGACTTATTTCTATAAAATTTTCAGCTTAATTACTTTTGTTAGATTAATTCCTCATTGCTATATTTTTGATGCTATTATATTTTATATGATATCCTATTTGTTTATTGCTGGTATATAGAAATAAAATAGATTTTTGTATGTGAACTCATCAGTGCAATTGCTAAATTGGCAAATTCATTTTAGTAGCTAGTCTGTGGACCCTTTTGGGTTTTCTGTATGTATTATCATGTTGTCTGTGAATCAATACATTTTTATTTCTTCTTTTCAAAGCCTCATACATTTTCTTTCCTTAAAACGTTGGCTAGGAACTCAAAAAGAACTATTCAGTAGAAGTGGTGATGGCAGGCATGCTTTCTCATTACTAATCTTGGGGAGAAATATTTCAGTACATTACAATGAAAAAAGATGTTTTATATAGGTTATGCTGTAGATCACCTTTATCAGATGAAAGAAATCTCTTTTTATTCCTAGTGATTTTAAAATCATACATGCATGTTGAATTTTATCAAACAATTTTTTTGTATCTGTTAGGATGATCTGCTTTTTCTTAATATAGGGAATTACAGTGATCAATTCTTGAATCTTAAATCAACCTTGTATTCCAAGAATAAATCTCAGCTTGGTTTGATGGATTACATATGTCATACATTGACTGACTCAGTTTTCTAGTATTTTGTACAGGGTTTTTGCATCTATATGAAAGTGATAGCTTATAATTTTCTTTTTTTGTAATGCCCTCATCAAATTTGTCATTATCATTATGCTGATTTCATAAAAAGTTGAGAAGTACTCCCTATATCTCTATGACCTGAAATAGTCTGTGTAAGATTAGTGTTTTTTCTTCCTTAAAAGTTTGGAAATTTTTACCAGTGAAGCCATGTGGCCTGGATATCTGTATGGGGGTGGGGAATAAGGGTTTTTAATTAATAAATTTATTTGTAAGATATAGGGCTCCTCAAATTTTCTATTTATTTTTGTCTTCATTTTGGTAAGCTGCGTTCTTTTAGGAATTTACCCTTTTTATATAAATTTTCAAATGTACTGGTATAAGGGTTATATATAATATTCCTTACCATCTTTTCAATGTCTGTAAAGTCTATCATGATTTCCCTTTTTTAGTGATATTCTTAATTTTGGTAGTATTTGTCTTCTCTCTTTCTCTCTCTCATTCTATAAATCTTGTCAGGAACGTAACAATTTTACTACTACAAGAAAACCATTTTTCACTTATCTGTCATCTCTATTGTATATCTGGGTTTTATTCATTAATTTTTACTCTTATCTCTATTATTTTTGTTCCCTTTGTGTTTAATGGGTTTGGGTTTTCAAACCCCTTGATCATTTACAGGGATTATTTAATATTTAGCCTTTCTTCTTTTGTAATATATAACTTTGAGGCTATAAATTTCCTTCTAAGTACAGTTTTCACTTCACGTCACAAGTTTTATTATGTTGTATTTTTATTTTCATTATGATTTAGTAAAAAATATTTTCTAACTCCCTTTGAGACTGCTTGTTTAACTCATAGGTTTTCTTACAATGTATTAGTTAATTCCCAGTATTTGGCAGTTCCTGGCTATATATTTTTATTAATTTCTAGGTTGTTTCTAATGTGGCCACATAACACAATCTGTACCATTTCAACGTTTTGAAATTTTTTGAGACATGTTTTATGGCCAAGCATATTTTCAGTTTCAGTAGGTGTTTATGGACTCTTACAAAAAAATCATATCCCTCTTTTGTTGGTTGGTGACTACTAATTTAATTTTAGGTGCAATTAAGAACACTTGTGGTCCTTGATTCACTCCATTGGCTTCCTGGAGAAGAAGTAAAAGAACTTTAAAGTCCTGAACACTTATGTAGCCATCAGCAAAAAGACAAGCTCTATTAGTGGGACATGTTATCAGTCAAGCCAAGTGGCAGCCAATCTGTGAACAGTAAATTCACTGTTCATCTGATGCCCTCAAATCCTTGGGGGGTCTAGAATGGAGGTAGACCTGCTCTTCTTTGTAGAGGAGTGCAAAGTGTTTTAGGTACTGTAAAGGTGTACTCTCCTTTCTGTGGTCCTAAGTCCTCCCATTCATCCTTTCCCTCTCTCCCAGTGCCTTCACTCTCTTCAGTCAGGCTCTCATTGGTCCTTCACAGAAAGGACTGCCAAGCTCAATGCCAACAGACTCTTAACTGGTCTTGTTGCCTCTAATCTCACCTCTGCAAATAAGATTGTTTGTAAAGTCCAATCACCCAAGTCACTCCTTCAAGTGGCTTCATAGGACCTACATAATAAAGTCCAAACATGTTACCATGACATCTGAGGCCCCGGGACCAAGCCCTAGCCTTGTATCCTGCCTCATAACCCCATACACTGTGTGCACAGTCACCAAATGTTTAGCATAGCCCCTCACTGTCATGATTTTAGGCTGGGCCATCAGCATGGAACACTTGCCCCTCCTCACCAAACACTATTTATTCTTTTTGTTTCAGCTCCCTCTTAGCATCTTCTCTGAAAACTTTCCTAAAGCCCTTCATAGTCCCAGAGTTTGTCCCTTCTCTGAGATCCTATCCCATTTCTCCATTTCTCTTCTGTGCATAGTGTTCTGTGTCCTTCCCTGCCTGACTCACTGGAATGCCAGCTCCTGAAATATGCAGCCCTTGTTGAAGGCATTTTTCGGTCACCTCGTCAGTATTTTACATGGATCTCTGCAGACACACTCAATAAATGAATGTGGAATGGAATCCCCTAGAGCCTGTTATTGCCCATAGTAACTTGTAAAGTATGTGTACTTCTTAGAACCAGTTTTTCAAGTGAAATGAGTCATCTGAAGGTCAGGCTATATCAGTGTGATATTCTGTAAGGAAGTCTAAAGCAGGAAGCATTAAGAAAGCAGTAGCTCAGAGTTGGGGATAAACAAGATTAAGTAGAAAGGGACGTATGGGTCGCCTTCCAACTTAGAAGATTAGAATTTCCACTTTCTGCACATTAAAAATAAATCTACTATCTGAAATCAAAGGATGTGGTCAGTGAGCGTTCCCTCCCCCCACCCCTTGGAGAGCCTTGCCTCTTGACGGTCAGTGTTTCAGAGTTTGCCTCTATAACCCCGAGTTCAGATATATCAGCTGCAGTTTGAGATGCTTGAGATGGGACTTGTTGAATTGGCTGAGAAATAGAACCAAGAAGGAGTTTAGATGGTTCTCCCGATTATCTTTCACGTCCTTATCCCTTTTGGGAAAGAAGGGGAGAAAACTATTTTATGACATACCATAATGCAGTGGGTTTCTCATCAACGCAACACCCAGGCTGGAAACCTTGACGCAAGTGTCTGACCTACGCTTCTTTCATTTGCTTCTTTCTCTGCCAATAACTGCTATTATTTCTTCCCCCCAAATTGACCACAGGTTAGACATTTCCTTTCCATCACATCCCCTCTGTCCAGCTCTTGCCTCCATTGTTTCCTGATGATTCTCAGGCCCTTTCTCCTCTTGCAATCACCTTGCATGTGTCCACAGTTACCTTCCTTAATCAAGGTGTGATCAGGACACTCTGTTCCGAAGAGATCATAATGGATCCATACCACCTGGACAACCATATTTCATTTCCTCTGCCTAACTGTCAAGTCCATCCATTACTTGGGCTCACCTTATTATCCAGTCCCATCTTCTTCTTTCCAAAATGTAAAATCTAGTTCAGAGGTCTTATGACACGATGGTTAAAAGTATGAATTTGGCTCCATCACTTACAGGTTGTGACACTGAACTAACCTTTATGTGCCCCAGTTTCCTCACAGGTAAAGGGGGTGTAACCATATCACCTTACAAACTTATGGTGAAAATTAAGTGATTGTATATATAAAGCACGTCAAATGGTAACACACCTAGTCAAAGCTATAAATATGAAGTAGATGATTCTTACTGCAATGAAGTGGATCTACTTACTTTTATCAGCCCTGTGTTTGCTCTTTTCTCTCTGTTTCTACAGAATTATCTGAACTCTGTAGCCTTTCAAGACTGTGACCACATCCCAGGTCACTCACAATGATTAAGGTGTCCTCTTTACTACACTCTTCCATCTTGCTAGATCGGTTCTTCACAGACCAACATGCTGCCAGATTCTTTTGTGAAGGGTCATTTTATGTGTCAACTCAACTGGAGGTGGGGTGCCTGGATTATGGTTCTTTCTGGGTGGGTCTGAGGAGCGCATTTCTGGATGAGATTAGCGTTTGAACTGGTGACTCAGTAAAGCAGCTTGACCTCCCCTAGTTGGAGGGGAGGGGGCATCATCCAATCCACTGAGGGCCTCAACAGAACAAAAGGTGCAGGACAGGACGGAGGAGGACTTTGCTCCCTTTCCTGCCTTCCCACCTGGGTGTGCTGGGGGATATCCATCTCCAGCCCTCAGACTGGGATTCCTGCTCCCCTGGTTCTCAAGCTTTTTGACCTGGACTGAATTACACCTGGGGTCTCCTGGGGTTTCTAGCTTGCAGATGGCAGATGGTGGGACTTCTCAACCGCCATGATTACTTGGCCAATTCCTCACAATAAATCTCTATCTATCTATCTATCTATCTATCATCTATCTATCCATCCACCCATCCTGCTGGTTCCTCTGGAGAACCCTGACTAATAAGGCTTTAAGTAGTTTATGTTGATCTTCCCTAGCTAAATTTTAATTTATTCATTTATTAATCCATTTTCTCAACAAATATTTATTGAGACCATGTTACTAGCTTTACAACCTTCTGTTCAATAAACGCATCCCTGGTTTACCTGTGATCTGTACCTTTATAACATGATAATAAGCTCACAGTCTAGAGGAGACTTATCATTTTAGGATTATGTCATCAGCGCTTACATTTAATTACATCCTGGAAATGTCTGCATTTGCATTTTTTCACTTTTGGTAAAATTTCCTGTAGGTATTTCTTTATATATATATATTACATAAGTAATAAGTATATGTAATATACTTATAGAAAAATTCCACTCATATATAAATTCCATTCATGTATGAATTGCATATACCTTTCTCTCTATATATATCTATATCGTATATATTTCAGCCTACCCCACATATTCTTACCTGTGAAAAATGTTGATTGCTTAATACCTTAGAGTTTTCACTCTACAAGAAGGGGTTTGTCTTCAAAGAAGCTTTGGGAATGATGCAGACTGGAAGCCCCTCTGTAAGATTTACAATGAAAATGGGTATATCAAAGGCTCTAATCAAGTCTTCAGTAAAGAAATGATTGATTTTGTTTAATTTAGCATTTTCACACTTTCGTGGCTCTACATGATTTTTCCTAAGAAATGCAGTGCTAGGAGTTATTACAACTAAAATTCTATCTCCCAACAAGGAGTTATCATGTGACTTTGTGGAACTGAATGTACCCACAATAGATCTGAAAAGATCAAATATTAAATAAATCACTACACTGCCATGGCAATTATACTATTTGTGTAAATGGATGTATGTATATATGAAAGTTAATTATTGATTAAGCTTATTATCTAAATTCCTAATATTCTGTTTACTTATTACCTAGCTTATAGAAGTTAAAAACCACAATCGCATGTTAAGACACATTTCTATAATATTCAAGTTTAGCTTTTTTATTATCCGTCTTTTCCTGAAGCTATTAGGAGCCTATCTGATTTGGCTATAACTGAATTTGAATAGTTAATATCCAACCCAAATTATCCATCATTCCCCTGTTTTAGTGCTGCTTTTATTTCACTTTGAGTTCTCATGGTAAGTAAAGTGTCCATTCCTTCGTTTTTAGCCAATCAAAAGAATGTATAGGCTTTTACCATAAATTAGTATACTAAAATGGCTTTTCAGACATGTGGACATTTGGAAAGACCAAGTTTTTTCCTTAGGAAATAATACATCCTTTTATGGTAGACAGAGTAATGGGTCCCAAAGATGTCTCCGTCTGTGTCCAGAACATGGTCATAAGTTATGTTGCAGATGGAATAAAGTTGCTGATCAGCTGACCTTGAGATGGGGAGAGTCCGGGATCACCCAGGTGGGCCCAGTGTGATCGTGAGGGATTCAGGGTCGGAGAGATGCCCTGTGAGCCAGGCTCCACTGGCCGTTGCTGGCCTTGGGGATGACAGGGGCCACAAGCCAACGAGTGCAGCCCTGCCAGCATCTTGGTTTTAGCCCAGTGAGACCCATCTTGGACTTCTCACCTGCAGAGCACTAAGATAAGGAATGTAAATTTACCACCAGGTGTGCAGTCAGAAACTAACATGAACCCCGGTGGCTTGTGGGAAGGGAAGTTGAAGAAAGCCGTTCTCCTGAAAGCTAGGGTTGGTTCAGGCTAGTTAGAGGGAGAAAAAAACTACCTTGGTCCATAAGGCAGACACAGGGCTTGATCTAGGTCTTTAGCCCTACAGACCCTCTCCACCGACTCACGGGTGATCCAGGGATCCCTCCCCATGGGCTCTGGCCCTGGCTCCCAGCATCAGTCTGGGAGGTGGGGAGGAGCCAGCTTCAGTCTAGACTCAGGTGATCCCCGAAGCCCCCAGCTCCTGATCCTGCTTGGAAGCCCCTCCCTGCTGTAGCTAGGAGGCCGCCCACCTGTTTTTGTGAGCTCACCTCTGCCTACAACCGGTAAGCTAACTGGGCTGTAAGTTGGCCGCTGCTCCTGCTGGGAACCTCTTAGGTAGCTCGGTCCATTTCTCTGAGCCTCCCTGTTCCCACAGCCCATCTCAGGATGCGAGCCTGGGGCCAGCCTTCCGTCCTTCTGCAGATCCCACCTGATACCAAACACCCAACCGGGGAACCCTGGGTCGGCCAGTTCTGGCTGTGCATCCCGCCCCGCACCGCCCGCTAACTTTAGGGCCAGGACATGTGGTCCAGCCCAATGCCTCCCAGGCTCATCCGTTCAGACTCCCAGCTCTCCCTCACCCCACAAGCCTAACTCCAAACCTACCACCTCAAGATCCAAATGGTTTTTTCTCTGCTAGAAAGCGTGACCCTCACACTCTGACCTCTTTCACTGCCAGAAAGGTCACCTCCTAGCTGATCTCCACACACCCATCTCTCCCTCTCTCTCCCGAAGACCCTGTCACAACTGAGCTCTGGATTTCCTTACCCTCACTCCGCCTCTACCAGTCACATCCTCTGGGACTTTGCTGGGTCTCTTGATTTTTCATTTTAAAGAGGGTAATTTTTTCTTTTTATTAAACTATTTTTTATTGTGGTAAAATATATATAACATGAAATTTTAACCATTTTGACTATACAGTTCAGTGGCATGATGTACACTCACATTGCTGTGCAACCATCCATTTCCAGGACCCTTTTTATCTTGTAAAACCGAACCTCTGTCCCTTTAAACTGTAACTCCCTACTCACCCCTCCCCCAGCCCCTGGCAACCACCATTCTACTTTCTGTCTCTATGAATATGAGGACTCTAGGGAGTGGAGTCACCTAAGTGGAATCATACAGCGTTTGTTCTTTTGTGTCTGCCTTACTTGATTTAGCATAAGGTTTTCAAGGTCCGTCTATGTTGTAGCATCTCAGAACGTCATTCCTTTTTATGACTGAATACTATTTCACTATATGGATGGACCACATTTTGTTTATCTGTTCATCTATTGATGGACACTTGGGCTGCTTCCGTCTTATGCTCAGTGTGAGTAATGCTGCTACAAACGTGGATGGACAGGATCTCTTTGAGTCCCTGCTTTCACCTCCTTTGGGACATCCCTCTGATGCGGTAACTGGATAGTGTGGTAATTCTCTGTTTCACTTTTTGAGGAGCGGCCAGACTGTTTGCCACAGTGGCTGGACCATTTACATTCCCACGAGAAATGTCTGAAGGCTCCAATTTCTCTGCATCACCGTCAACACCTGTGTGTTCCGTTTTCTTGATTGTACTCAGCCTCGTGGGCTGGTCTCTGGGTCTTCAATCACTTCCTCTTCCCTGGCTACTTTCCTTCTGGTGGCAAACATGCGGGCTTGCACTTGGTCTTAGAGCAAACTTTCCCTGGACAAGACTTCACATCCATGCACCCCGTTCCCTGCTTTCAACCTCACATTCTCAAGTCATTGGCCTTTAGTTTGTTGTTTAATCCAACCGAACATGCTTCTCAAACCCTCTGCTCTAGTGGAACGTCCTTCTGGCTCCCTTTCTCAACCCCCAGCCAGTGCAAGTCTCTGGGTCCCTGCTGCTCAGGGGCTGGTGGCAGAAGCAACACGGGGAGCCCGTGAGAAATGTAGATCAGCCCCCAGACGTGTAGGATCAGACCTGCATTGGTGCAGATCCCAGGTCGTGTTCTGTGCGCATCCAAGTCTGAGCAGACGGCTCCCACTGACACCCATCCTCTTCTCCGGGCGTCTCCAGCGCTGGCCCTCCGGACCCACGTCTGCCTCCCTGGACGTTGGTTCTCATGTCTTTGCTTGTTTACTTCCTCGCCCCTTCTTGTACTTTGATCCCCCAGGGCTCTCTTCTTAGACCCCTTCTTTTGAAACTCAACCCATTCTTCTAGCATGTCCTCATTCGTCCACATGCCTCCCGTGGTCACTTACACATCCTTGAACCTGGACTGCGTCTAGCTCAGAGCTCTCCCTTGAACTCCAGGTTGTAATTGTACCTGCCAAGTGGAGCTTGGCCTCCCATCCCCGCCGGGCACACGGCCCCCAGCACAGCAGAATCCAGCTCAGCCCCAGGATCCGCTCTGCTTTTGAAGGAGGCATCACCATCTCCGCAGTCACCCTCAGGTCAACTCTGATTCCTACTCGTTTCCTCATTCCTCTTAGTAACCAAAGCCTATTAATTCTATTTAATAGCCAGATGGTGTCAGAACTACCCAGTGAGCTCCCATACCTCCTCCCTCTCTGAGAGCCACATTGCATCATTTCGGAGGGTTCCCCCCGTGACCCACTCTCTCTCCCTCTGAGGTACCAGTGCAGTGCAGACCCTCATCTGCTGTCACCTCTGCAGTGGCCTTAACTGGATTCTTATCCCTAGCCTCAGTCCACTGTGACCTGTTTTCTTTCAAAAAATACGTAGTCCTATAATTCCCTTAATTAAAAAAATGCAACGTCTCCCTATTCCTTATAGACCAAGGTCCAAATTTCTATGAAAGACTTTCATATTCCTTCCTAATCTGTTTAAAGCCTATCATATTTTTCTTAGCCTCATCCTCCTGGTCTATGTTCTATATCAGTGACTCTCAACCCTGGCTGTAATTAGAATCACCTGCGGAGATTTAAGACACCAAAGCATCAATGCCCAAGACCTGCCATACATCAAAGACTCAGGGAATGAGGTCCCCACCCTGGTGGTATGAAAATTAGAATAGGAGTAGACAAGAGTCCTTGAACTTCAAGGGCACACCACTCGCCATGGTCTCTAGCAGGTGGCATCTTAAGTTCCTACCCTAGCAAAGAACCACCTCTATTTGTGGGGAAACTGAAAATGAGAGAACATTCTTTCCTTTGCAAAAGCAGCCCCTCTTGTAATATCCATGATGGATTTCACTTTCATTCCAACTTAGCAAAGATGAAAGTGCATGTAAGAAGTTCAGTAAAATATGATCTTCTAGGAATTAAGACTTGCCAGGGGATGCATTAACTTAATTGGTCTCTATTGATAGAATGAAGGCAAGTAATAGAGTGGCCTCCATATGTATCATAAAAGGATATTTGTTGTCTAGATTTAAGAGAAACTCATAAAGTGATGCGTGTGTATTCGTGTGTGTGCATGTGCGTGCAAGCATGAGCATACTCGTGGGTGTGTGTGAATGTATGGGTGCAGTGGTATGGCTGTGTGGTCTTCAATGCTCTTTTGCAGACTTACTTTGCCTCTGAAGGCTGATTTCACTGATTTTTCAACGAGGCACTTTACAAATCCTCAGTGTGAGTGAGACTTTACTGATATTCTGAATAGTGATGAAAACCATTTAAAAATCCCAAACAAGTTAAGAGGAAGAAAATGTTTTGCACCCAATTTTTTTTTTTTTTTTTTTTTGCGGTACGCGGGCCTCTCACTGTTGCAGCCTCTCCCGTTGCGGAGCACAGGCTCCGGACGCGCAGGCTCAGCGGCCATGGCTCACGGGCCCAGCCGCTCCGCGGCATGTGGGATCTTCCCGAACCGGGGCACGAACCCACGTCCCCTGCATCAGCAGGAAGACTCTCAACCACTGAGCCACCAGGGAAGCCCTTTTCCACCATATTTAAGCAGCTCTTTAATTTGTCAAGATGCCATATTGAATTTTCCAGCCTATTCTCTACATAGTTTTAGGATTTGATTCTTTCAAATAATAAAATATATTGAGTATTACTGTTTTGATAGATTACCATTTCCCCCAGTACACTAGAAGCTGGCTGAAAAATATTTCTTAGCCTTTTATTCCAATGGTATGCTATTTCAAAACTTTTAAAAATGATTCTTTTGGAAGAGGCGGTGGCGTTTCTGAGTCATCTTGAATTTCCACCTACTGCCCAGTAAACACAGTACGACTAGGACAGCACAACAGAAATTACAGGAAGAGCATCTGCTAAAAACTAGGTGATAAGACCCCCCATGGCCTTCAGAATGCCAGAGAGGGACCCATGACAGCCACAAGACTTGAGGGGAGTCATAACTGGCTTGGCAGGAGGCGGGGCGAGGCAGCAGGCAGCCCATGGATGTGGGGACAGCAGAGCAAACAGAGCCTGCGACTCACTGGAAAGCGTGGGAGTCAGTTTCCAGCTGTGGAAACAGGAGAAGCTTTGCAAACTCTGACTTGTGGGTGAGTGCAAGGGTCCCCCCTCGAACTCACCAGCCAGGCTCCCTTCCAGGACAGACTCCAACGTACAGAAGCTGCTGGGGATACAGTCAGAAGTGAGCAGGACAGAGCCAGTCGGGGAGGGGGCGATAGGGCTGGTGAGCACAGCCAGGAAGTCTCTGCAGGGACCAGCCACAACCTGATCCCCGATCAGTCGTGAAAACCACTGAAGAGGGCGCTCGAGAGCCAGGAAGCTAGAGAAGCTCTTCGAACCCCTCTCCTCCCTCCTGAAAACAGAAGAACTCACCTCCGGAGAAAATGAACCACAGAAAAGGATCGCAGGAAAATTCCACACAATGTTATCCTCAGACAAAGCAGAGTAAGGAAGAGAATGACATTCCTACAGCCAACGCCTGCAAGACACAGCCATCCACAAAACCTACGAGAAACAGAACCCATGATACTTCAACATGAACCGCATGAGGTGAAGGAAATAACAGAAGATAGTAAAGAATGACATAACTCAGAATTAGTGCATCTTGGGAAGGTGGTGCCAGTAGTAGGGGATGAAGAGAAAAAATCATTTTAGAAATGAGATCTAAGTTAGGAGAAACACACAGTGCCTTCATAGAAGGTGAAAAGAAGGGAATGTTGTAAAATCAAAAAGAAGGCATTCAAGAAAAAGTGGAAAAATTTAGACCATAGGCAAAGAAGTTTCAGAATAAGTACAACAGAATTTCCTAAAGAAGAAAGCAATGACATAAAGGGTAAAAACTAAACTTTAATCACTCTTCCCTGAAATAAAAAGGAAAGCCTAAACTACATACTGAAATGGGACCCTGCATTCCTGGGCGGGGTGAACCGCCCTGGGCAGGGCAGGTGGGTTATGTGAAAGGGAGCCTGACTCTACACGTGTTTGGTTTCTGTTTATGAGAACAATGTTAGGATTCGGAAACACCAATGTGGAGAAGAAACCAGTGAAGAGAAAGAAAATTTCAAAACTCTTTAGTTAGTATTGAAATGTGGAGGTATAGCATTACTGTGGTTTCTATACTTGGGAAAACTCACTTTCTGTATGTAATGAATTTATCCAGACACTCCATGCAGAAAAGGAATCACTGCAGTAAGTGGATATTGTCCACTGAGCATATGGTCGCTCCAAAAGTGTTATCCAAAGACCCATCAGGGGAGGAAATGCACCAGCAAAGAAAGATGAGCTTCGCTCTCACGGTAGTAAATTAAGACGCTCCGAGGGCAACCCCTGCGGAGGGGTAAGGCCATTTTCCCCCTTAATTAAAAGAAAACAAAACTGTGTGGGCCGAAGCCTTGACTTATACAATGGACATGTACTTCCTGTTTGGAAATGTCATCGGATTCAGGGAATCAATAACGTTCACACCTGCCTTCCTTTCCTGGGACAGCTATTTTGATATTCTCGTAATGAACTCTTATCATTTCATGGTCACGGCCACCTTCACTCTGGCACTTGTGATGTTCCTTTAACCTTTTAAAATAAGAAGCTAATAGGACCATGGGACCCAATTGGATGAAGAATTGCAAATTTTCTTCAGGCGTGAAAAACAAAGAAAGAGGATGTCTGAAAAGTTCATTCTAGGCATCTCTAAAAACAGCTAAAGGCTCTGGCGCCAAAGCTGGTCACTTAGTCAGCTCTTTCTGTGTAAAAGTAAACAATAAATGTATCGGTAAGGATAACTTGATAGATTCTCTTAGAAGCAATGAAAGTTGATAGAAAAAATAGTTTTCCATCTTTTAGATCAGAAAATAAACAAGTTTGAACTATCTGATGAAGGTTTTAAGTATGGAATTCCCCAAGAAAGGGACTTAACTAAGGAAATAAATGTTTTCTTATCCTGGAAATAAAATGGAGAAGAAATAATCAAGAGTTATTTATTTTATTACCTAGTAAGTAAGCAAAGTTTAAAGTCCTATGGGTGATTTTCCAGAAAGGGTATTATAATAGTAAGAGGATTTCCAGAGAGGGTGTTACAAAGAAACCAAATGAGCAAATATTTGGGGCAGATGGTATGTAAAGCACTCCCGTGCCTTGGAACGCCACAGAACATAGTGGTTTCTTCAGAAATAATAAAATGTGCTGCACTAAATCCACATATGTGCATAAACCTTTGGTCAAATACCAGCTGACCCAGGATCTCTCTCCCCAGGGAAGATGGGTGGACAGAGGATGGGCCGGAGGCAGGGATAGGGCAGGTGAGCTTGCCCAGCGGATCCAAGGTGATTGGAGGGGCTGCCTCTTCCTACAGTTCCCACGGGGGGTCCTGAGCCCCACCTGCCAGCCTGCTCTCCACCCTGGGCTTCCCTTGTCCTGTCTTGGGTTTCACGGCCATCAGTCACCCTGGGCGGGCACTCAGCCACCAGTGTTTTCTCTCGCGCACCACACATAATTCACATCCTTCCCAAATATGGGAAAGGCTGGATTCTTTCCGAAGCACGGGACGGGGGACCACACTCAGGCTAGAATTTGCATGTGTTTTGAGATCTGTTTTGTTTTCCTGTGAGTTATCTGAGTAACACTCACTAAAAGCATTGCATTCAAACGGCTTTTACAGAACCAAGTATTGCATATTTTGAAATGAAAACCTGACAGGAGAAGGCCAGTGGCTCAGTGTTGGCAGGTCAGGCAGGGAAGCTTGGTATCATTTAGCAGGCGTCTGGCCGGTGTGCCTGGTCTGGGACTCAGGCCGGACACCTTGGTGCTGGAGATTCCGTCAAGGACTCAGTGTGTCTGCCTAACTTTACGTCTAGCAGAGGTGGGGAGATGAGTGGTGAATGAAACACAACGAATAACTTGTACCCTGGAGCATTTTTGCAGAATGCAATACAGCAGTGGAGGCAGTGTTCCAGGCCATCCTGTGAGAGGGCAGTGGGGACCTGGCCTACGGCTCTATTTTTAATAAGTGAGGTCACGGAGTATTTATATGTACCCTTGGGGCAGCCCTACCACCAAAACAGGGACGTACAAGCTTACACTTTAGTGACCCGCTGTTCACCAACTTCCAGTTTCATTATATTTAAGCATTTTATTACTTTGGTACAAGGCAGAAGAGAAGAGAAACAAAAGAAAAACAACCTGATGGATGAAGAATGCATTTTCTTTCTACCTCCCTCCAAAATTGTCATTTTCTTCATTTCAAAAGAGAAGACAGATCAACAGACTTTGTCCATTCAGTCAATGGACTATTATTTGGTGATTAAGAGAAATGAGCT
>NW_021703785.1:2904398-3009520 GCF_005190385.1 Monodon monoceros
GAACCCGCGTCCCCCGCATCGGCAGGCGGACTCTCAACCACTGCGCCACCAGGGAAGCCCTACTTCTTAAAAAAAAAATTCTTGAAGTATAGTTGATTTACAACATCACGTAAGTTTCAGGTGTACAGCACAGCAATCCAGTTTCATATATATATGTATACATATATATTCTTTTCTCTTACAGGTTATTACATAATATTGAGTAGAGCTCCCTGTGCTCTACAGCAGGTCCTTGTTGGTTCTCTGTTTCATACATAGTAGTGTGTGTATGTTAATCCCGTGGAGGAATCTTAAATGCATGGTACTAAGTGAAAGAAGCCAGTCTGAAAAGGCTACACACTGTGTGATTCCAACTACATGACATCCTGGAAGAGGCAAAACGATGGAGACAGTGAAAGATCAGTGGCCCCCAGGGGTTTGGGAGGAGGAGGGATGGATGTGAGGGGCGCAGAAGACGTTTAGGGCGGTGAGACTGTCCTGCATATGATACTAAATGGTGCATACATGTCACTATACATGTGTCTAAACCCACAGGATGTACAACACAATGAGTGAACCCTAATGTAAACTATGGACTTTAGTTAATAATAAAGTATCAACATTGGCTTATCCATTGTCACAAATGGACCACCTCAATGCGAGATGTTATTAACAGGGGACACTGCCCGGGGTATGGGTGGTTAGTTATGGGAACTCTGTATTTTCCAGTCAATTTTTCTATAAATCTAAAACTGTACTAAAAATACAGTCTATTTATGTTTCTCCTTAAAGTGAAGACATGCACTGGAATTTCTTAGCATCTCTGCACTGTGTTCTACAGGGAAGCTTGAGGCCACATGCTTCTTCCCCTTCAGTTTCTCGGTGTGTCCCTGCCTCGCAGCCCTACAAAACCTCTCCAGGGAGACAGGAGTGTAGAGAAGTGGATGCCAATTCTGTTCCCATGACTCCTCTCTTGGCCCTCTGTCCACAAGGAATCTGAGTGCCAGGCTGGCACCCAAGCACACTTCGGAACCTTCAAGCCCCGACTCCACCAGGAGTTCAGTGACTGGAGTGAAAAACCAACAGTTTCTGCCCAGTTCCCAGGGCCGAGTGGAGCAGGGGCTGTTTCTCTTTCCCTCGAGATGACTCGTCCCAGGATGAGAGCGAATCACAGGCGTTTGGTAACAGTGTTTCCCGCGTCCTCCGTGGCCATGGGGTCCTGCCGGGGGGTGCCTGGACTGTGCCCCTCAGCCAGCGCCCCAGCGGGCAGAACCTAGGGCTGACACTGACCAGTCCCTAGGCCATGGGTCGTCCTCTAGGGGCCAAAATCTGTACCAGGCAGGGGACAGACGTAGTGGGGAACAGATCTACCCCCAAGAGACTCGGCAGATAGGATGAGTCCAGCAACATGGTAAGTGCTATGCAGAAAAAGTGTTCTGCAAGAGGGGTGTCTAGGGCCGTGCCTGAGGGCTCAGTAGGAAGTAGCCAGACCCAGGGGCGGGGGGAGAGAGGGAAGCTCTCCCAGCTGCAGACACTGCCCGGCCGGCCCGCAGACGCCCCCCTGAAGCCCTCAGGATGCCAGGTGGCTCTCCCCCAGTGCACCCGTTCCCCAGCTCAGCTTGGACATCCCAGCAGCGCCCGGGGGCACAGCGGGTGAGGACCCTGCTTCACACGCCGGTAGTACTTATGTCACTCCAGGGATCTTCCATGGATTATTCTTCAAGGGACCATTTCCAAAGCCCTTTGGGGCAGTTACGTTGCAGAGTCATCCTGTGGACCAGTATAACCATTCATAATAACATCTAACAGTTCTAACTCAACTCATCACATAGTATCACAGCCAGGAGGGATCCCTGGAAGCCTTCATCCTTTCTAAAGCTGAGGAACGGAAGCCCCAAGGGCTAAGTCTGGTTAGGGCTTTCCCTACTCCACAGAGCTATTTCTTGGAAGCAAGGCGAGAAGAGCAGAGGAATCTTGGTGAGCTATCACCTCATTTGGGTGCCTCCGACCTAAGCAATGTTGTATTTATCACATCAAGGGCACAAATCCTCTGTTCTGAGATAAACCAGTAGATTGCCACGTACCCCGACTGTTCTCAGGATCCGCCCCCATTCCTGCATTCCTGAGTTACCTGGTAAAGAGCACAGGTGTGGAGGCTTTGCGGGGTGCGTGACATACCCCCATTTCCCAGAAGAGAGCCTCCAGATCAGTGGTTCCCAGTGCAGCCCTAGATAGGTAGTCAGTGGCTTTGCCACGTGGCTGGAGTGTAAACACAGCTGAGAAAGAATACGTGTCATCGATGCCGGGGGTGAGTTGACGGTTGGCAGCAACTCCAAGCAAAAGTGTCTGTAGAGGGCAGGTCTAAACAGTGTCTCCAAGACAAAAAAACCACCACCACCAACAACAACAAAAATACCCTGTCATATTAAAATACAAGCTTTCCAATTTCAAACTTTTCAATCAGTTTCAAAATTGTGAAGAAGAGAAGCTCTATTTTGCTGTGTGTCTGCGTGCGCCCGTCTTGGTGTCACTAAGGTACTATTTTGTCTGTAAACTGTGCGGGCTCTTGTTGCTGAAGGTGTTTTATCTGTGCTGGTTCTATAGCAACATTCAGAAAGAAATCCCACAGCGTGGGGAGCCGCAGGGCTGGCGTCTCACACGCCTGTGACTCCGGGGCCACAGGGGTCCCGGCCAGTTGCGCCTCTCAAGTTACAGCTGCAGGGTGGCTGTAGCACTGACGTCAGCACCCAGATCAGCAGGGACTTTTCTCAGAGTAAAGAGTGAAGCGAACGGAACATGCAATTGTTCTAAGCAAGAGGGTTTAGACCAGATTTGCAAACAGGTGTGTGTGCAACCCAGATCGGCCCTCAGGTGTCAGCTGAGTCCCATTCTCTGCCTCCGTGAGCCCTTCCTGAATGGTGACTGTGAACGTTTTGGGGGAGGACGGGGGCTAAGAGGACGGCTGAGCCACAGGGAGGGTGGCAAGGTGATCCTGACGACCAGACTCAGGGTTGGTGCTGTCCTCCATCCTCCTCTGGGACTCAGATGGGTGCTGGCCATCCTTCTGCTTGTCCAGCTGTGCAGCTCATTCTGTGTGTCGGTTCAGATCATACCTCTGGGAGAACATCCCTACCCCAAAAGCCCCCTGCGAGCCCCAAACCCTTCATCCAGGATGGCGATGTCACCCGGGGTCTGTTTCCTGCCTGTCCCACCACAGCTGAGTCCTGGAGAACAGAGGTCAGCCCTGCAACTCTGTGTCCCCAAGCCCGGCAAGGTGCCTGCCACATGCCAGCTATTCATCAAACGTGGATAAACAACAAGGTCCTGCTGTGTAGCACAGAAAACTATATTCAATATCCTGTGATAATGGAAAAGAATATTAAAAAAGAATGTATATGTATGTACAACGAATCACTTTGCTGTACAGCAGAAATTAACACAACATTGTTTTTTTCTATTTTTTTTTATTGGAGTAAAATTGCTTTACAACGTTGTGTTAATTTCTGCTGTACAATGAAGTGAATCAGCTGTATGTGTACCTATATCCCCTCCCTCCTGGACCTCTCTACCACCCTCCCCCCATCTAGGTCTAGAAAAATGGTACAGATGAACATATTTGTAGGGCAGGAATAGAGGCGTAGATGTAGAGAATGGACGTGTGGACACGGGGGGGAAGGGGAAGGTGGGACGAACTGGGAGATTAGGTTTGACATAAATACACCACCATGTGTAAAATAGAAAGCTAGTGGGGACCTGCTGTATAGCACAGGGAGCTCAGCCCGGTGCTCTGTGAACACAACATTGTAAATCAACTATACTTCAATTAAAAAAAAAGAAGTATTTGAGATGAACAAGAGCCCGGGAGTCATTCAGCAGGATGGGGATGCTGACTTCCAGCTTGCGGCCCCCAGCCCTGCTCTCACCACCACCACCACCCCAGCTAAGCACCAATTCCTGGACCACAGGAAGTAGACCTCACACATCATGGTGGCTTTCTTGTCTCCACGCTTAGGCTAATCATGCCTGCACACTCTTCCTGTTTTCTCTGAAATGGCTCTTGTCTTCCATAATTATATATTTTTAAAGTACTTCCTGTGCCTTTGTTCTATTGGTTTGCTTAATTATAAAAAGAGGCTGCCTTTTTAAGATTGAGTTATATATTAGCCTATCGTACTATCAAGTTACGTAACAGATATTATTTGAAACTTAACGGAAATATTGCACATCATCCCTGCCCCAAATTTCATGATATATCAAAAACTGGTTGCTCAGGTTAATTGATCCACAGTATAGTTAATCCATTCAAGACCAGGGCACTAATTTTTCCTTTGATTGCTCATGAAAATGTCTTTTACTTTAGTGTCTGCCCTGTCAAACACGGATATGTTATGCTACAGCCACTAAGGGAAGATATCGTAGAAGAATATTTAATGACAATAGAAAAAGCTGGCCTTACGTCGTATATAAAATAAGAAGGTGTGTTAGAACCTCTATTACATTAGGATCCCAAATGTGAAAAAATTTGGTAAAATCATCTCTGGTTGGTACATATGGATGATTTTTATTTTCTTCTGTATGTTTCTCTGGATTGGGGAGTTTTCTGTGATGACCAGAAATTTCCTTGTAACAAGGGGGAGAAAAGTTTTAAAAATCTTTGGCATTTTGGAAACTTAAGCTCTTCATTTCCTTGAATATCTAGAGAATGAGGAGCTCTTAATTCACAGAAAGACCAGAAGATTCTGCTACTCTCCAGGGGTACTGGAAATCTCCACTGCAACTCTAGGTTTATGGCAGGTGGGAGGTCATCAGTATTAAAGTTTGCGAAGCTGGATTTGGGAAGGACGAGAGCATTCTAAACTAATAAGTCTTCAACAAGCAGGAGAAGCCATATACATCTTCAACCCATGGGCCCAGAAGGAGTGTCATTTGGGGAGCTCATACATTCGGGTACTTCTAGGAGATCAGCCCTCCAGGAACAATCACTGGGTCTTATCATGGAATATCATGCCTTCCGCGGTGACCCTATGTAACAGCTCCTAGGGTTGCCCAAGGAAGGGCCGCACCGAACGATACAGCTGATCAGTGGAATAGGATGACGCAAGACTGAAGTGAGATGGACCGTCCCATCACATCTGCCAGCTCGAGATGCTTTTAGAAATAACGTTTTCTAAAAGGAAAAAAGAACACTTCCATGTGTCTACTCCATAAACCAGGCATTTTACATACAGCTTTCTGTTTAATGTCTGTAGAATAAATCACATCTTCATTGTATAGATGAGAACGCTGAGACCCAGGGAGGTAATAGCCCAAGAGCCAGGAAGTGGCAAGAGTTATAACCCACACCTGGGTCTCCAGATCCCATCCGATCCCACGCTTCCCCACCATCTGGCACCACATCAGCAACGAGATAAGTCGGCCGCACCCCCTCGAACGAGCCCATGTCTCCCAGCTTCAGTTTCTGCCTATAACATGAGGTGAGTGAGTTAAGTGGATTTTGAGGTCTCTTTAGCCCTTGCATTTTATGCTTCTTGAATGATTTTACTCATATACTAGAGTGACAGCTTAACACAGTTTTTAATGAAACGCTACATTCCTTTTGGCATTAACTTCACATGGTCCCATGAGCAAAGCACAGCAAAGTAAAGACCGGTTATAGGTTCAGATGATAGAGGATTCCAGAAAGCCTAGGATTAGAATTGCATTTCCAGAGGCCTGTGCTCCCCTCCCTGAACAAGACCAAAATGTTGGTGAAATTGAAACATTGCCTGTAGTTTGAAAGTGAGTTTCTGAGGAGTACGTTTAATTATGCATTTATAGCACGCTCTCTCTCCCGTTCCAAGTTTCACACGATATGTACCGTTTGGGATACACACGTTAACTTTTCATCATGTTGGAATTCTAATTTCCTCCAAGTCTTTGAAACAAGATTCCAAAATGGCAAATGGAATTCCTTCCATCTTTACTTCAATACTAAACTATGATTGAAATAAACGTGTCCGAGTCGAAAGATGGGCGGCGCCAGGGAGGCGGGGCGCCGGACACAGGCCTCTCGGCTCCTTTCCCTTCCCCGTGCCCAGTCCTGACTCCGCGGGCGGCGCTAGACCCCCGCCCCGGCCATGGCCACGCTCAGGGTCCTGCCCGAAGCCCAAGCCAAGGTGGCTGTGTTCCGTGAAGACCCATGTGGTAAGACAGAGACCCGCTCGGGAGCTATTTCCCCAAGAAGATTTCTGAGTTAGATGCATTTTTAAAGGAGCCAGCTCTCAATGAAGCCAACCTGAGCAATCTGAAGGCCCCCTGGACATCCCAGGGCCTGATCCAGTCAAGGAGAAAGAAAAGGAGCAGCGGAAGAAACAGCAGGAGAAGGAATACAAGGAGGAAAAGAAGAAAGAGGAAGATGACGACAGAGGTGCTCTTTGTGGCCCAGTGAACTGCAATGAGAAGGTCCTCCTGCAGCGCCTGAAGCCTGACAGCAAGGATGTCACCGAGAAGCTCAACCTGGTCACCACCTGGTTGCAGCTGCAGATCCCTCGGATTGAGGATGGGAAAAATTTGGCGTGGCTGTCGAGGAGGAGGTGTTTGAGCTGATGACCACCCTCCACAGCAAGCCGGAAGGCTTCCACACTCAGACCTCCAAATATTTCTCTGAGCGCGCTGGTGCCATGACCAAAGCAGCTAAGCAGCCCCACGTGGGTGATTATCGGCGACGGGTGCACCAGCTGGGTGAGGCAGAGTCCTGGGATATCCGGCTGATGGTCATGGAGATCCGCGAGGCTTATCCTGTGTTCTATGACATCATCCTGAAGAACTTCGAGAAGCTCAAGAAGCCCAGGGGAGAAACAAAGGGAATGATCTATTGGCCTCCTCTCATATTCTGTGATGGGTCCAGCAGGGACCTTCCTGACGTTTACAGGGGACTCCAGACTTTTCCCACCTCCTGTCTGTTGAGATTTCTCCCTCACCTTGCCTCCCAGGCACAATAAATATAGTCATACCATTGCGCAACAAAAAAAAAAAAAAAAAAAAGGAAGAAACGTGTCCAAGCACATAAGAACAAATATTTTCAGTACCTTGTAAGGGTCTGAGTTTGTAAGGTGACTGCAAATCAAAGCCGGTTAATGGACTCAGCACTTCAGACAACGAGCCACAGGGAGCTGCGGTGGGTCTTTTGTTGTTCAGGTTACACTTGGACCTAGGTTCGTCTGCTTGTAATCATTAACATCTAGAAAGAAGAGTACATTGCTTTTTAACATCTGTATTGGAGTATAATTGCTTTACAGTGGTGTGTTAGCTTCTGCTGTATAACAAAGTGAATCAGCTATACATATACATCTATCCCCATATCCCCTCCCTCTTGCGTCTCCCTCCCACCCTCCCTATCCCACCCCTCTAGGTGGTCACAAAGCACTGAGCTGATCTCCCTGTGCCATGTGGCTGCTTCCCACTAGCTATCTATTTTACATTTGGGAGTGTACGTAAGTCCACGCCACTCTCTCACTTCATCCCAGCTTCCCCTTCCCCCTCCCTGTGTCCTCAAGTCCATTCTCTACGTCTGCGTCTTTATTCCTGTCCTGCCCCTAAGAAGAGTACATTTGAATGCAAAAAATGTTAGAATTTCACATGTTTTTTTATCCAATGGTCAAAGTGGGAAATTAAGTCCATAATTTTTTATGAATGTTTTGATGTCTGTGAAGGCATACAACTTAACTAATGGCTGAGAATTGTTGAGACACAGAGGTTATCTGAATAAACACTATGAAGAAGGGTATTTAGACTTCCTCTGCGTTCAAAGGTGGGCACGGCGTCCCTGGTGGCTGAAGTCTCTGATGGCAGCTGGCGACCAGAAGATTCGGCCTGAGGACGAAGGAAGCCTCAGTTTCTGAGCTCAGAAGGGGGCAGGCAGTTCTGCTGTCAGGCAGCCATTGGGTTTTCCCTGGTTCTGACATGGATTTGGAGTCATGTGAGCACAGACGCGTTACTTACATTCTGAGTCTCTGCCTCTGTGAAGGCGGATGAGGGGCTCTGCTTCTCTGTGAGATGGTGGTGAGGCTGGCAGGAGACTGTGCAGGTGGCAGCCCAGGTGACAGGCCAGCTCAGGGCCGGGTACGGGCTGGGTATCCACTGAAAGTTGGCATCCACGAAGAGGGAGAGGAGTGTGGATGGGGTTCCCTCTCCCGGGGAGTGGAGGAGGGGCTGGGGAGGGGCGCCTTACACGGAAGGCCTCGCCGCTCAGAGGGAGACCCAGGGCGGGCATCAGCCACCGTGGCGCTTCTTCCCTCCTGGGATTGGCTCGCAACATGGCCTTTTCTCTCTTTCTCTCGAGCATCCGTCATTGGACGGCTCTTGCCAACAGCTCATTCTAACCTCGAAAGTAACTGTCACTTGCGTTTTCTCTCGGGGGCTGTTCTTGGTTCTTGCGTTTGCAGGAACCCCAGATTCATAGACATGTATCTCCATCTACCGCTGGTCCAAGGTGCCATCTCTGTGTTGGTCTGCACAGGGGTCACGTGTGGGCTGGCAAAGCTTGAGAGCGAGAGTGGCCTGGCGCTGCGGTTTAGCGCAGGCCTTGGGACCCGAGGCAGCTGAGAAGCTGGTTGACTAGGAGGCCACGCAGGAGAACCGGGCAGGGGGTAGACCTCGGGGAGCAGTGTGCTCCGATGACAAGCGAGGGGTCCTGGTGAGTTTCACGGCCACTGTCACCAAATTGCGATGTCATCGCTTTTCTCCCAAATTTGGTCCCAGTCTTCCCTGATTGGATGGTTAATCTTTGGTAGACAGCAAGCAACTCTGAATAATCTTGTAATTTTTTTTTTTTTTGCGGTACACAGGCCTCTCACTGTTGTGGCCTCTCCCGTTGCGGAGCACAGGCTCTGGACGCACAGGCTCAGCGGCCACGGCTCACGGGCCCAGCCGCTCCGCGGCATGTGGGATCTTCCCGGACCGGGACACGAACCCGCGTCCCCTGCATCGGCAGGCGGACTCTCAACCACTGCGCCGCCAGGGAAGCCCAATCTTGTAATTTATAAATACGAAATAACACCATATAATACCAAAGATGCTCTTTTGGAGGAGGAAAAAGGTAAATATAACTTTTAAAAATATTCTTTAATAGCCTCAGAGTGGAACAGAGTGCAAGGCCCACCATCCGTAGAACAGTTTTGTCTTCGGCTTAGAAAGTGGATGGAAAGAATTTTGGTAAAGATATACAATCTTACAATGTTAATGAGGCCCGTTTGCAAAATTCCCCTTTTAAACAGATGTTGATTAATCTGTAGGCAGCCGTAAAACAAGAATTTATGAGTTTAAAAAGTTAATTATTTTAGAGCATCCAAAGCTGTCACCCTTAACCTATTTCTTTCTGTGGACCAGCAAAAGCACACATGGACAATTTGTTTTCCTGACCATTTGTACCATACTTTTACTTTCAGTGAAAGACTATGTCTGAATTAAAGGCTTACCCGGCAAAAATAAAGCTTTCCTATATATGATTTTACGGATGGTTCCATCACTGATATTCCTGGCTATTAATACTTCCCATGATTTAGGCCATGGGTGAGGGTGTTATTTAGAATCTGAAATATTACACAACAGTTTCAAAGGAAATATAATTATATGATCCATTATCCAGGGAGTGGGCCAGAGTTTTAATCTCATAACATCGAAGATATAATTTTTAATATTATGTATGCCTGGGATTCTGTTAAACTATAACTTTTAGAACCTTGTTTCTGTTGCATCAACAAATGAGGAAATGAAGCTGCAAGAGGAGGTGCTAGTTGCTTCACCTGAGATCTTTTTTTTAAATAAAGAGACAGACGACGGTGTGTACAGTGCTGTTGGGTGAACAGGCACAGATGGAAGAGAGCGAGAGCTCCGTCCTGGAGGAGGGGAGCCATGGAGGGCGCGTTATGTCACCTGAGAATCTGTTAATTTTACAGAAAGACAGCTATGTTTCCTTATCCATCAACCATGGTGTTTCCTTATTCCACTCTGGGCCAATGGGGGGGATTTTTCAAAAAAATCAAGTCTTGGATACTTCCTGATGGTATGTTCAAGCAGTTCATATTTTATCTCCAATGATTTGAAGCTCAATGTTTATGGATGGATCTTTACCTTCCTTGTGAGAGGGAACTGGAATGCTGCTCAGAGCAAAGTCTGTGGTCTGGGGGGAGGGGGCAGGGCCAGGCCATCGTCTTTGGCTGGAATCCTGTTCCCTCCAGAAATCACAAACAGCACGTGGGAGAGACAGAGTGATGAGCAGCTGCAATGTCTACTGGGAAAATCTTTAAAATCCTAGAGAACCTCAGTATTCCAGCTGTGAGCCCTAGCTGAGGGCAAAGTAGATTCACAGGATCATAAAGAGATTGTCTGATCTGTTGGTTTTCAAAATATTTCTCATCAACATGTCCTATTCTCAAACAAAATCTTAGGCAGGTCTCTAATAACACAAAATAAAGAGTAAGATAAAGGAGGAGCTGCTCTAGTGAGGGCAGGGGTCGGGTGGGGAGCCCAGAGCGGTTCGTTCTAGATGGTTCTAGGTGGTTCTAGATCAAAAGAGCAACCCTCAAGAGCAAGGGAACAGATGAGCCTATGTGGCTGTTAGCAACTCAGCTCAATGGACGCAGAAGTGCTACCAGAGCTTAGTTCTTTTGAAGAACACAGTGGGGTGATGTTTTTTCCAGCACAGAGTGTGCCAACAAGAAATGTGTATTTCAGTAAGAGGTATATTGTTTAAGAAGCAGAGAGATTCACATTTCAGTTTAGAAAAATTTCCGTTAAGTGGTCTAACGAATACACCAGGTGTTAAAGGTGTATTCACCTTTACTTATCTAGACAACTTATTCTCACGAGGGGAAACTTCATTTAGTGGTGCTGGACAAACAGGTGGTTTGGTACACACGTAGACAACAATACAAGTCATTTGGTCTTGTGTTTTACGTTAGTATGCACACCTTTCAGGGCCTGGGGACGCAAAACAACTACAGGCATCATTAACCAATCTCCTCCCCTCCAGCACCGTCACCTGCCTCTCCTGGTGGTACACTGGAATCTACTCTTAATCAAGGTACTATTATCCACGTCAACACTCTTCCCACCATTTCTCTCAGGGTAACACTGTCTGACTGTGTCGATCAATAAGAGTCTGTTGTAGGCTCTTCTCTTTCTCTTATAGGGTAAGTATGCAGGACGTGTTTAGTCATGGGGCTGTGGCTTATCACAAGCAGGTGCCATGCCGTATGAAAACTATTGTATCCACGAAGACGAGAAGTTTCTGGGCCCCCTTCTTGCCTCTACCCTCCATCTCTGTTCCTGCCACAGCCCTTTGTGTGACAGAAAGGAACAGCAGTGGGAGGTCTGTCTAGTGAGGGAATAGTCCTATACAGAAATCTACAAAGATGATGACATGGCACCCAGCACATTGCAGCAATGTACATTTCCTGGTTTGGATATTGCAGTGTGGTTATGTGATATCTAACCATAGAGGAAACTGGCCTGTGGGTATCAGAGGCCTCTCTACATAATTTTTGTAACCACTTGTTAACCTACAATTAAAGTACAGTAAGTCCCCTATATACAAACCTTCAAGTTGTGAACTTTCAAAGATGCGAACTTGCGTTCGCCTGTCCAATCACGTGAGCTAGTTCACGCGTATGGTGTACGTTGTCACGTCCGTGGATCCTCTACAAGGGGTTGTGCTTTTGTGTACTTTACAGTACTGTAGAGACTACAGTAGTACAATACCTTTATTTCTAGCCGAGGATGTCCAGAAGCAAGCGTAAAGGTACCGGTGATATAGCTGGTACTGCTACCAGCCCCTGGATGCCAGCTGTTGTACTGTATCACTGTACCTTTCAAGGTGCTGTTCTGTAAGATTAAAAATGGTTTCTTGGGCTTCCCTGGTGGCGCAGTGGTTGAGAGTCCGCCTGCCGATGCAGGGGACGCGGGTTCGTGCCCCGGTCCAGGAGGATCCCACGTGCCACAGAGCTGCTGGGCCCGTGAGCCATGGCTGCTGGGCCCGTGCGTCCAGAACCTGTGCTCCGCAACGGGAGAGGCCACAACAGTGAGAGGCCCGCGTATCAAAAAAAAAAAAAAAAAAAAAGGTTTCTTTATTTTTAGCGTTTGTTTTCTAGGTATTACTTGTGTGAAAAGTATTATAAGCCTATTACAGTACAGTACTATATAGCCGATTGTGTTAGTTAGGTACCTAGGCTAACTTTGCTGGACTTACGAACGTGCTCTTGGAACGGAACCCGTTCATATGTATGGGACTTCCTGTACAGAGAAGGAGCCCCAGAATCTCTTTCCTAGTTGGTACTTGCCCCTTCTCCCCATCTTTCTGGGTATCCCACCTCCACGACCTCAGCCGGATGGCAGCAGTCACCCAAGCTCTGGGGGAACGAGATGAGGGAAGAGCACAGAGCCTGGAAAAGCTGAGAGGTCCCCACTCCTCCTCCCCCTCTGCTGGGTCCCAGATCCATGCACATCAGCCCTAGGACCAGGACGCCTGTAATTTTAAGTCATCTTTTGCTGTCTTGCATTCAGTAACGGCACCCACAGGTCTGTGTGACAGATCTCTTGAGGTGGACCTTTTTCTTTTTTAACCAAGATTACTTTAGAGAACAAACTCACAGTTTTTCGACTTCTATTAAAGTACGTGGCTTTCTAGGTACTTTTCAGTGGCTCACACAAATCCCTGTTGTGATAACAGAGCTAATCAGAGGATGCTCTCTGGGCTCCTGTGGGGCTGAGGGTGGGAGTCTGGGACTCCTCCTCTGTCCCTTTGATTGGAGGTGTAGGAAATCTAGGTACTTTTCCCCACTGGCACTAAAGTCCTGTGTAAAATGAGTAATATCACAGGATACCGGGAAAACCCAACAAGAAATTTTCAAGTATTTTCCCAAATATTCCTTTGAAAACCTTTTATGCACCGTTGTCACATTTATTATAAGACATAACGCCTGTGGCATAAAATGTGTACACGGAGCTTTTCCCTCTGAGATACACAAATAGTAAATCTGAACAACGGAGCAGGATTAAAGCAACTTCAATTGTGCAGTGAAGATGCTGCATTCTTTTTTTTTTTTTTTTTTTTTGCGGTACGCGGGCCTCTCACTGTTGTGGCCTCTCCCGTTGCGGAGCACAGGCTCCGGACCTGCAGGCTCAGCGGCCATGGCTCACGGGCCCAGCCGCTCCGCGGCATGTGGGATCTTCCCGGACCGGGGCACGAACCCGTGTCCCCTGCATCGGCAGGTGGACTCTCAAACACCGCTCCACCAGGGAAGCCCAGATGCTGTATTCTTCACATGGTGTCATAGCCACCGTTAATTTCTTTTTTAAAAGAATTTATTTTATTAAAGTATAGTTGATATACAATGTGTTAATTTCTACTGTACAGCAAATTGATGTTATACATATATATAGTGTGTGTGTGTATATATATATATATACCTTTTTTCATATTCTTTTCCATTATGTTTTATCACAGGGTATTGAATATAGTTCCCTGTGCTCTACAGTAGCACCTTGCTGTTTATCCATTCTATACGTAATAGTTTGCATCTACTAATCCCAAACTCCCAATCCATTCTTCCCCTACCCAGGTGGGGCAACCCCTTGGCCACCACAAATCTATTCTCTATGTCTGTGAGTCTGTTTCTGTTCCGTAGATAAGTTCACCTGTGCCATATTGTGCCACTGCTAATTTCTAACTGTGTCATGGTTGTAATGATCGTCAGATCTGCTCTTAAAAAGGTTGTTGTTAAAATTTTTTTTGGAAAACAGTATTTAATAATTCGCAAACACTGACTGCAAATGAAGCATATGTAAAATTTTCTCCGGGCTTTGAGTGAATTATTATTAAAGAAGTGAAAGCAAAGGGAAATAGCTAATCCCGGTCTTTGAAGTCCGTTTGGAACTTAATTGACCATTAGGACACCAACTACTTTGGCAGACCACCATTCAATAAAGAGAGACTCAGCCTTACATTAGGGATGAGAGCAGAGCAATTCATCAAAAGCTACACACCATTTACATTGCTTTCCGTGGAGATTTCTTGGGGAAAGTGCAGAGCACACAGTTTTAAGTAATTTATGAGCTTTTTAGTAGTGTTATAGCAATTGAGTTCTGACAATAATGAAACTGTTTGTTGACAAGTATGTGTGAGATTTGTTTGACTTGGGCCGTGATTGTACCTCGTCTCCTGCCTTAGAAGCTCAGGCTGCAATGAATGAAGTCAGGGGGGAAATTTTTTGAAAAAAATAAGTAATGCTGATAAACATCTCCAGTGTTTAACCAGACTAAAACAATAATACTGCCTTATATCCAAACAAAATCCATTTGTAAAGTTGCATTGCTATTCTGACAAATCTCATTTGATCCATAGGGACCCAACTGTCAAAATATCAATTTAACAATTAATTTTCAGGCTTGAAAAAATATTACTCTCACATTAGCCCTATGATATGCGTATAACCAAGAAATATGATCAAAACCATTTTTTCAAGTTTTGATCTGAAAACGGACATAACCCTGGTCCCACTGGTGAGCTCTCCATGGTAAGGACACTGGATAGATTCCCACCAGCTTCTCTGTTTCGAGAGGTTGAAAAAGATACCAGAAAAGAGGGATTCTGACTTTTCTTTTGATGAGCTCCATGGCCTTGAGTATAGCATTCAGCCTGTCTGGACTGCAGGTCCCAGTCCATGATTCTAGACTGTCCTGTAGAATTGTGATTTTCAAGCTTTGCTCACGTGAGGACCATTTGTGTAACATTAACAACTATACAGACCACCATAAAAATAGTAGGTTTACCTTCATTCTCCACCGATGAAAAGAAAAAAATATATGTATATATATATTTATTTAATTTACTCAGTCTATAAAATCACAAGAGCTATGACTCTTAGCTAGTAAGCATTGTGCTAATTATGTACCTGACATTATAAGTGAACATTATTAGTATACTGATTTTACAAGTGAGGCCCTGAGGCCTTGAAAGGTTAATTAACTTGCTCAAGGTCACAGAGCTGGAAAGATGTGGACTATTGAACCCTCTCAAATTACTCCAGACCCTAAACGCCCACGTTCCAGACCTCGTGTTGGGTACTGCAGTGGGGCAGGGAGGTGGGGGTGGGTGGGATGACGATAGGTTTCGTCGTTCTATTATGATGCTTGAGTCTAAGGAAATTCTTCCTCACCAGTCCCCAGAGCATCAGTTGAGAAGACCACACCTGTTTGTTTATTGCACAAGCGTTGATTTACTCTGTTAGAAGCAGTGATGGATCTGGATCTACACACAAAGCAGTGAATAAATAATTAGCTGTGTTGGCGACCCTGTCATTGGCTAATAATGGGGCTCGTACTTGATTCCCTATGACTGTAGGATATCCCAGGTAAGAAATGTAGGAAGCAATGTATTTTTTTTTTGGAGAAGCTGACTTCAGATGAATAAACAAAATAATGACTTGAAATGTCTTTTCATGGACGCTACTGTATTATTTATCAAATGGTGTAAATGCCTACCTTTAAGGAGGTTTCCAAGGCAAACAACGTGTGAGTCTTGTTAAGTGCCCTAAAATACTTTTCTTTCTTTCTTTTTTTTTTTTTTTTGCGGTACGCGGGCCTCTCACTGTTGGGGCCTCTCCCGTTGCGGAGCACAGGCTCCAGACGCGCAGGCTCAGCGGCCATGGCTCACGGGCCCAGCCGCTCCGCGGCATGTGGGATCTTCCCGGACCGGGGCACGAACCCGTGTCCCCTGCATCGGCAGGCGGACCCTCAACCACTGCGCCACCAGGGAAGCACAAGTGCCCTAATATTTAACAAGAAATTCCCTGCCTAGATTTTCAGGTATGGCCCTATTGTCTGTGAGGATACTCACTGTTACATAATTCAGGACCTCTGAAATCATTTTGAATGTCTCTGCTAGAAGAACCTTACTTTCCACTGTTAACATTGGGCAGATATAAGACCCTGATTTTGAACTTATACCAAAGGGACACCAACTGACCTCTGATAATGTTTGTGTCATAGATCCAGCTCTGTTCCCTCCATCCAAATCAAACCTCTTAGGTAGCTTTGCGCTTCGTTAATCCCACGTGTGGTTCGGGAAGACTGTTTTAACTATAGGACTCACTTGGGGCGCAGGGTGAGGGCATCCCCACAACTTCACACACAAGTGAATCAAGTACACATATTTGATTTCGTTGTTATGTTAGGTTGGCATTTTTTCTAATCAAGCAGCATCTTTCTAAGGCTGTACTCCATAGGGTGTATTCATAGGGTGTTCTAGATTGAAATGTACATTCACACACATTATCATCACGTTGAATAATGCTAAGTCGTTCCAAATTTGAATATCTTAATGTATTTATATAAATCTCGTTATGAAAGTTATTTGCATATGGAACGTTATTTAAAAGAAATTGTCATTCCTAATTATTTTTTAACCACATCCTTTATTTATTAACTTGAATCTTTACTTCAAATAGTCCACAAGAGACAATATTCCCAACAGGAATCCACTGATGCTGGAGCTATTTTCATGTGAAACCGTTTTGCAGATGCCAACTGTTCTCCTTTTTCCCAATTCTATTCGCTATTTGAAGTTTGACCAACAAGTATTTGTATTAATTTGTATTATTAACTGAGCTGCAGAAATTTTCTTAGCAATGTTTTGAATAAATAGGAATATTGTCCCAATGATACTTAGACTGAAAAATAAGTAAATGCTTCAAGAAAGTATTTTGAGATGCAGGAATATTTGATGCATTTTCAGTAAGTACCAACAACAGGACACGCTGTGTTGACTTCACTAACTGAAGTGACAACTACAACAATAAACCCTCCACCTTATGTGTTGTTTCTAGTCACAAAAAAGCGTACTTTAAAAAAAAATTTTTATTGACTTATAGTTGCTGTACAATATTATATAAGGTACAGGTATATAATGTAGTGATCCACAATTTTTAAAGGTTCTACTCCACTTATAGTTATTATAAAATATTGACTACAGTCCGTGAGTTGTACAACATGTCCTTGTGGCTTACTTTATACGTAATAGTTTGTACCTCTTACTCGCCTACCCCTGTTTGCCCCTCCCCTTTCCCTACAAAAAGAGTACTTTGGAAGCTTTTCAATAGCCCCACAGTTTTCGTACAAATCTTCCTAACAAAATCTATCAACTCTTTTGCTTTTGACCAAAATAATATATTCCAGCTTGGCCTCTCCACATTTGTTTTATATTAATTTTTTTACTGGCATATTTAGTTGCTATGCCTAATTTGTGGATCATTACATCATTTTGAACAAAAATCGAAACCAGTCATTTTTTTTTTCCAAGGGGGTGTATGCTCCAAAATATTTGACAGACTCTAAAAAAGTGTTTGGGAGGAATCGTCGTGCACACTGATAAATTACACAGTTAAGGAAGACTCACCAGGTTCCAGACAATTAGCACATCAGTGAGCACCCCAGATGTGGACTTTATACTCTAATAGTGGGAAATGCGGTACAATCAGTAGAAATGATAACTAAACATAGTCTTTGCATGTTACAAATGGACCTTTGTTATGAAAAATAAAGTAGAAGAGGGGAGAGACACTTAAGGTGACACATGGGCAAAGTCTTGAAGGAGACGGGGGATGGGAGGACATCCAGGGCTAGCTCAAGGCACCACGTGCTGGAGGTCCTCGCCTCTTCCGTTGGAAAGAACTTGACTTTTTCCTCCCAGAATGAAACAGAGAGACAAGTATCAACTGAGAGAAAGCCCTCTGTGCAGAGGGAGCAGACAGGCACAGCCTTTACATGGTGGGTTAAATTGCGTTCCCCAAAGAGATGTCAAAGACCTAACCCCCAGTACCTATGAACGGGGCCTTAGTTGGAAATAGGATCTTTGCAGGTGTGATCAGGTGAAGATGAAGTTATCAGGGTGTGATCAGCGACCTTGCGAGAAGAGACACACCGGCCAGGAGAAGATCATGGGAAGCAGAGGCAGAGCTTGGACCACGGCATCATCCCCCCAGGATCAAAGGCCACCCGCAGCAGCTGGAAGAGGCAAGGTAGGTCCTCCCGTTGAGCCTTCGGAGGGGGCTTGGCCCTGCCAACACCTTGATTTCAGACTTCCAGCCTTCGAAGCGCAAGAGAGAATACATTTCTGTTGTTTTAAGTCCCCCAGTGCATAGTACGTTGTCACAGCAGCTCTGGGAAACTCACACATCAGCTGAGAATGAGGATGGGGCGCGAGGGGGCGGAGCCTGAGGAAGGAGGGCCCGGGGCAGGGAGAGGTGCTGGATCTGGAGATGCAGGAGGCTGGTCAGCGTCCTGGGTTCATTTGATGCTTGTGTTTGTGAGTTTCCCGGAAGACCCGTCAGCGGGTTCCGTTTTCTCTCACAGCCCGATGGTGGGGAATTGCATGAGGTACAGGTGGGCTCGTTACAGCGGGTGAGAGGCATGGCAGCATATAGGGTATTTGCCAGGGAGTGACATAACTAAGTTGACCTTGGAATTGAAGTTGGGTATCTATCGAGGGAAGCGAGGGCTTGAGGGCCGGCTGAGAAATCACGCAGAAGTGGGGAAAGCACTGAATTCTGGCTCCCACTAAAGTTGTTTTTCATTTTCCAATTGCTGGAGTAGTTAATTCCTGTAT
Source organism: Monodon monoceros (assembly GCF_005190385.1). Taxonomy (NCBI): domain Eukaryota; kingdom Metazoa; phylum Chordata; class Mammalia; order Artiodactyla; family Monodontidae; genus Monodon; species Monodon monoceros. The sequence continues at coordinate 2,923,018 of NW_021703785.1, forward strand.
AATTCCTGTCCAATGAATTGACAAACTGAAATAATACAGCCCTAAGGTTGTATTGCTTACAAAATCAGGGCTCTGGGTTTAAACATGGTTGAGGAACGTAATTTTTTAGAACAGAAAGGAGCCTCAGCAGGCATCTAACCAGACACCCACATGTTTTTAGATGGGAAATACTTAGGGTAAGTGCGCTGCCCGTAATTTCATGGCTATTAAGTCATAGAAGCAGGAGCAGAATTGAGGTGGTCGGTTGGTGTAGCGCTGCTACCGCAACTACAACTTACTTGACGTAAACGTCCATCAACCCTGGCAGGCTGGAAACGACTTTGAAATACATTTTTTTAATGCGTCTGTTAATGTGTCTGTTAATGGTTATTTAGAACAGTTTGCTTTACGGAACACATTTTAAGATTCAAACAAGATTAGAATAAAAAGTAACTGTATTATTATATCTGTTCTATTTTAACTTACTTGCTTTTCCCACTAAATCACACCATTTAAAAAAAAAAAAAAACCCTACCATTATTTTTGTGTCTTTTAGCAACCTAAGCAAATGCAGTCACCTGGTGATTACTCAGAGGGGCGACGGGTGTCGGAAAAAGGAACTGTAGTCTGTGTAGCAATTTGCATTAAAATGTATGCTAGATGCTGGGTGAGGATTTACAGACGATGTATTCCCTCGTATTCCCTTGGTTGTCATACGTTGAAAGAAAATATTAGTCATAAGTGGGAAAATCTGCACTACTGACCACTCGCATGCACGCTTTTGTGTTTCAGTAAAGCTCCTTGGATGGAGTGGGGTGTAATTTCCAGCATGACTGACTGTGTCTGTTACTGGCCTCCAGTCCACTGCTTTCTCAGCAATTTATGTGTTTTGAAAATGTTCATGCAACCTCAGTACTTTCTTTTCCTTCCACTCAGCATCTCAAAGCTACAGACACCGAGGAACAAAGACTAGAGAGGAGGTGGAACCTCATTTCTGCTCCACTGAGGATGCCAGCCAAGTGGACGCTGAAACGTAGAAGTCCTTCCATCACTTCTGAAGGAGAGTCAAGAGCCCTTTGTGGTCTGTTCTCCCACGATTGCTCCTGGGCTACCTCTGTTGTTCCCAAACTCTCCGGTTCCTTATTCTATCGGCCCCAACACTTCTCTTACCACTGAGAACGTACCCTCGCCCATCTCACGTGACTCCAGCTAGAGGGTTAACTCTGAGACCCCCGTCTCCAACCACGAAATGGGCACCTGGCTGAGCCTGGTGACCCTGGCGTCCCATTTGCCCTTTGCAGTGATGGGTTCAAGGCGTATAGGGAACCCCCAGGTAGGACAAGTGTGAGTCGTTCTGTGACAACTGATACTAGATGCTGGGAGAGAGGGGTTCTTTCTACCTTCAGAGCACTAGCTGTAAAGAAATGGCCATCTTTCCAACCGTGGGGAGAGAGTCTGCTTGCTGGTGGGGACAACGGAGTCAACAAGGAAAATTAAATATTAGAAATAAGTCGAGAAGGGAGAGGGGAGGGAGAGACAGAGAGAGAGAGAGAGGTCAGGTTATATTATACCATCTAAGCTTTAAGCTCCAGGTCCAAATGTGCATTCCATCCAGATTGCGTGCTGTAGGTCAGTAAGCCTTTTCTAATTAAGTCAGTGCAACCAGTGGGCACCAGGAACTTCAAACACCTTCTACATCTTTTCCTCTTTCTGCCTCCTAAAGACACTCAAACCGGTCCCATGACTTTTCTGTCACCCTCAGTTATCGGCACCCTCATTTCCTCAGACATTACAAATGCCACTCCCATACAAATCAAAACCCGTACTCTTTCTTCCTGGTCAAAGAGCTCTTCTTCCCAGCTCAGGGATTCCCTGAAATGTGGGGACCAGCCATGAGAGAGGAAAGCTGGCATTTGTCCTTCAATTCTTGGTGTCGTGACTTTCCCCTTGGTACGATGACTTCTGCAGAAGGGAAGGGAGAGTGTCCTGCTTGAACAGTGTCATGGTCTGAGTGTTTAATCCTCGTTTGCAAATGCCTAGACATTGGGCGTTTCTATAATCTGGAGGCAGGAGCCCCATCCTGACCCTGCCTTTTCCCCGCCGCCTTCTTGGGCGAAGTCTTTGAGCTGGTGACATTTCCTGGTACCCAGCTGGTCCCTGGGAAAACCTGGCACCCTTGCCCCTCCCCCCTCCCCAATTCGGGAAGAGCTTGTTTCTCCCTCTGCTGCCTGTCTTTTTGTCTTGTCACTGGGGGCTACTTCAGCCTTCCTGCTTCCTACAACAGTCTCTTCCTTCAAATATGCCCACCAATTCCAGGGGTGCCTGTCAGCCCCCTGGGGGCTCCTGGAGGTGAACTTCTTGATCCATTGCAGGTCTTGTGAGGTTCTAGAGGGTGTCTCCTCTTCTTGAAAGTACATTCTTGTTGCTCAAAGATTCCCCTGGACTTCCCTCAGTTGACTCGGGAGCACAAATGCCATAAAATCCAAACTAGACCAACAAGTCCCGGCAAGGAGAGCAAGCTTGGCCATCAGTCTCCTTGACTCTCTCCTCTTCTTTCACCTTGGCTGGCGGTGGGTGATGGGCAAAGGATCTCAGAAGGACCTTCTGCAGGTGCTGTGCCTTTTCCCGTTAATAATGAGGACAATCCTGTCCCACTGTCCTGAACCTCTGAGGCACGAGGAAAGTTTAATGTAGTATCCCATGACAGCGATTTCAACTTAGGTTGACTTCATTGCAAGCAAAGGAGTCCTGACCTGCACACCTCCTATTTCTCATTCATTCCTGAGGCCTTGGGGTCTCCTGTTTATAGAAACTTGCTTCTCCCCTGGAAGGCCCCTATACATGTCAGGTTTATTACTGCTGTTTCAATTCCCTGTCATCCAGTTGGCATCCCCTAGGAAATCCCCTCTGCTTATATAGAGGTCCCAAATATTCTCTTTCCCACTCCTTGGCAACAAGTGCTGGATGAAGGCATAAATAGACAAGTCAGTACAGAGATCGATGCGCTGCCATCATCCTGATGTGTCAGGTCGGTAACTTTCCATGTGAAAGTTCATGACCAATGTTCGCTACTGCCAATAGTCAGACCGTTTTCCACCCCTACACCAAACAGTGTGCATCTGTCTGTGTAGAGACATGTCCAACCTAGAGAGGTAAGCCCTACCAAATGCTATAAAAGACAACGAAGACTCTCAAAGAAAGGGCAGTGAGTTGCCATCAGCTTGCAAACAATGAGAAGGCAACAGGCGCACCCCCTGGGCAAGCCCGTGGAACATAGGTACCACGATGCACGAAACGAAGGCGGGGCTTAGTCAACTGCTAAAAGCCAGTGAATTTGTTACAGCAACCAGGTCCATACGCTGAACGATGTCAGCCTCCCCAGAAGCCCTGGCTGTGTCCCCCTCCCCATCATGGGCTCTCACCCCTTCCAAAATCACCCCTCTCCTGGTTTTGACACTAATCGCTCCTTTACACTTCCTTATTGCTGTACTTAAACTTGATTAAGTTTTAAGTCCACACATCATCTCCCACCAACCAATTCTTTTTCTTACTGTTCGTCTGTTGAAGAAGGTGGGCCATTTGTCCTGTTGTGTTTCCCAAGGACTAGATCTTGCTGCTTGCCATATATCATGAACAAACCACACAGCAATAATTACATAAAGTTTTACTGATCCAAAAGTATTATATTTGCCACCAAAAATGATTCTTTGTATTATTTTTGTTCTAAAAATCATAATGATGCCACAATTCAGATTTGCTGCCTACTTTTACAATTAAATATTAAATTCTTTTGGGAGATCATGATACATAAGAGGGAGGAGATATGGGGATATATGTATACGTATAGCTGATTCACTTTGTTATAAAGCAGAAACTAACACACCATTGTAAAGCAATTACACTCCAATAAAGATGTTAAAAAAGCATTTATTTCAGGAACAGCTTTTGCAAAGATGTAATCGATAACATTAAAAATCAGAATATGCGTTTTCCATACTTACCTGTAAAGTACAGAAGTGCAGTGTTGAGATGTTAAGGCATTTCGGGACAAAGGACACTTCCATGTTTCCTTAGCTTAGAGCTTGCCTCTTTGCTTAGAAGACTCTTTCATCCTTTTGACAAAAGAAAGGTCCCCTACTCCCTAGAGCCAGTTATCCTGTACCCGCTGTGTGTGGTTGGATTCAGAGGTTCGTTCAGATCTGGGTTCAATTCCTTTGGCAAGACCACCCTGGGATGTATCCTCAGAACGTACTTTATGTCTGTTTCTTTGTCCTTTTCGACACCTCGATCCATAGATTCACTGGAGATTGGTAAATAGTTGCATTCAAATTTTATCATTTTGTTTTCATTTATTAGCTAGAATAAGTTTATAAGTAGAGCTTTCCCCTCATCTGATCTTTAGTTAAATGTCTATAGTTGATGGAGGATAAGCATAAGAAGTGCTTGATCCTTTCCTTTTATTTACTGGGGTTTCAAAATAATGGGCTCATTATTCATGCCTCTCAAGAAGTGACCAATTTGGTTTTGTAAAATATCATTATAATCACAAGGATTTAAGCCAATGTGATATAGGTCAATCTTTGCCATTTCTACCCTTTTTAAAACTCAAATTGCACCCTTTTGACCAGGGGGAAATTTGTCAAGCTGGCTCCCTAGTTCTTTTGAAATAAGCCTAGGAGTCTTTTATCGCTTAGTAATTATCTGGAATTACAACGTGTTTTAGGCTAATTGTAGTAGTTTCTTAGGGCTCCGTAGCAAAGTACCATAAACTGATTGTTTAAAGCAACAGAAAGGTATTCTTCCGGTTCTGGAGACCAGAAGTCTGAAATCGAGGTATTAGTAGGGACGTGCTCTTAATGAATGCACTAGGGGAAATCTGCTCCACACCTTCCTCTTGGTTTCTGTTGCTGGCGATCCTTGCTCTTTGGCATGTAGCAGACCTGACACTCCAATCCCTGCCTCTGTCATCAGGTGGCTTCTCCCTGTGTGTCTTCACACCATCCTCCCTCTGCATGTGTCTGCCTCTGTATCTCTTCTCTTCTATAAGGACACAAGGCCTATTGGATTAGCCCACCTAGTCCACCATCACCTAGGCTGTGTTATCAAAGGGAGATACACATGTCCAATTGCTCTCACCCTCCATTGTCTGAGGGTTGCCGCGTGGTATTGGGTTGCCGTGGGACTTTCATGTAGCGTAAGCCTGAGTGCTGAGAAGACATTCCCTTGTGTCTTTAGTATCACAGAAGCCCAAGGAAAGAGCAAGAGAGGAGTGGCATGCATTTGAGTTGAGGTGCCGTCAGCATGAGGCAAGCTGCAGCCTCACTGAACTGCCAGCCATCACTGTGGCCAGAATCAGAGAGGAGCCTGGAAGGATGGGAGGCTTTGCACAGATGCACCCAAAACAGGGGCCTGGCCTGGGCTCAGCATCAATCCAGAAGCAGGTGGTGCAGAATTGGTAAGGCAGCTCTGCCATCGTCAACACACGTCTTCTACCTCTGGGTCCAAAGTGGTTCCAGAAGTGCAGAAGCTAAGGAGCACATGCCCACTCCCTGGGAGGATGCATCCAGAATGTATTACCCATCTTGTCCCAGCAGCTGGAACTACGTGAGTCATGCACGTTGGGCTCCAGAGGAGAGGGGGAAGCTCTTAGCATGCTCAGCTGGTGGTCCTGTGCTTCCCCAAGATCTCCATGAAGGGAAGCAGAATGGGAGAACGCACATCCCGACGCAGATGTCAGGACCTACTCTGGAAGGAAGTCTGGGAGGGAACGGTGGCAGCAAGCAGGAGCAGCCCATCAGCCGGCAGAGACGTCTCGCGGAGGGCTTGGGAAGGGCAGCTGGGACAGTCATGCTAAGGCAGGGACCACCCACGGGAGTGCCAAGGTGTCAGTGCTGCTGGGCTCCCTTTCTTTAGCTGATGTGGTTTCAGTGCAAAGGAGTTGGTGTCCTTGCTTTTCTCCTTCAGCCCAACTTCCTGCCTGGTTGAGTGCCCTCCTCCCCTCTTGGCCAGAACTCCTCTGGGGCTCTACCTGGATCTCATGGTAACTTTTTCCAATTCTGCCAAATTGTCAGAGGAAAAATACATAACAACAGTTCCAAAGATTTACAGACAAAGAACAATAGCTTACAAACATTTATACCTGGGCCAAGTTTTCATAAATTTTCAGCCAGGTACTTCCAGGAACCCTCTTAGCAAGCATCACGCTGGAAACACCACGCTGAGCCCAGGGCTCGGGGCCAGGGCATATTCAGGGATGTATTGTGGGATTGTTTATGTCCAGGTTTGCATTTGGACTCGACACCAGCCAGGCTTCCCTGGAGCGCCTCTCACCAGGGGCTGCTTGGAAGCATCCAAACAGCAAACAGCTTGTGGATCGGAGGTTCTGAGAGGCTGGCTAAGTTCTGGGGTTCCCTGGGGCTTCTGCATGTCACTCTGCTGGCTGAAGGGTGTACAGGTCAGTCTCTGCAACTCGGAGCATTCTTCAAACCAAACTCGGTTCCTTAAAGATTCTGAGGGCTAGAGGTCGTCTCGGGCTGGCCGGTCACTGTTCCTTTCCTTACCGTCTCCTTCCTGATCTTCCTTACCCAAAGCGTCTCCACCAGGAAGGAGTGGGGGGGGGGGGGAACCCGGGACCCTAACCTGGACTCGTGGTACACAAGCAAAGCTTAATCGCATAATCGCTGTACCGTTACTATTACGTCTGTTTCCTATCCTGAGGGCAGGACCCATGGGGCTGCTTCATTGTCCCTCCTGACACACAACTCTGCACTGCGCACAGCAGGTCCCCACTGACCTTTTTGCTTAGCTAATGGTGGGAATGTGAGAAAGTAAGTTACTGGTAACCCTCCTCGCTCCTCACCAGCTGGCTGTGTGGGTTCTGAGCCCACCTGTGGCCTCGGGCACCACACAGCTTTGGCGGGGGTTGGCATGGCCCGCAGAGCTCGGCTGCCAGCCCTGAATCTCGGCTCTGCTCCTCACTAGCCATGTGATTTGAGCTTAAGCACCACTCTGTGTCTCAGTTTCATCATCCATAAAATGGGAATAATGACACCTGCAGTATTTAGGACCATTCTTGCTATATCTTCTATTTCCCTGACTCCGTTTGGTGTCCTTTCTCTTTGGGTCCTCTACTTAGCCAGGGCTCCTGCATGCAGAAGTACAACAAATGCTCAGTGAACTGAAAGGACCGCCACCCACGTCTGCTGCCAGCATCCGCTGTGTCTGCAGTCCCTCGGGAACAGCGACCATCAGACAGTGGCGGCGATGCTCACAGGCCGCGTCTGGCTCTTCCAAACGCTATGAGCTTGGCAGCCTGTGGGCAATGAGTGCAAGTGGCTGAAGGGACCAGGTAATTGCAGTGAGGAAATGGAATGGTACGTAGCCATAAGAAAAATCATGTTTTAAGAAATTGGTGGCATTGAAACATTGTAAAGCAGCGAGGCTTCCATTCTGCACAACAACGTATATGCATATGAAAAGACAGCCAGGATGTCCTTAAAGCGGTAACAATGGCTGTCTCCGGGTGCACACTTATGGCTCATTTTAATTCTCCTCTATTCACTTTTCTATAGTCAAAAATTCGTCTACGCTAAGCAATTATTCCTTCAATAATCAGAATATAGATGTAGCATTTTACACGGCAACTGAAATCGTTGCCAACCTCTTCAAACCCATGTTACGACACTGAGGGTGGATGGGTGGCTCGTGAAACCGTGCGTGTGCTGTGGGAAATCAACGGGGGAAGAGGGATGTATGTTTGTTATGCGATAATTATGTGGCTGAAGGTTCAAAGCCTCTCTGGGCAATCAAATTAGAGCATTCCCTCAGACACTGTTAATGCAGGATCGCGGATCGTAATGCCTTCTGTTCGAGTGCATCCCAGGTGATTCAAGGTCAGGACCCAGCACCTCCAGCACAAACCCCTAAGAGAAGCTTGTCAGTTTATCAGAAATTTTTGTCTTCTGATCTGGTGGGATTAGGGCACTACCTGGTTCTCTTCTCCTTAATTTGGGAATGTCAGCATTTTGCGTTTTAGCCTTGCCTTCCCTTTTTTCTTAATTTTCTCTATCCATTTCTGCTCTCCTTCTGTTTCCTGTTTTTGAAATAAGCACATCTTTTGGAAGAAAGATTATGCTTTGGTTTGATTGTCTGTTGCAGTAGGATAACCATGGCGTTACTTGAACCCTCTCCGTAGAGGTGAAACGCTTTTCTTTAATCACGGCGGATTCTTTTAGGTGAAATTCACATAACATAAAATAACTATGTTAAAATACATAATTCAGTGACATTTAGTACTTTCTCACGGGAGATGTTTTTTGAAACAAAATTTAAGACTTTATCATTTAGAGCAGTTTTAGGTTTACGACAAAATTGAGAGGAAGGTTTAGAGATTTCCTCCTGCCCCCCTCCACCCATTCACAGCCTCCCTCATTATCACATCATTCACCAGAATGGTGCATTTTTCACCACCAATGAACATATATTGACAGATCATAATCACCCAAAGCCCATAGATTACCTTAGGTTAACTCTGGGTGCTCTCTATTCTATGGGCTTGGATAAAGACGTAATGACACAGAACCATCATTACGTCATACAGAGTGTTTATTTTCACTCATCTCTCGCCTTCCCCCAGAAACCACTGATTTATTTATTTTTACTGTCTCCATAGTTTTGCCTTTTCCAGGATGTCATAGAGTTGGAATCATACAGTGAATAGCTTTTTCAGATTGCCTTCCTTCGCTCGGTAACATGCATCTAATGGGCTTTTATATCTTTCATGACTCGACAGCTCAGTTTTTAAAAGAACCGGTGAGTATACCACAGTTTGTTTATCCATTTACCTATGACTGTGAATCTTGGTTGCTTGCAGGTTTGGCAGTTAGGACCAAAGCTGCTGTAGCCGTTTGTGTTCACATTTTATATGGACATGAGTTTTCAACTGCTTTGAAAAAATACCAGGAAGCATGATTCCTGGATTGCATGGTAAGATTATGTTTAGTTTTGTAAGACATTGCCAAACCACCTTCCAACCAGCGCAGTTTTCCTCCCTCATCTCCCAAACTCCTCCGTAGGTTCTTTCAAGTTTGCGTTTGACTCTAAACCTGAGTCTGTCTTATGTGAACCCTCCTTCCATCCTGAGGACGCCCGCTGCCCTGTGTTCCCCAAGGATACTGCTGTTTCTCCACCTCAGCTTCCCTCGGAATTCTGTGTCCTGCTTGGTCCCCACCGCTCCTGCCAGGACAGTACTTTCAACCCATAATGGAAGTACTTCCCTTGTTCAATTTCATCCTCAGGGACCCTGCTCATCTTTCATGGCTTCTCTGGGCTTCCTTCCAACCTCCTTGTCTCCGCAAACACCCTCCATGAGGAAACCGCTCCTGTCCAGATCCACAGCGGCTTCCGTGTCACCAGATCCACTTCCCTGGGTCACTCAGCATCCTTATCCTGCAGGGCTCTCCTCCGCTCACTCTTGTGATGCCTCGCCCTGCTGTTTCTCCTGCTTCAAAGGCTGCTTCTTCCGACTGTGCTCTGAGGGCTCCTCTTCCTGTCACTGACTTTGAAATGTGAGAGTGTCCTGGGTGCTCTCCCTGCTCTCATCTCTCTCACTACGAGTTTAGCCCATCCCACAGATTTAAATGCCACTATATGCCTGTGACTCCCAAACTGATACCTCCGGTCCAAACTTCTGTGACAGTCTACCCAGCATCTTCCCTTGGATCCTGACGGTATGTCCAAACCCTCTGGCATCTCAAATCAACCTCCCTCCCCAGCCCTCTCTCCATGGCCAGTCTCCCCACCTCAGGAAAGTTTGCTGCCAACCACCCAGTTTCCATGCAAGACGTTTCAGGAGCCATTCTTTGTTGTTGTTTTAATTTGATTTTTATTTTATATTGCAGTACAGTTGATTTACAAAGCTGTGTTAGTTTCAGGTGTACAGCAAAGTGATTCAGTTATACAGGTACGTATATCCATTCTTCTTCAGATTCTTTTCCCATATAGGTTATTACAGAATATTGAGTAGAGTTCTCTGTGCTGTACAGTAGGTCCTCGTTGATTATCTATTTTATATACAGTAGAGTGTATCTGTTAATCCCAAACCCCTGATATATCCCTCCCCGCGCCTTTCCCATTTGGTAAACATTCAGTTTGTTTTCGAAGTCTGTGAGTCTGTTTCTGTTTTGTAAGTAAGTTCATTTGTATCTTTTTTTTTTTTTAGTTCTACATATAGGTGATGTCACATGGTATTTGTCTGTCTCTGTCTGTCTTACTTCACTTTGTACGATCGTCTCGTTGCTGCAAATAGCGCTACTTCATTCTTTTTTATGACTGGGTGATATTCCATTGTATACACGTGCCGCATCTTCTTTATCCACTCCTCTGTCGATGGACACTTAGGTTGCCGCCGTGTCCTGGCTATTGTAAATAGTGCTGCAGTGAACATTGGGGCGCATGTATCCTTTCGAATTAGAGTTTTCTCTGAATATATGCCCAGGAGTGGGATTGCCGGATTATATGGTAGCTCTACCGTTAGCTTTTTGAGGACCCTCCATGCTATTCTCCATAGTGGCTGCACCAGTTTGCATTCTCACCAGCAGTGCAGGAGGGTCCCTCCTCTCAGGAGCTATTCTTGCTTCTTCCCTTCCTCCCTCACAGACATACCATCAGCAAGGTCTAGTGAGCCACTAACCGTTAACATCCATTACTTTGACACCTTTGAATATTTAACAGATTCTTGTGTTATATTTTCTCTCCTTATACTGCATCTTCAGATACTACGGTCCGTACGAATAAAGCTGCCTCATTTATGCCTCAGTTGCAGAGTATTACATCCATATATGATTTGACCAGTCCCAAATTGTTGGCACTCAACTAGCTTCCAAATTTTTGCTATTCCAGACAAGACTGGAATGAAGGTCTTCCGATACATATTATTTCACACAGGTATATCAGGTTCATTCTCAGCAATAATGCAGTAAATACTCTTGTAAAGCAATCATTTCCAGAATGCACAAGTGATTCTCAGAAGTTAAATTGTCAGTCAAGGAGTGTGGGCATTTGTCACTTTGATAGATTCAGTCAAATTGCCCTGCATGGATGCTGCTTCAGTCTATACCGCCAGCATCCTTGTAGGGGAACCTTTCCTGACATTCTGGCAAACACACTGTGTTATCAAACTTCTCGATTGGTGCCAATCTGATAGGTGAACGATTGTACCACTCTGTGGGTTTAATTGGCATTTATCTTATTATGAGAAAGGTTAAGCAAGGTTTAATTGGATTAAGACTTTCTTGCGTTTATTTTCATCATTGTGAACTTTGTGTTCAGATCTTTCATCCATTTTTATGTTGTGTTTGTGGTCTCTTTATTATTGTCTTACAGGAGACTTGACGGTATGAAATAAACACAAAATTAGCACTTCATCTGTGATATTGGCTGTGATTTCTTCCCAGTTTGCTGTCTGTACTTTGATTTTGTATTTTTCTCCTCAGAATTCTGTTTCAGAAAGTTAAATTTATCAATATTTCTTTCCTTTTCTCCTAAGTTTTATGGTTTCGTGTTTTAAGATGCAGAACTTTGATTCATCTGACATTTTAGTGGAAGGAGACAGGGATGCAACTGTAACGTGTTTTCAGATTTATTTTCCGGTTGTGCCAACATCATTTATCAAAGAGTCTATCTTCTCCAGAAACGAAATAAAATGCCAACTTTAGAGTACACCAACTTCCCCTGTGAAGCTGGATGTATTTCTGTACTGAATGCTTCTGGCCCTTGGCTTTGGCTATGTACGTACAGGCTCTCTGTCCCCTCAGACGGAGCCTCCTGAAAGGCAGTATCTCAGGCTGAGATTTCATTGTGCTTTTTCCTTATGAGCTGAGCACTTAGCCTGTCACTGTGACATGCTCACTGGCAGAGGACGTGTGCTTCTCGGGTCAGAGACTTGTGCCACAGAAAAGAGCAAGACCTGCTTCTGTCCCTCACACCCCCCCAAGCATCATGGGGGTGATATGGGGAGTCCCAATGGATGTCCCTGCAGCAGGGGATAGGCTGTCACAGCTGTGGTTCACCGGGCTTGGGAAATCCACCTCTTTTGTAGCAGGAAATAAGCAAGCCTGCTCTTTATCCTGGAGGGAGCCATCCATCACCTTATCTCTTAGGGTGACTGCTGCAAATGCAGTCCCTGGAAATGACTTGAGTAAAGGGGAGCCAGGGACCTGCACATCTCACTTACCCAGCAAGAGGTATGGGGACCAGAGACACCTGTGGGAGGCCGTCCCTCCCGACAGGCACAGCTCGGGGGCTGCTGTGGGTTTGCATTTTGGTGCCAACAGGACCACACAGACTTTAGCTCAAAGTAGATGCTGGAGACATTGATCAATTTGATAGAATCAAATATTTTATTGGGTTAGTATGAGTTTATCACCAGATAACGTTAACTGCGGACCATCTACTAGTATTCCCTACTGTAGACCTTCAGGATCGGTTGTCTAAAATATTAGCTTTAAAAAATTTAACCTAAAAAGAGTCTAAATAGAATTACTAATGTTTGACTAGTTAAAACTAATTTCCATGAAATGAAAGTTAGAGACTTTTTTTTTTTTTTTTAAAACAATTTTCATTCCCTGCGGAGTTTTCAGCTTGGGAAGCAAGCACAGGGTTTAAGCACACTTAATCTCTTTTAAATGGATGTGCCTTGTTTGTAAAATGGGCACTTTGTTATTATCACTAAAATGTTTTAATTATGCATGGCTATGTTTGAAATTGTAGTCCAATCACGATTGGGAACAGCATCCAGAAAGCAAATTTGGGAAGACAACACGGGTTTTCCCTCCTATGGAATCAGCTGGAGATTGCAAACAGCACTGAGAAGAGAGTAAAGTGAACTTGCTTAAGAATTTAAAGGGAGGAAAAAAAAAAAAAAAAGAAAAAGAACCAGTGGAAAACAAACAGCTTAATTACAGTTAGGAAACATTTTGAAATGAATGACAGGAACTTCAATAGCATTAAAAATGGGGTTGTTACTCTAACTGAACATGGAATGAGGACAGATGAGCCAGGCACATGCTCCTGTGAGACCAGGTGGAAGGTCTTTGATGGCTCAGGATCACCTGCAATTTGATTTAAATGTTAACTGCTCAACACCTCACATCAAGAAAATAAAATAAAATAAAAAGCCATTTAAAACAAGGTTAATGTTAAAGTTGCCTCAATTTACCTTTTACTTGTTCTCATGTATCCTCTCTCTTTCTTCTAATTGCAAACAGAATTTTAACCAGAAGATAGTTCCATGTAACCAAGATGAAGTTCAGCTTTTGTTTTCTTATTATATCTTCATATCACCTTTTCCTGGAATTTTCCTAAATGTTATCTAATGTGATATGGGATACTTTGTGAAACTTCCTGGGCTTAAAGATGAAAATCACTTTCTCTACCATATATTATTAATTAGAAGAGGTTAAAATAGCAACATTAGGAACCAAAATACAGCATTAAGAAAATTAAGAAAAATGCCAGATGACGGTTGTAATAACATATAACAATTTTTGTTTCCAAATTATATGTGACAATATTGTAACGAAAGAAATTTCTCAAACGTAAATCATTTATTATTTAGATAGAAAACCAAAGGGGCAAAAACCTGTGTTCTAGATAATTCCTAAAATGTTTGATGCTTAAACGAATACTTAACATATGTTTAATAATATGATATTTCCTGATTTTCATATTTTAAATTGAGAAAGATAAAAATTCACCTGCGTAATAAAGGATAAGCCTACTTTTCTATCATTCTATAACTGAAAAATAATGTAACTTTAAACAATGTTGCTCATTGACAATCTGCATATCAATTTCCTTTTAAACTGATACCATGAGGGATACAGTTACCATTTTGAAACTGGAATCCACTTTTAGTGTGTAGAAGTTTTAAAATCAGGGACACACTTGCCAAAATAAAAACAGAATAATAAAGTCTCAAAATACCAAATATATTTCATTTTCTGTGTGCTGTTTAACAGCAGAGAAAAATATGGCTTTTTAATCCTTACTACTAACTACCTAAAAAGACATTCTTATAGTATCAAATGTCATTTCAAGAAATTTTCAATAAGTAATTCTAATTTTTTTTCTCTCTTCTAGCAAGACGATAGGCTGACATTTTAATGAAGAACTAACAAACGTGAAAATGCAGGCTGATGTGTGCACGCCCAGCAGGGATTCTTAGAATGTGTTTATCTGAACTGAAATCTCCATTTAACATTTAACAGTCAGTGGGGAATGGCGATAGTGGCATCTGCTTTAATTTCACAAGTTGTTGCTCTAATTATTTTCTTGTGAACCTCAGGAATCCCTCTTGCCTCAAGTTACTTCAGTTTAGTTAATATCATTTGTGTTCCACGTGTGTTAAACAAGGCAAAAAGTAGCATACACATATAAATAGCTCATCATTCTTAAACATCGTATGTGGGTTCATAGTTCAAGTTACTAAAGATAACCCAGAACGGGAATTAAAGATCTAGCTGGATGCTCACTTGTGTCAGAACCATATGTTTATAATATTGGCATTATGGGAGAATGATGTATTTTATTATATTACATTGATACCTATTATAATAATATATCAATATGTTATTAATTATTATAATATAGTTACAACTATAATAATTATAATATATTAATTAATAATATAATAATATATATTACATTATTTGATTTGATACTCACAGATTGGTGGGAATCAAATGCTGTAACATGTAAATACACTGATAAACCACTCTAATTAGTTGTTATTATTATTATTATTGCTATTGGGTTTTTTTTTTTTTCCCTCTTTCATCCAGGATAAAGGTACCTGAAGAACAAATTTGGGGACTTCCCTGGTGGCGCAGTGGTTAAGAATCTGCTTGCCACTGCAGGGGACACGGATTCGACCCCTGGTCCAGGAAGATCCCACATGCCGCTGAGCAACTAAGCCCATGCACCACAACTAATGAGCCTGTGCTCTAGAGCCCACGTGCCACAACTACTGAGCCCGTGTGCCACAACTACTGAAGCCCGCGCGCCTAGAGCCCGTGCTCCGCAACAAGAGAAGCCACCGCAATGAGACACCTGGGTGCTGCAATGAAGAGTAGCCCCCGCTTGCTGCAACTAGAGAAAGCCCGCGTGCAGCAATGAAGACCCAACGTAGCCAAAAAAAAAAAAAAAAAAAGAACAAATTTGGTAGCAAATAAATCCCATCTTCTGATCCCTTCACCTTATTTGGGTAACTTAGCTCAAATACCATCACTAACTTGACTATCTCTGTCATTGGCATTGCCTAAAAACTGAGACTAGAGCAATTATGAAAGATGGTATAATTTATACATTTAGCTTTGATAAATAAGCCATGAGTTCATAAGTTCAAATTAATTGGAAAGATAGCCACGGTTGACACTTCACTGCTATTTGTCATTTATAGCTTTTAAAATGTTATTTATAGTTTTTAAAATATATTTTCTTTCCTCCATACTTTTTCAAATTTTGCTTTTCACTATCTCTCAAGATGACTTTGGCTTATTCTAAAAAAAAAAAAAAAAAAAATTGAGACTGATAGGTCGGTTCAGTGGAGAAAACAACGAAAAGTTTGTATCCCTATTGTAACCCTTAGGTTTGCTCCAGGAAATGCTCGAGAATAATCTTGTTTAGATTCTTGTTTTTAAATTGTTGGTTAAGTAGTTTTCTAAAATCTTAAATGGACATTGCTATACACTTTTTATACAGTAGCTGTTCTTGGTAACTAAAGATGCAAATTGAGATTTAAAGAATATTAGAAAATGTGACCATGTTAGCTTGATACCCAATCCAAAAAAAAAAACAATTCTTAAACTTACTAATATACTCATCCCTCATTTGTCATCTGACTTTGCCCTTAGTTCACTTGTTGATATTTCTTTGTTTTATCTCAAGTAGTTTCTATTGATTTATTTAAAGATTTGTGCAGAGCAAGTGTAGGTGAGGTTGCAACCAGCTTTCTACAAAAGCAGGCACCACTCTGGCTGTGACAACTCGCTTGGGAGCTGGTCCCGCCTTGGGAAGAAGCGTTGCCAGTTGGTGGCAGCATTCACAAGAGCGGGTCACATTTCCTCTCTTATCTTTAGGTTGGATTTCAAAACAACTCTAGAAAACAGACTGAAAGGCAAGCCTAGAAACAGCACGTGAATGACTGCAGAAAAGTGGAAGGTTTCTGACTACAGCCCAAAACACCAGAGCATTTGGCGCAAAGCGGGACAGCCGTGTCCTATTTGTGTCCTGAGCAGTTTGCAAAAACAGGGCGAAAGCTTGTTCCCAGAACTAACAGTGGGATCAATGAACTCGGGTTGATCTTTCCCCTTCCTTAACATTTGCGCTCTGTTCAAGGGCACTCCCAGCGGGCCTCACTGCTCATCCCCCCTCCCTTCCCAGAAAATATAGCTGTGTCATTTTAAAGCCCCCCCCCTTTTTTTTAATGTCATCTGCTCATGAACTACACGTTGAGAAGCAGACACTTTTGTTCTGCTCTGACAGGAAAAAACAAACAAACACAATAAACAACGTTTTAACTCTGCAGCCAGAACATTGCAAAGCATCAATTTAGTCAAGCAAAATGTTAGTATATTCTATTTCAGGGCCAAGAATTCCAAGGAAGAGGGATATTTTAAGAAGGAACAGGTTTTTTGTTTGATTGTTTTTTTAATGATTCAGTAATTTTATATAGCCATTAATGTGAAATTTTTATTTCAATCATGGGAAGTCTTTAGGGAAAAAAAAAGTTCTGTTTGGTTTTGTTTTTAATCTAGAAATATATTCTCGAAATTTAAACACAACAAAATTCAGGGGTTAATGAATAAGAATTTTAAGTCACTGACAGCAGTCACTATGTAATTGGTTGTTTATGTGTTAATATTTCTTCAACACAATTCTATTTAAAATAAAAATGTTTTTAATATTGGATTAGCCTATCCTGGTGCCTACTACTTAAATGAGCATTTTTCTAAACAGTATTAATTCAATTCATACACTTTTCAGAATAATTCTTAAGTGTTAGTTTGCTCTAGCATATATGTGCATGAGAAATCATTTATTTTAGAAAATCCCTCTTCCCCAAATGAATATTTAAGGAAAGGACTATTTAAAATATATCAGGATTTTTAATGAGCGAAAGAAATAGTGAAGTGGAAAGCCTTTACAACTTCCGAGAAACCGATACAATCTATGAACAAATCCTGCTTTTTCAAACATTTGCAAAGCCACCCGTTGACAGTGAATGATCCAAACAGCAGTTACATTCCTTCATGTAAATCATTCTGTTGCACAGCACTGGAATGTTACAAAATCCTTGTGAAATTTCAGTTGAAACATATTAGCAAATACATTCGTGAGAGAAAAAAACTAGCTGCGAAAGTGTAGGAAGTCCCCATATGAATCCTAGATGAGGAAAAGTCTGTCCTCAGGGTTCATTCATCACAGAAAGGGAAATGTATTAAATGAGCAACTGTCATACATTATTTAACACAGCAAAATTGATGAAATGTTGCCACTCTTTTTAAAGACTACAATGTAAACCTCTGATGTTAAAATTTCTATTCCTAAAATACATTTTATTTATTTTTACACTGTATATCTTAATTTTATTTTTTTAACATCTTTATTGGAGTATGATTGCTTTACAACGGTGTGTTAGTTTCTGCTTTATAACAAAGTGAATCAGCTATACATATACATGTATCCCCGTATCTACTCCCTCTTGCGTCTCCCTCCCACCCTCCCTATCCCACCCCTCTAGGTGGTCACAAAGCACCGAGCTGATCTCCCTGTGCTAGGTGGCTAAAATACATTTTAAAACTGGTCATATAATATTCCACTTAGTGATCTGCTTACTCAGTTAGATAAGAGTTCATCCAGACCAAAAATACTGTCAAACAGCTACAGGGTTAAGAATTAAAAAAACCAAAAATACAAAAAAAAACCCTCTCATGTTATCTGCTTTTCTCCTGTTACAGATGCTTCCTTATATGAAACAGAGAAGAAAATTAATGATGGTCACTATTATTGTTACTGTTATTTGTGTTATGGATTTATGGTACGTATGTAATGTCTACACTTATGTGAAATTTACTACTTTATGAAAGGTAATTAAATTATTCCAGAAAGGACTTTGGGTTTTAGTAAAAGAATCCTTGTGTAAGATTCTATGTTAAAAAACAAAACAAAACAAAACAACAAACCCAAACAAACAAAAATCCCTCCTTGTTTAAAGATATGGCCATTTTGCTATCCACGAAAGGAAAGAGAATTTCTGATGCAAGCTTTCGGACCATGAGAAAAAATGTCATCCAGGCTCTTGCTGGCAACAGGCCACACAGCAGCACCCAGCCCTGCGCAGAGAGCAGGTAGGCAGATGTTATTCAGCTGACTTTTGCTGGAAAAGTATGGGAGAGCAGTTGGAAAATCACAAGGTGTCACACAACCTTTAAATAAATAGCTTATTTGGCAATGGAAAGGGAAAGACAACCAGTTCCTTCGCTGAGGAAGAAGACTGGGATGCTTCTAATTACAGAGCTCCTTTCTGCTGGTTTCATGGACTGACTTCTTAATGAGAATGGAAACTGTGCTCCCACACTTGTAGTGAGAGGTTCTAGGACTTCAGAATGACAAGTAGTTTTGCTGTAGCTTTGTGATCTTATAGTATGAGAACGCCACTGAGAGAGGAGATCATTCTTCACCCTGCCTTGTCTGCCCCTAATCAGTGACTGAGGCAGTACTACATGGGGAAAGTGTCAACTGCCAAAGGAGAGCTTCTGACACCTTTACTTGAAACCGGCATTGAACGTTGTAATCCCTCTAAGGGGAAAAAAACAAACAAATCCAAGATGGACTTGTTAACATCTGAAGGGCACAGCAAAGAAGTATTCAATGAATATTTGAAAACTTAATTTTGTATGAAAAGTCAAAATCAAAAAGAAAAGGTACTTTCTCAGAAGAAATTATTATGGCATGATGCTGAAAACAGGTTGCCCCATGATCCCACTATGCCCATTAGGGTTACTGAACATACAGGCAGCGCTGCTTTACGGTAACTCATCACAAAGCCAATAAAATTGGGCCACATTTTCTTCAAGCTCCCAGATAAGAACCCCTTCATCTCTCTCTCTCTCTTTCTTTTTTTTTGAGTTCCTAAGAATTTTATTTTTCGAAGGGTCAAGGAAGAAGAAAACATGAATGGATATTAACTACCTAGCAGATTGCTAGGCAACATGTTACCATAAAAGGGGCAGCGAGATCTAAAAAGAATAAAAAACCGAAGCACAATGTCCATAAGGGTGGTGCCCCCAACACATACACAATCATACACACACACACACAAATGTATATACACACCCAGGCCCACACACAGAAATACACATGCACACTTAAAAGGGCACTCCCAGAGGTATTACTTTTTAAAGCATGGTTTAAAATGAAAGATCAACTTTACATACACCTCTTTTTTTTTTTTTTTTTTTTTTTTTGCGGTACGCGGGCCTCTCACTGTTGTGGCCTCTCCCGTTGCGGAGCACAGGCTCCGGACGCGCAGGCTCAATGGCCATGGCTCACGGGCCCAGCCGCTCCGCGGCTTGTGGGATCCTCCCGGACCGGGGCACGAACCCATGTCCCCTGCATCGGCAGGCGGACTCTCAACCACTGCGCCACCAGGGGAACCCTACATACACCTCTTTGAGGCAAATTCTATGATGATTTTTGTGACATTGATTATTCTTATGTTTGTTACTCATCAATAATCATAATGTGTATACACAACAAACAAAACTACTATGATCTTTCTGTAAGTAAGGATCTCTTGGCCCATAAAATTAACTAGCAGAATTTTTAGGTCACAGTTTTACAAACAGGTTAAAATATATATCACCCTTTCAAATATTACAATCTTGTTACTTTTCTTAAATTTAAGACTTTATTATATTTAAAATAAAGACTTTTATAAAGTACAGAGGACATTCAAAGGCAAACTTCCAGGACTTAATAAAAAAATAACCAACATTATTGTTCCAAATCATTTCGTGAAGACACACAATTGAAAAAAACAAAAAACGAAAAAACAAAGACACAGGCTTGCTTTTAGCCTTCTTGGTTTCTACAGGATCCGGAGCCTGCTCTGATCTGAACTCGGGGACTCCCACCCTCACCAGTAGCCCTCACTGTCATTTAGGAGACGCGATTGTATGGTGGGTCCTTATTTGTGATCGACTTTGAAAGTCACAGAAGGCACACAGATGTAAAAATTCGAAGCATCCATGGGCGCCTTCCACGCGGCGGCCGCTGCCGGCTAAGGGCGCGCGGGTCTGGAACCGCCCACTCCCGCGCCTCCGCGCGTGGGGCGGAGGGTCTAGCAGGAGGAGGGCACCCGCCGCGGGGACCCGGCTCACAGGGCTGTGTGCTCGCTGGAACGCGCCCCCTTCCCGGCACTAAGGAAACTGCAGTTTTCTACGCCTGCTCGTCCTCCTCTTTCTCCTATTACATCCAACAGACGATTTCAACTTCCCGAGACCCTGACAAGTGAATGGCGCTGATGACGCCCCGGAAAGAGCCCACGACCCGGTGCGAGGGAAGGGCGCCCCTGAGCGGGTGGGACCCCGGGAGCACCCCGGCTCTCCTTCCAGGAAGGGGCACGAAACTGCTATGGATCCAGAGCTCACTAGTGCTAACGTGATGCTCGTAAACAAGCCGCGGGCCGGGCACCCGGGAACCACCCAGGAGCAAACCCGCCCAGCCGGGCGGGCGAGCGTCCACCCCAAGCCGGGGCGCCGGATCCGCAAGCCAAAGTGTGTGCTGGGGTGAGGGGATTCCGAGAGGGCGGCCAAGTTCACTGCCCCTATCTTGGCCCCCGCTAGTGGGGCGGCGGCGAGGCGATGCGGGGCCCGAGTGCGGTGCCACCGTCCCCTCCCACGCACCGAACCCTGGCGGGCGGTGTCGGCCCTTGATCTCCGCCGGCCCCCTTCCCCTGCAGTCCCAATTCCTCCCCCCCCCGCCCACCCCAGTCCCCTCCCTGGCGGAAGCTCCCAGCCCAATTAATTGAGTCAAAGGCGGGAGGGCAGGGCCCTCCGCGCGTCGGCCGCCGGCCCCCGCCCCTCCCGCGCGCCCCTTTTCCCGCCCTGGGTGGCATCTCCTCCGCCGGCATCCACAACGAGCCTCTGATTAATGAGGCCCGAGCCGGCCCCCACCCGACCCGGGCCCTGGCCTCCGCGGGAGGGGGAGGGGACGGCGGGAAACGCGGCCCGGGGAGAAAGGGGGGCGGGGCGGGGTGCGCGGCCCGCCCCGCCCCCCCCGCGCCCCGCGCCTATTGGCCGTGCGAGCCGTCCGTCGCGGAGCGCGGCGCCAATGCGGGCGGCGGGGCGGGGCGGGCCGCGCCGTGTGTGCCTGCGTAACGCCGAGTCACATGTTGTTTTGCTCTTCTTAGTTCAGTCACTCGGTGCGCGATGTGTTACTCACTGTGCGGCGGGGACCGCGACGAGCCCGGGTCGCCGTTGGCAGCACCAGCAGCAGCAGCCCCGGCGGCGGCGGCGGCGCGGACCCCGAGTACCGGGGCACACCCCGGCACCCCGGAGCGCGGCGCGGCGGCGGGACCCGTGCGGCCGGGCGCGCCTTAGGCTCGGCCCCGAGGCTCGGGGACCCCCGACTCTCGGCCCAGCCCGCGAGCCCCAGGCGCCGCCCGAGAGCCCAGGAGGCAGCGGCCGCTGCCGCCGCCGCCGCCGCCCGCGCCGGGCATCCTCTGGGGCCCCGGAGCGCGGAGGTCGCTGCGCCACCGCGCGGTGCCGGCCCCCCGCCCTCCACCCGGCGGGGCTCCCCGAACCTTCCCCACCTCCTGGGCCCGAGGGACGCGGGCTCCGGCGGGCGAGCAGGGGGGGAGGGAGCCGCCCGCGCCCCCTCCGCTCCCCCCGGCCCCTCCACGCCGGGCCGGGCGGCGCGGCCTGAAGCGCCGGTGATGGCGAGCCCGCCGATGAACGGGCGCCCCGGGCCGGCGGGTGGCGACGGCCCCAATCTCAACCTCAACCACAACAACAACAACAACAACAGCGGCGTGCGCAAGTGCGGCTACCTGCGCAAGCAGAAGCACGGCCACAAGCGCTTCTTCGTGCTGCGCGGACCCGGAGCGGGCGGCGACGAGGCGGCGGCGGCGGCGACAGCGGGCGGGGGGCCGGCGCCGCAGCCGCCGCGGCTCGAGTACTACGAGAGCGAGAAGAAGTGGCGGAGCAAAGCGGGCGCCCCGAAGCGGGTCATCGCGCTCGACTGCTGCCTGAACATCAACAAGCGCGCCGACGCCAAGCACAAGTACCTGATCGCCCTCTACACCAAGGACGAGTACTTCGCAGTGGCGGCCGAGAACGAGCAGGAGCAGGAGGGCTGGTACCGCGCGCTCACCGACCTGGTCAGCGAGGGCCGAGCGAGCGCCGGCGACGCGCCCCCCGCCGCCGCCGCCGCCCCCTCCGCGTCCTGCAGCGCCTCCCTGCCCGGCGCCCTGGGCGGCTCGGCCGGCGCCGCCGTCGCCGCCGCGGCCGATGACAGCTACGGGCTGGTGGCGCCCGCCACGGCCGCCTACCGTGAGGTGTGGCAGGTGAACCTGAAGCCCAAAGGCCTGGGCCAGAGCAAGAACCTGACGGGCGTGTACCGCCTGTGCCTGTCGGCGCGCACCATCGGCTTCGTGAAGCTCAACTGCGAGCAGCCGTCGGTGACGCTGCAGCTGATGAACATCCGCCGCTGCGGCCACTCGGACAGCTTTTTCTTCATCGAGGTGGGCCGCTCGGCCGTCACGGGCCCCGGTGAGCTGTGGATGCAGGCAGACGACTCGGTGGTGGCGCAGAACATCCACGAGACCATCCTGGAGGCCATGAAGGCGCTCAAGGAGCTCTTCGAGTTCCGGCCGCGCAGCAAGAGCCAGTCGTCCGGCTCGTCGGCCACGCACCCCATCAGCGTCCCCGGCGCGCGTCGCCACCACCACCTGGTCAACCTGCCCCCCAGCCAGACGGGCCTGGTGCGCCGCTCGCGCACCGACAGCTTGGCCGCCACACCGCCGGCCGCCAAGTGCAACTCTTGCCGGGTGCGCACGGCCAGCGAGGGCGACGGCGGCGTGGCGGCGGGGGCCGGGGCGGCGGGCGGCAGGCCGGTGTCGGTGGCGGGGAGCCCCCTGAGCCCGGGGCCGGTGCGCGCGCCCCTGAGCCGCTCGCACACCCTGAGCGGCGGCTGCGGCGGCCGCGCGAGTAAGGTGACGCTGGCGCCGGCAGGGGGCGCCCTGCAGCACAGCCGCTCCATGTCCATGCCCGTGGCGCACTCGCCCCCGGCGGCCGCCACCAGCCCCGGCAGCTTGTCGTCCAGCAGCGGGCACGGCTCGGGCTCCTACCCGCCGCCCCCGGGCCCGCACCCGCACATGCAGCACCCCCTGCACCCCCAGCGACCCTCCAGCGGCAGCGCCTCGGCCTCGGGCTCCCCCAGCGACCCTGGCTTCATGTCCCTGGACGAGTACGGCTCGAGCCCTGGGGACCTGAGAGCCTTCTGCAGTCTCAGGAGCAACACGCCCGAGTCCATCGCCGAGACGCCCCCGGCCAGGGACGGCAGCGGGGGCGAGCTGTACGGGTACATGACCATGGACCGGCCCCTGAGCCACTGCGGCCGACCCTACCGCAGAGTCTCCGGGGACGGGGCCCAGGACTTGGACAGGGGGCTGAGGAAAAGGACCTACTCCCTGACCACGCCTGCCCGGCAGCGGCCGGTGCCCCAGCCCTCCTCCGCGTCCCTGGATGAATACACCCTGATGCGGGCCACCTTCTCCGGCAGCTCAGGCCGCCTGTGCCCGTCGTGCCCCGCGTCCTCCCCCAAAGTGGCCTACCACCCCTACCCCGAGGACTACGGCGACATCGAGATCGGGTCGCACAGGAGCTCCAGCAGTAACCTGGGCACGGACGACGGCTACATGCCCATGACCCCCGGCGTGGCCCTCGCGGGCGGCGGCGGGAGCTGCAAGAGCGACGACTACATGCCCATGAGCCCCACCAGCGTGTCCGCCCCGAAGCAGATCCTGCAGCCGCGCGCCGCCGTTGCGGCCTTGCCCCCCACGGGAGCCGCGGGGCCCACGCCCGCGTCTGCCGCCAGCAGGGCCTTCCCGGGGAGCGGGGGCGGCTACAAAACCAACTCCCCGGCTGAGAGCTCCCCGGAGGATAGCGGGTACATGCGCATGTGGTGCGGAGGCTCCAAACTGTCCGTGGAGAGCGCCGCCGACGGCAGGCTGCTTCCAAACGGGGACTACCTCAACATGTCCCCCGGCGACGCGGGAGCTTCGGGCACCCCGCCCGACTTCTTCTCGGCCGCCCTGCACGCCGGCGGCGGCGGCGGCGGCGGGGAGATGCTCCGGGGCGTCCCCGGCTACTGCTACAGCTCCCTGCCGCGCTCCTACAAGGCCGTCTACACCTGCAACGGGGACAACGACCAGTACGTGCTCATGAGCTCCCCCGTGGGGCGCATTCTGGAGGAGGAGCGGCTGGAGTCGACGGCCGGCCCGGGGTCCACGCAGCCAGCCGGCGCCTTCGCGGCCGGGGCAGGGGGCGGCGGCGGCCACCCGCAGCCACCCCACCCGGCGGTGCCTTCGCCCGGGAGGCCCGGTGGCAGCGGCAGCGGCCGCCTGGAGGGTTTCCTGGGCCAGCGCTGCCGGGCCACGCGGCCCACGCGCCTGTCCCTGGAGGGGCTGCAGACCCTGCCCCGCATGCACGAGTACCCCCTGCCGCCCGAGCCCAAGAGCCCGGGCGAGTACATCAACATCGACTTCGGCGAGGCGGGCGCGCGCCTGTCGCCGCCCGCGCCCCCGCTGCTGGCCTCGGCCGCCTCGTCGTCGTCGTTGCTGTCCGCCGGCAGCCCGGCCTCGTCGCTGGGCTCGGGCACCCCGGGCACGAGCGGCGACAGCCGGCAGCGCTCCCCGCTCTCCGACTACATGAACCTCGACTTCAGCTCGCCCAAGTCACCCCAGCCGGGCGGCCAGGCCGGGGACCCTGTGGGCTCCCTAGACGCCCTCCTGTCCCCCGAGGCCTCCGCGTACCCGCCGCTGCCCCCGCGCCCCGCCGCCCCCTCCTCGGCCCTGCAGCCGGCGCCCCCGCCGCCCCCGCCCGGAGAGCTGTACCGCCTGCCTCCGGCACCACCCTCCCAGGGCCCTGGCACGGCCTCCTCTCCATCCTCGGGGGCGGGGGACAGCGGCGACTACACCGAGATGGCCTTCGGCGTGGCTGCCACGCCGCCGCAACCGATCGCCGCTCCCCCGAAGCCCGACGGGGCCCGCGTGAGCAGCCCCGTGTCCGGCCTGAAGAGGCTAAGCCTCATGGACCAGGTGTCGGGGGTCGAGGCCTTCCTGCAAGCCAGCCAGCCCCCAGACCCGCACCGCGGGGCCAAGGTCATCCGCGCGAACCCGCAAGGGGGCCGCCGCCGCCACAGCTCGGAGACCTTCTCCTCGACCACCACTGTGACCCCCGTGTCCCCGTCCTTCGCCCACAACCCCAAGCGCCACAACTCGGCCTCGGTGGAGAACGTGTCTCTCAGGAAAAGTGGCGAAGGGGGCGGCGGCAGCGTCCTGGGTGGCGGTGACGAGCCCCCCACGTCCCCCCGCCAATTGCCGCCGCCGCCGCTCCACCCGCAGGCGCGGCCCTGGACGCCGAGCCAGCCCGGGGGCTTGGTCGGCTGCCCCGGGGGCAGTGGCTCTCCGATGCGCCGGGAGACTTCTGCTGGCTTCCAGAACGGCCTCAACTACATCGCCATCGACGTGAGGGACGAGCCCGGGCTGTCGCCGTCCCTTCAGCAGCATCCTCAGACGGGAGACAAGAGCGCCTGGGGCCGGACCCGGAGCCTCGGGGGTCTCATCGGCGCGGTAGGGGCCGGCAGCACCGGCGGGGTGTGTGTAGGGCCCGGCCCTGGCGCCCTGCCCTCCGCCAGCACCTACGCCAGCCTCGACTTCTTGACGCATCACCTGAAAGAGGCCACGGTCGTGAAAGGTGAGACCCCTGCGGCTGGTGGAAGAAGGGTGGGCACGCGAGGGCATCCGTGGCTAGAGCCTCTTCCCTTCTTTGGTACCTCAACCTAAATGCCAGAGTGTGGGTGCAGGTTTCCTGTTCTGTTTCACTGTTGGGCCGATGTCAGCTCTCGAACCCCAGAGACCTTGCCAGGAGCGCTCAGGTCATCTTTGAGTTGAGTGTGAATCTTTGGATTCGGGAGACTTTTGATTTGTTTTCTTGGGCCCAGACTCCCCGTCTTCCCATGAACACACCTGGCGGGTGCCCCCAGGTCAGCCCCCCGGGGAGAGGCAGGCGGCAGAGGGGGTCTTCTCCATCTGAGAGGTGGGAAACTTGTGTCGGGAGGGGACTTGAAGTTCCAGCAGCTCCCAGGCCGCAGCCTTCACCTTTCTCTTTGTTTTCCTGGAGCCAGGCCCGGCTGACTCTTGCCGAGCCTCAGAGTTTATAAAACACAGGCCCAAAAGTTGTTTAGGAAACGAACATCCATTTTGGTGACTGCTACAGGGAACAGCGAACCGTTTCAAGTTTACACGTAGCCTGTGGGAGCTTTTCCACCAGAGACGTCCCTTTGCTCCGAACAGGCTGAAACGGTAACGCTGCTTAAACACAGCTCAAAAGCAGTGCTTCTCCAACTCGAGCCCACCTGGGAGTCACCTGGAGAGTTTGCTGAGCCCCGGACGGCCGGGCTAGGTGAATCCCCGTGTTTCCAGTGCAGTGGGTCTGGGATGCGGCTCCCAGTGTGCTTTTTCTAAGAAACCCCCAGGTTGTACTGGTGCTGCCAGTTTGGGGACCATGGCTGGGAGCACCTGACCCAGTTAGACCGCCTGAGCAGGCTTGAGAAATGGCCTATGGGGGCAGCCCAGGCTCAGTCATGTGAAGCGGCCAGTGGGCGGGGCCCAGGCCCCCAGCATTTTTCGGCCGCCCAGGTGATGTGAATCTGGGCTTCAGAGGAGACAGTGAAAGACGACCATGCTGGTCTTCTCAGGAACCATTGGATGGGATGGTGTCCAGTATTGTTCTTTGCAGTCTCATCACAGATCCAAAAGGAGAGAGGTGTGCTTTCCTTGCACCTGCAGGTGCGTCCTGACTGTCTCAGAGGTCTTGACTGTCTCAAACTTTGAACGATGCGGTGGAGGAGAGGTGGTGGTGGGGGGGCGGGTGGGTTCAAGAGAGTTTCTTCTTTAATTTTGTAGCCGCTTCTGTGCAGCGTTGTCAGGAAGATAGAGGCTTTGTGGGAACCGCAGAACACAGAGCAGTGAACACGGCTTAGATGCTAGCCCGAGGTCAGCAGTCTGCAAGGGTTACAGGGTGACGATTGAGGTAGCTTGGGGATCCGTACACCTTTTTTTCTAAAAGTGAACAGATCCCTGTAATGCCATCTAAATCCAGCATGTGTTTTCTAGTATCCATGGGATTTAAAGTTATAGCTGTAGAGTGGATACCCTGGAAATCCAATATAACAGAGGAAACGCTACCTGCTTTTTTATTAAAATTGTGGAACACAAGATAAAAAGAGTCACGGAGAGCTGTCAGAGCATGGTGCTTCAGCATCTAACGAAGCCCCTGGAAGTTGTCAGGATGTGTCCCATAAACGACGCTCAGCGGAAGGTCGCTTTGCTTGGAGTTAACTTAAGCCCTACAGGTGCATCTGAAAAATTGCGCGTGTGTCTGGGACTTGAAGGATGATTAGCTGCCGTCCAAGATGCAGACCAGATAAACACACCCGCGTAACTAGACTTGAGTGGAGGAGAAATCTGTACACACAGGAATGGGTATAGGCCATCATGAGCACGAAAGTACATTTTGCTGAAATCTGATTCTAATCAGAAAAACAGCCTGAGAACACAACACCTCTTACTGCTTCTGGTGGAGTAGGCGGGAAAAACCTGGACTGGATTGAGGAGGGCCCTGGGAGGTGTTTCTTGCAGTCACAGGGCGAACGAGCTGGAGCGTGCACCTCCAGGCCTGAAAGGATTCAAGGCCTTTCCGATAAAGTAGATACTTTCAGAAACGTGATTCACGTCTAATATAATGCCCTTTTCAGATGCGGGAAAATGTTAAACCGCAAGAGATAAGTTTATGAGAGGCCTGATTTGGCCTGTTTTGTTTCAGATTTCCCACCAGTATAAAATTCCTTACAACCTATAGGATTCAGGATTCTGAAATCAAAACAGCAGTTTGTATGTTCGGTGGTGGCTGAACAAAGATGAGAGATCGCTTTGGATTGCTGGTTGTCCAGAGTCTCTGTGGGCGTTAACGTAAACACTCTCTTAAGAAGGAAAAAAGACTATTTTTAAGCAAAATGGATAACTACAATTGGTCCATTGTTCCCAAACCACATTTTTTTTTTTTTTTTGAAAGAAAGGACTACATGCTAAATGGATTTCTAGTAAACTAATTTGAGCACAGAGAACAGTAGGGTAGGGAAGACGAGCATCTCATCTTAATTAACGGGGAAACTAAATTGCATTTTGTGGAGCCAGAAAGGGACTGTAGAGAAACCCAGAATGAACATCCACTTTTACTGAACTCACGTTTACGCGTAGACATTTGTCTGTGATGCTCCTAAGTAAAAAGTTCACGGGAGATAAGTGTTGTTTGAGAGCACGATTTATGGAAGGAAGACTTGCAAAGCATTTCTTTGAAGATAAAATGGAAAATGAACTTCCTGAGTCATTGGGTGTGCTGCCCTGACTCTCGGAAGTGGCCGTGTTTCCACATCCAGCTCCTTGGGTTCCGCGTGGAAAAACTTCACGAGTTACACTGAAGTGGAACCATTCGGGGTCCCTTGGGGGGTAGCGTTTGGTATTTGGAGAGGTGGTGACAAAGAGGTAAGGTCCCAGCAGTGTTTGATGGTTGTTTCCAATAGAATTGGGGATGGCGGTGGGGTTTCAGTGGTGGAGCCAATTAAAAAGTTAGCACGCCTTAGATTGACACAGGTGTATGTATTTGTAGGTCCTGCAGAGCAGGTACAAATTTAACTCGAAACTATGCATCTTACTTGGGAGCAGGGAGAAGGTTACCTACCCTGTGTTTTGTGGGTGTGTATGGGAAAAAATACAACCAATCTTTAGAGTATTGTTGTTTGGGAACTGAAACTATGCTACTGGAGTCACTGTGCTTTAAAACCACTTTTTAAAATGAACTTTATATATTTGGTCGTTAAGGTTATAGATCGGTGTATACCATAAACTGTGCTATTTTGCTATTCCTCTTTAGTGGGGTTTTTGTTCTAGAATTGGTTTACGTGTAGGTACAAGGCAGATTAGATAAGAATTACCCCGAAAGCATCTGTATTTAAATTTGTTCCATAAAAGGACTGTTTATTCACCTCCCACAGTGAAAGAATCAAGGGATGAGAGAGCAACACAATTGTTTCTGAAGGGGCAACAGAGTCACAAGGCACGTTTAAAAGTATTGTCTGTTGAAGTCTTAAAGCAAGGGGCTTGAATATTTTTAGAACTCCAAGGAGATGACTTGACAAACCACACACGCTTTATTTTTCCTGTCGTGCAAGCTTTTCTGCTTTGGTTGGCTAGCTCTTGTCATAATAAGGTAATCCGTGCCCTGTTCCCACCCCGTTCCCAGGAACAGACAACTAAGGTGCTAATGAAAACACACACAGGCTTTCCTGAATGAAAGTCACATGACTTGTTCTAGTTCCTTTATTGAAAGAGAAACCTTTACCAAAATAGTACTTCGGAGCAGGAAGCAGGGTGTGTGGAACACTAGCCCAGGAATCAGGAAGCCAGGTGTCTAGTTGCTGTGCTGCGTGAGTCACGTGCGAGAGAGGAAAGCCATTTAATCCCTCTTTCTCACTTTCTCTGTCTGTAGAATGGGGTCCTTATAACCCTCTCTTCCTGTGCTCAGGGCCCCTGGGAGGCCCAGGAGGTTGTCAACATCCGGAGCGGTTCAGCTCCTCTAAAGAAACGTGTTAATAAATCCAGCGATGCTACTCATGCTTATGTACAGGAAAGACACTTTTGTAAACGGGTGTTCTTAAATTAAAAACCAGGATGCTCAAAGTTGTCTGAACGTGGAGCCGGTACCTTCCTAAGAAATTCAGGCCTTCTCTGTTTTGGTGGCTGGTTTTACTCCAGTCTCCGAGAACCATTGTTTTTTCCCCCTCTTTGATTCACTTGAGATTTTTCTTTTCCTAGATAATTATCAATTGTCATGAAGTAGTGTTTTAAATTACAGAGTAAAATAACAATTAAGGAAAAGAGCA
This sequence comes from Monodon monoceros, assembly GCF_005190385.1. Taxonomy (NCBI): domain Eukaryota; kingdom Metazoa; phylum Chordata; class Mammalia; order Artiodactyla; family Monodontidae; genus Monodon; species Monodon monoceros. The sequence goes on from NW_021703785.1 coordinate 2,953,282, forward strand.
TTCCGATCCTGAAACTACATCAGGACCGTACTTTCTGATGACCTTTTGCGACGTGGTTGTAAGAGATAGTGTCAAGATGAAAAACGTGTAACTGGAATATAGATTTTTTAAAATTGACAGTATTGCTCCTAATATGGGGCGCCTTATGAGAAGAGCAGAACCCTTAAACTGTTAGTTGCTGAATCGGCCATTGTTTGGCCTGGGGCTTCAGTCTTCAGGGTTGATTTAATGAGGGTGATCACTCCTGCCCTGTTTTGATTTGACTGGTTGTCAAACTGGGTAGGAAAACCTCCAGCGTTTCTTTTGTTCTTCCACAGGCCCACTAACCCCCAGAAGAGGAATTTTCATAGGTAATTAATGCTTTATTTTCTTTAGAACTCTTAGTATTAAAATGAATCTCTTTCTGAAAAGAACTTGCGAAAGTTTCAGGACCAGCACAGGGATAATGGGTTTTCTGTTAAAATTCCCACTAATGCGTTTTCTGTAGAAGCAGAGTCCCAAGAGCCGGTTAACTTTTGGTATCAGATTTGGCAAGTGGAGAGGGTTTTTTGTTTTGTTTTTTTGGGTAGCACAGAATCAGGTGTTCCCATTTCACCTCAGAAACTTAAGGGAAAATGTACCTTGACTCCTTTATCTGCTTTGCCAAGTACACCAAGTTGGGGAAGCTCGGAGGGAAGGGGACCAGCGTGCCCGTCCCCACAGCCCGGTCTTCACTGGGGCTCCTGTGATAGGTGAATTTTCTGCAGACTTTATCTACTGCAGACATGAGCAGAATGCATGTTTCCGTACAAGTCGGGCAAGGCCTTTGAATGCTGGCATTCTTATCCACCAAACGGAATTTTCTGAACCTCCAAGATCAGCGGATATAAACATGTTATCGATCAGGTGGTAGGTTTTATGAGAATAGCCACATTTCAATGGGAAGATTCTTTCTGTGTTCGTTTCATTAATTTGAACGTATTCTTCAAGGTGGCAGTGATTATTCTGAATCACTCCAGGTCGATTACTGTAGACAGAGTTCAGCGGTAGATTTTTTCTGAAGAGAACTGGTGAAGTCATCACTCAAGATGGAGGAAATGCTGAGGCTGCTAATTGCTCCTGATGATTCCATTTCTTTCTAGATGTGGCTGCAGAGACTTACATGAACTGTGCGCTGAAATAACGGGCACAGAAGAAAGTGTGAATAGAGCTGGAGTCTATGTTGGACACTAGCATTTCACTCTGTGGGTGCGAATAACACAAGGTGCTTCTGTGCTTGGCCGTCTCATTTAATTGAATTCGTTGCATCAGAACTGAATTCATTGCATTCTGCTGAAATGGATTTGGGTCAAGACTTACAGGCTGCACGTTTACAAATGATACAGTGGTTAAGTGGTTAAGTTAGCGGCTCTGAATGTCTTTTCTATTGGACTAGGAAATGTTAACTTTGTATCAGGTCGCTTTTACCTGTCCAGAGACTTCGTAAAAGTTGATCAGGCAAACGTGTCTTCAGACTTGGCCCAGTTTTCTTACGCCATACGTGATATTTATGCCCAGAGATGCGATTTGCTTATGGTGCTTTTACTGAAATTTGGAATATTTGGTCAAATATTGTGATCCATGATATACCTTAAAGATGAATGATTACGTGTACGACATTTTGTAAATACTGGGCTTTTTAGTATCAGTTTTAAAGAGTACCAAATTTGGGGGAAATAAATAATTACTATTTTGGGGTGATGTGTGTGTGTATGTGTACATGTGTGTAGCTTCATAATATCTCATCCAGTTGTGCTCCAAGAGGCTGGATGTGGGTATTATTTTCATAATTGAAGCTCCAATACTGAATAAGAATGTGTTCTCTAATCGCATTAAAACTTTTAACCTTAAGTATAACCTATAGTTTTACTGTTACTTTAATCGATCCATATGGTATTGTTAGTACAACTGCTTGAGTGAGTTACTATGGTATAGTACTAAATTTCAATCTTTCCAATGTGAAAAAAATAGGTATTATGATAGAGTTCATTATATTAGTGATTTTAATGATTACCTTAAAATCCATATGTATAGCTCAAGAATGACTTACACTTTTGCATAGAATCAGTGCATAATCTTTAATATTTATGAATGCAACACAGGGCTTTCTCTATGCAAATTCAAAAGTACTTACTTAAATCCACCCATCTTTTGCCTCCAAATTATAAGTGTAACTAACAATCCCCAAAACTTGGTGGACAGTGAATGATTTTGAAAGAATGCTACTAAAGTCAATGAGATGGATGAAAACGTAACCATTGTTCTGATCAATATTGAAAGATAATTGCATGCCCCCTCCCCTTTCAATCAAAAGAAGTGTTTAAAATCCAAAAAGTATTTTTTTTTCACTTTATAGCGTTAAGACATTTTCATACATAAAGTCTCACGTAATACTCCAAAAGCCCTGTGTCATAGGAGGGCCGCCTGGATCTCCATTTTTGGAACGAGGAACCTGCAGCTTAGAGAGTCCCAGTGACTTGCCTGGGAATCCCTGAGACAGAAAAGGGTAGTGATGGGTTGAACCACACGAAGACGCTGTTGTACCAGTACTCTTTATTTTATATCCCATCTTATCCAAGTCCTACACACTGTCTACTTTGGAAGCTCATATACAATAGTGACCTTGGGATTTTACTGTCGATCGGCCTTAGGCAGCTTTCAAGTTAGCAGCTGGGTTTTTATTTCACTTGGTGGCAGTAACTTAATTTCTCTCTCTTCCACACGTTATTCATTCAGAGTAAGATGGGGACAGCTAAAAGCAGGAAGACTGGACAATAAAGGAAAGCTCTGTCATTTTTAAAAAATGTATTTATTTTATTTTCTAATTTTTATTGTAGTACAGTTGATTTACAAGGTCATGTTAGTTTCAGAAAGCTCCCTCTTTTTTTTGTTTTTGGTGTTTTTTTTGATGTGGACCACTTTTAAAGTCTTTATTGACTTTGTTGCAATATTGCTTCTGTTTTATGTTTGGGTTTTTTGGCCGCGAGGCATGTGGGATCTTAGCTCCCTGACCAGGAATCGTACCCGCACCCCCTGCATTGGAAGGCAAAATCTTAACCACTGGACCACCAGGGAAGTCCCCCTCATTTTTAAAACTGTTTTCCACACCTGCCAGTTGGACGGGCTCAGGATTCGACATTTTCAAAGCTCTTGTGATGTTGGTGAATTTTAGAGCTGAATCAAAATGTTGGTTGGTCGTCTCTTCTGGGGCCTCTCAGGCTCTCTTCCTGGACTTCCAGTGGTCTGCAGAGTTGGAAAACTTATATTTCTCCAGCTGTCTTTGTTTTAGTAAAGCAAACTGTATATTGTACATGATAAGATACCCTCCCACCCCCCACAACACTAAATGCTTGAAAACTCTCTCCACACAGAGTGGTGACAGGAAAAAAAAATACAAGGTCATTTTGAGGGAGAGGAGTTGAGAACCATCCGTCTAATGTAACTCATTTTAAGGTTGTGAAGACAGAGGCCGAGGGAGGTCGTGCGTCTTTTCCAAGGTCACTGATTTAATTAGTGGGTAGAGATGTTTGTAAATATTACCAGGAAAGAATACGGTTTGCTCTGTCTCTGTGGGCCTTTGTGTGGAGATGAATACCTTTCTCCTAGGATATGGCCTGTTCCCTCTAGAATGATTTATTGTTTGTAGAAGTGCTATTTTTTTTTTATTTGGGAGCCTTGCAGGAAATGGCTTCATGCATATACTACAAGGTATGCTGGTGGACAGAACTAGAGGAAAGCAGACACTTGAATAAGGAAGAATGCTGTAAGTTAGAGAAATAGGCTACTGATGCCCACGTGGGCAGTGTTTTCTGATGTGGCAGAAGGGTGAAGGCCTGGCAGACATTCAAGATCATGTGCTTACTTGTGTTTAAAAAAAAAAAAAGAGGAAGAAAGAAAATTCTTGGGATAATTCAAATCGAAAGGCCTCTGTGATCTGGGAAAATGTAAGTCCTTTTTCTTTATCAGTGGGTCATCCTGGGGCCCTGACCTGACATCTAATGGAGCTGTGTTTTCATTCCTTCCTTGAGGGGTCCTTAAGATGCATTTCTTCTCTAAGTGAGATACCCTATACTCGTCATTATGAATAAGGCCATTAGCAGTTTCCTAAGAAGCTGTTTCATGACGAGTCATCACTCTATTTCATGATGAGTCTATTTGGAAACGAACCATTTTAGAATTTGCCTAAGGACCCATGAATAATCAGTGGTTGCTAGGTGGTGATCTTCTGGGGAGTGGATTATCTCACCGGTGCCCTTCTTGTTTTTAAGATCTTTTATTTTTTTCCGAGAAAAAACTTACTTAACTTCACTGTTATGGGATAAGAAATGGTTTTTCAGAAGGCACTGCCTTCCTAAGATGTGATTCTAACCCCCCTTTGAAAGGCATAAAAGAAGACATAAACAAACGTAACAGCTCACACAACAGCTATCCATGTTTGAAAAAGCGTGGTCGGGAATCTATAGCCTTGTGCTCTGGGGAGTGGTTCAGGGCTGTGTTTACACGAGCTGCCAGTCTCTCCAGCATCCGCAGAGAGAGCACTTCCTTCCTAGCAGACGGCCACACGCCTGCCATTAGAAGCCACGCGCGCCAGTAATCCACCCAGCATCGCTGGCGGCCAGCGGCGCAGGGTAACAAAACGGGAATGCTTGTCCCCCTGTCAGGAATGAATGGAGTGATGAAACTGCTTCTCAGGATAAGAAGAAAGCAAAGCTCAGAGGACCCTGTCAGGGGGCATTGGCTCTGTGGAGCACTTTCCCAGTTAGGTGGAAAGCGGATGGGAATAAAGATGCTGATGTGCTATGTGGGGAGTGTTTGTAAGTAAACCCGGTAGTCTTTCCCTGGATGAGGTCTGGATCCCTTCTGTGAAAACTTGTCTTCCTCGGAGGACCTGGGACGGAGCTCTGGCTTCCCGGCCCCGTGCTAGTGATGGAAAGCAACTGAAAATAGAGGCTGAGCTCAGTGACCGTCTGATGCCCCTGGATCCCCAGGTCGTAGAAGCCTCCCCAACCTGTCATGTGAGTGACGCAGCCGTTTTCTGCCCTGCCAGGCCCAGCTCAGGCCCCCTGTGGTCCCCTGCTTCTTTCTTCCTGGAGGGCTTCCAGAGCCCAACGTGGGTGGATGAATGGATGGATGGATAGACGGATGGACGGATGGATGGAGGGAATTGTTAGCTGGGGGAGAAGTTTTGGAAACAGGCCAGGACGTTCTTACTAAATTTAAAAACTGTGCATATAGTATTTTAGAAACTCCAGGCAGTAAGCAGGATTAAACAGGGCATGGACTAGAGGGTGCTGTGCACATTGATTTTGTTTGAAAATCAGAGATGGACGTACAGCCAGAGCTCCTGAAGTACTAAGGCAACAAGAATTCCTAGAAAGGGAAAGTGGTCAGTTTCTTATACCACAGCCTGGATGCATTTTTTTAAAAGATAATTTGCTACCGTGATTTGTGGTGGTGTTATGCTTCTGTTTTATTCTTATATGATGCAGGTAATTTAAAAAATGTTTTCCAGCATGAAAGGGACCTAAACTAATACTTTTGGTATTATGCAAATGAAACAAAACAAATCCATGAGCTACTCATAAGCTCTTCCAGTTATATCAAATTTTTTAAACAAATACTTTATCAAATATTTATATCAAATAAGTTTGGTGAAACTTACTTCACCAGTTAGACTTATAATAAATGTACAGTTCAGCTGAAAATATTTAGGTGCGTTTTCGCAAAATATCTTAGTTGCGAAACTGCAAAATCTGTATTTCTTCTTTCTTTAGAATATTATAAAACCAGAGTGGACGTTTATCTCAGTCAGTTTCAGAAAACTCACTTTAACTGGTTGAATAAACAAAAAAAATTTAAACTTTTAATAATGAACTGTGTGGAAATATTCGATATGAAATATTGACCCACTTCTATAAATACAAACATTCATGAATTTTGAAACAGTTTTTCGATTTTATTTATTTTGACAAGTTTTTGAAATGAACATTTTCTTTTCAAGTTGAAAGTTTGCAGTAGCTTCCAAATACTGATAGAATGACATTTTGGTGCTGAGGGTCATAATCAAAATTGTAAAGACGCAGTAGCACGGACAGATCTTAATTCCGTTTTACTGTTATTTGTGGTTTAGCTTGTGGGTAGTGCTGGTTTATGAGTAGATTTAGTTCTCAATGAAATAAGCACCGCAGTAAAATACCCAAGTTTAACCCAAGTTAAACGCGTGGAGCGTTCAACTCGGTTCCTAGAATAACTCTGGGTGATAAGCATGCATCTTCACGAGTCTGGAGTCCGTGCCGTTCAGCTGGAATGTTCAGAATTCATCTCTGAATTTATTCTTGAGCCGTTCTTGGCCAAAGACACAGGATGGGCTGTCCCTGCTGGGACTGCAGGTGTCCTTGCTGGAAAAGTCTGGTGGAACCACTCAAACGTGTAGTGCCCCAGTCCCACACACACACTTGGGGTCCATCCAGTGAAGTGGAATTTCCACATCAGTTTTCTCCTCCGAGAAACCACAGGTTTGATCTTGCTGGGCCCCGGCTCCGAGCTGTCAGCCTCTCTGAGCTCTGGGTAGCCTCGCCTCAGAACTCCCAGTATTTCTCTGTGTGCTCTGTCTTTGCTGTTAGCCTTTGGATTCCAGAAACTTCACGAGGTTAGTGGACTCCCTCTCGCGTTCCTTCTGAGGCTTCCCTGCTCACCCTCAGCTCTTGCCGAAGAAGGATGCTCACCTGTAGTCTGTGTGATGGGAAGCATGCGTAGCTGCAAAGCTGAGAAAACTCACACGTAAGATGTGCTCAGTGCTGCTGCCTGTCCGTGAGAAGTCAACATTTCGATTTTAGTTCGTTTTTTTCCTCATAAATGATCCACAGACATTTCATGTGATCACAGTTCTATTTATAGTGCAGGCTTCAAAATTGCTTAATTTTCAGACGTCCTATTAATTTCCAAGTAGAGTTCTGTTTTCTTAAGACACACCTGAAACCACGTGCAGGCAGCTCTGAGCCTTTTTAAAAAGTGTGTGTTTTATCTGTTTTCCCCCGAAAAAAGCCAACAAAGAAATGACAGGAACTTCCCTTAAGGGCTCCTTGGGAGGATAGAAAGGTGGCTTGTGGGGCAGGAGAGACAGAGGCGGGAAAGGTTAGATCTTCCTTCAGCTTTCAGATTTAACCAAATGGTTAGGTTTTCTTACTTTTTCATTACAGAGATGCTAATTGTGACATGTTGCATACTTTAAAACTATTTCACCCATTTGAAAAATATTACAGTGCAGGCTAGAAAGAGGTTTGGCTTCCAAGCTAAAACAAACAAAGAAAAAACAACCCAAAACCAAAAGTACCGAATCTTCAAGCCTACCTTTGAAACCAAGGAAATAAATGTAATGTTGACATGTGTTCGGAGCATGAAGTAGTGTAGGTAGTAACAAGTGCTCCAGAAAACAAAGCAGGGAAGAGAGAGGGAGAAGGTGGAGAGGAAGCAAGTCCTATAGGTATTTAGGGGGAGAGTCATATGAGCAAAGGGAATGACTAACTGTGCAAAGGCCCTGGGGCGGAAAGTTGCTGGTGTGTCCCAGGATCAGAAGGAGACCCGTGTAGCTGACCAAGAGGGAGCAGGGAGAGAGTAGTAGGTGATGAGAAGGAACTAACAATGAACCGTGACGTGTAGAGAGCCTGGTCAACCAGTGTAAAGACTTTGTTCATGTTCAACAGTGAAGATGGAAAATATAGTTTCTTTGGAACAGTATGTGAAGTGTTTAAAAACTTTTCATATCATTTCACCATAGCATCTTTTTCCACTTAGTGTGGTATATGTCAACTCCTGACTTTCTTTCTCAAAAACATGATGTAAAAGGTGAAAAGACCTAAAAGTTTCTGGGGGAAGGAATATGCTGAGATGTCATTGCACTGGGGAAGGCAGAGGGAAATTGTCACAAGATAAACAGTGCCATCAAAGCACAAGTGTCTGGTCGTGGAATTACATGCTCGGTTACCCAGACGTTATTTGTAAAGCACCTTATAACATGTTTAGATGGTGTTTCATCCTCAGAACCTCCAAGGAGGGAACGTTCTTGCCCTTACCCTTATTTTTTAAAGGAACCACCCGAGGGTGAAGGGGTCTAGCAGTGGACCTCAGGGGAGCCTCTGCCGGGCTGTAGGGAACGATGCTCTGGTCCGCTCGCTGCTTCCTGGTTCTGTGTCTTCTCAGAACCCCCAGTGGCTTCCTTTGAAAAACTGGGTCAGTTACTCCCAACTCCCCCTCCCCAGGGCATCCGTCCACACAGTGTGCTTTCCGGTAAGGAGCGTGAGGTTCAGGCTCTGCAACAAATTGATTTTCTTCATCAGCTCATTGGGAAACTAAAATGATAGAAAAGCCATTATTCCATGTATTTCATGGAGATTGGGCCTCAGCGTGGAAGCACCGATGGGGGTGAGCTTGGAGTTAAGGGGTGTAAGACGTCCAGAAAAGCTAGTACTGCGTGTGGATAAAGACCCTCCCCTTCTTCTAGCCTTTCTGTGGAGAAACCGCACCCTTAGTACGTGGACTTTGTGGCTATTTGTAGCTTATGTCACTTTAAGGACTTGACATGGGTTTAGGTCTACCTTCAGAACGTAAGCTCGGTTTTACTTAATTTTTCTGAGATACGTAAAAAAGGGATGGCCTGCATGAAGTGTCTTAAAGAAGCTCATCCATTCAGACAAGAGAAAAATGACGATCCCATCCTAATTATTTATTTCTACTGTATTAGTAGTTGTTCCTTCTTGTAGGGGTTGCTATTACTTTGTCCAGACCGGAAGTGTGAAATTTGCATTTTCTCTGTCCAGTGTATATTTTAGGAAACACGCTTATGCTCGTGGGTCTCTTCAAGTCATTCTTCAGAATTTGATGTGTAAGGAATCAGAGCAGGAAGGGGTGGATGGCGGGAGGCTGCGTGTTCACGTTGGGGGGAGGTTTGTGAGCAACACCCAGGGTCTCAGCGGGGACACACGGCCGGGGGGGGCTGTGCTTCCCCCTCTGTGTCTGCCACTCTCGCCCTACAAGCAGATTGCTAGCATAGACTTGTAAATAACTTGATTCACGCGTAGTCTTGTCAGATCTGTGCAAGATGTGTGAAGTATGGGCAAGTCAAATAAGGCTCCAATTCAAGCTTATCTCCAAAGAATGACAATGGCTAAATATTAATCTTTCTTTATGTGAGCCTATTGAAACAACCAATTTGTAAATATAGTGAAAGTTACAATGAATGGGCAAGTTTATTCTGCTGCTTCTGTTTCGGTCACTTTGAAGCCTACGCCCCATTCGTGTTCAGTTCGATACGAGTAAATTTTGCAGAATGGCCGGCTGCCCTCTAAGGAGAATGGAGAAAATAAGTTATTTTATGTTAATTCATAGAGACCGAGTGTCACAGAATCATAACGCTGCTAAATGTGAAAAGGCGGAAGTGATCTCTCCGGACAGGACATCCCTGTCTGCGTGATGCTTTTCTGGAGGGGAGGGGCCTGTGTGTGTGATGTATTGGGCGTCGTTGTGGTCTATCAAGTGGTCCTCTGCTCAGTCTGGAGTTTGTGTTTTTGATTCCTAAAGAGGTGGTTGGGAAGGCATGTCTTCTCTAAATCCATTCTTAAAAGTCATAGAGAGGGCTTCCCTGGTGGCGCAGTGGTTGAGAGTCCGCCTGCCGATGCAGGGGACACGGGTTCGTGCCCCGGTCCTGGAGGATCCCACATGCCGCGGAGCGGCTGGGCCCGTGAGCCATGACCGCTGAGCCTGCGCGTCCGGAGCCTGTACTCCGCAACGGGAGGGGCCACAACAGTGAGAGGCCCGCGTGCCGCAGAAAAAAAAAAAAAAAAAAAAAAAAGTCATAGACAAACCCTGCCCAGCTTTTGGAGCCCCGGGAAGGTTTTCGTGTCAATCAGTAAGAAATGCCGTCTTTACACCGGATGGATGGATCGTTTCCCACCTTTCCAAGCCTTCAGCAGTTTGGGAAGCTGACTTTATGTCGCTGGGTATTTTGGTCCTGCCCTCTGCCTTCTCCCTGGAAAAGAGGGAAGGATGAGACGGGTTTGTGATCAGGGGTGTCCCAGCAGCGTCCCCCTGTGTGTCACCGTCTGGACAGGACTGGGTGCCTTCCAGCCCCGGGCATGAAGGCTTCCCACCTGGGGGCAGCGGCAGGCACCTCCCTGCTCCGTGTCTGACAGCTGGTGGCCCTGGGCACTCCAGGAGGGGGCTGGGGGCCAAAGTTTCCAACCACAGGTTTCTGCGGATCTCCCGATGCCACGTTGAAAGTCCCGGGTCTGAGGCCCCTGGTGTGCAGGGTCCCTCCCAGCAAACGAGCAAGTAGAATGTCTAGGTTGGGCTCTGACAAGTCTGCACAAGTTCTCTTCAGCAGGTGTACCCAGCTGAGGCTCAAGTTGTGAAGGACATTAAAAACATTTCAGCATTTGGGCGGAACGAGCGTGCAGGGCGGCTTCACCTGGCTGGTCTGGGCACTGCCTGCCGGGGAAGCTGGGGGTGGTCTGCAGCCTGGGGCACCGGGGCCTGGGTCCCCCTGGCCCTGCTTTCCTGGGAAGGCGTGGCTGTCGGCGGCTGCTGTCTTACTTGACTTTTTAGCAAATGCACTTCATAAAGATGGTCTGTAACTTCGCACGTTCCACTCTTCATTCCTGAAATTTCAATCAGGGGTACTGCTTTTGGATGTAAATCGCTCTCTTCGGCCACAGAGGAATTTACAGAGGAATTTAAATGTCTGTCTGCATTATGGGACACCGCCGTGTGTGACCCCCGAGAGAATTGAGGTCCTGTGCCCCGTGGCCCCGCCTAGTTGGGGCCCCGTCGGCCGCTGGCATCTTGCTCGCGGGCCCTGCGATGCGGAGAGGGATGTGTGCGTTCTCAGGTGATGCAGAGACACGCGCGGCCTGTGCACGAGGCGTGCAGAAAGCACCCAGGCAGGGTGCTCTGGGCAGGGTCTGAGAACTGTTAGCTTTAAATGGCCCTGAGTTACCCCCCCCCCAAAAAAAACACACAATTCTGCTTCTGTTCCGCTTCTAGCCAATGAAAACAAGTTTATTCACTTTTTCCCCCCCCAAGAGCTCTTCGCCCTGGTGTTTGTGCATTCATGGCTTGTTTACTTACTGCTTGAAGTTGCAATTGCTGGTGACGTCATTCATGGGTGTAGTTTTGAATGGAGGAGACACCGTGAAGGCAGATGGATGTACTCAGATTCCCAGTGCACAGGGCTGCCAGGCCTGGGGCTTTGTCATTCCCAGCGCAGCGTGTGGTTACCCGTGTACATCGTTGAAAGGGGCGGGAAGAAGGCAGAAGGACCCGGCCCCAAGGTGCACATCCTGCCAGCAGCACGTGCTTACTGTGTGTGGAAAAAACAATTTTTGTGTGTGTATGTATGCTTTTCCTGTTTGTACTACTTAGTCATATACTGTATGCATAAAACCTCTTTTGGTAGTTTCCCCATGCCCAGTGAGAAACCTAGGGCAGAAGAATAATGTCCCCATTTTCCTAACAGGGAACAGCCTGGTGGGTGCTGCCTGCTGGGCCTGGGGACCCCGACTCTGGTGAGGCCAGTGGCTCTCCACACTCGCATGTCCTTGAGCCGTGGGGACGGTTGCCCTGAGTCCCTCCTGAGCTCCCAGCAAGGCTCCTGAGGTGGCCGGTGGTAGGAATGGGTGTCCACCTGTGCCAGGGCAAAGGACACGGCCCTCAGCCTCCTCATTGCTGGGAGATCCTGCATCTCAATGTAAAGGCCAGGTGTACGTCTGCACAAGGTGTGTTCTTTCCCCCGAGCCAGGACGCTGGCGTCCGTATCAGTGAGGTGTCATCCATGGGAGGGAATGTACTCGCAGTCTGGAGGCGGAGGCTGCTCAGGCCCTGTGGGTCTGTGCCCAGCAAGACAGCTCGGGGCACTGGCTGGGCTGGTGGTGGGTCACAATATGTTTCCCCCCATTTTTTTCTAATCCTTTCTTTTTTCTTCTTTTTCTGTGATGACAGACAAGCACTTCACAAATCCCGTTTTCAGAACATTTCCAAATTATTGGATTATCATTATGTATAAACCAGAGTAAATTTCAGATTCCTGAAGGTGTACCTTTTTAGCTGTACTCATAGGTACGTTTCCTATTAGTGATATTCTAGAGGTAATTTGAGTTACATTTGGCATAATTTCAGACTTCCAGAAAACGCTTATTTCAGTCTCAATAATAAAAACAAAAAAGGTATCAAATCATAAAACGAAGAAAACCCAGTAGCAACTCTTAAATATTTAAATATTCGAAGGAAAGAACGGTTCATTTGAAATGATACCTAACAGGATATCTGGGGTTGGATATATTTTGAACAAACTGTTATTCTACATTCCCTTAAATTTATAGCAAAACTTTAATATTTAGGTTTGAGAACCTCAGACAGACACAATATAAACATTTTTATAGTGTACAAAAATATACCCCTGAGGGAGAATTACACCGTTCATAGGATATTTGCAATTTTAACGCAAGTTCCGTCACTTGGCCCAAATGTTGTTTCAGAGCGTAGGAACATAATGCTTATAGTCGCATTCTCAAATGACTCAAGCAAGAGAAGAGATTTGGGCCCTTTCTGAATTGCAGATCTATCATATATAAATTTACTTATTATGTTCAAGTTGAAAGAGTAGTACTGTAGGATATATTTAGTAATAATGAGATTTATTCGGTACTATGGTATTATGCATGGAATATCAAGTGGAAGAGTAAGGGAAACTAATTCCTAAAGTGTGTGCTAGCTTCATAAATGATTTTATGACTTGCTTCCTCCTCCGTAGGGTCTGTAACAGGATAGCAGGCTTTTAAGTCAATGGGATTGCATCTCTGAAGCACGTAAGCCTGCCGATAATTTTCAGAGGGGGTATCAATTCGTCTCCAGGTGTAACCCACAGATGGAAATGTGTGTTGTAACTTTCACAAATTTACCCTTCTTTCTCCTCCTTGTCTTCCTCGTGTCCTGGGACACAATGTCTCTGTCACCATCACTCACCTCCACTGTTAAAGTGAGAAACAGCCGTGTCCAAGTGAGTGAACGTGGCTGTGTTCCAATAAAACTTTATTTCCAGAAACAGGCAAGGACCCGATTTGGCCGTACTCTGCTGACCTCTCCCTTAGAAGGCCACTCTCGTGTGAGACGACAAAGGTTTTCTTTTCTCTTGGGCCTCAGACAGTCCTAAAGTTCTGTGCTCCTTTAAAAGATTTTATTCTGCTTTTCTGCCTATGAGACATGGCATGAACCACATGGGTTTTTCTTTCTCTTTAGCTCGTCAGAGCTTCATGAAGGACCTAACAGGCATGTGCTGTATGCTGGGGACCGAGGTGGTCCAGGCCCTTGACCAGCAGGAGAGATAGGTGCACGAAGCAGAAACGCACAGTTTGCAGGGTTCGGTGTCTTTGGGGAGTTGATAAACAGCTGATGGTACCGTGTAAAGGTTTAAACTCCAGGACCCAAATGGAAGTTCCAGACCTCCTCTCACTCCTTCCCGAGTCCTCCCGTCTTTTATTTGCAAAAATGGGGGCTGCATTGTCAGCCCCCAGGGCAGCAGTGAGGAAAGTTCTGGGAGAAGTTAAGGATCGTCCTTTCCTGCTGATCAGCTCCAAGGCAGCGGGCAAGTCACCAAGGCTCCCTCATCTGGTTTTTACCTAGAAAAGGTCTAACGTTTCATAATTTAAGAGAAGGGTCCACCAGCAATTTAAGGACATTTTTGCCTCTTGGGTGTTTGCGTTAGGGCATGATAATAGTTCTCCGATGATGCTAGAAAACTCTTAAAAGGGTAGCTTCCAGGATCCACACACCAGGCTTTTCAATAACAAACAGAAAAGGAATGGATACTTAAGTATTACAACATAAAGTTGGTGTAGGCTATTCACTATAAAGTTTATGCTGGTTGCTGTGGGTGAAACTTGGACAATGGGGGGAAATTTGAAGTGCGATAACAGTCTAGGACACCTGATTGCTCTAGTCTTTGGTGATTAAGACAGGGTCTTATGTGAAGGATTAAACAAGAGCTAAAGAAAGAGAGATGCCTTTCATTAACCCCAGCCTCACGTAAGAACTTGGTTGTCTCATCCTGTTTCACGTTGTGTCATTAGCATCAAGTTGCAACTTGATGCTGGGAAATGACTTCAATAACAAGCATTCCGGATGAAATGATTTTAATTGTCAGTGGAAATGATGAGCTCAACTCCAAGAAGCTTCTAAATCTTTCACGAGTCGGGTTGGTGAAGTCAGTTACTGAGCCTGTTTGTCCTGGGAACCCTGTGCTTCCATATTTTCCTTTTAAGTTATTTTTTTTTTCCACTTGCAAAGTTCAAGTAACCGTTTTTCTTAGAATCCCTGGCTTGTTATCACACCCGACCTTACTTTCTTTTTGGTATATTCTAAGAGTGTTTTTGCTTCTAGTAAAGTGAGGAGATACTGAATTATCAGGTTGACTTTTCTAGGAATTTCTCATGTAACAGAAAAGTTTATTTTCTCCCGTCATTCTGTGTTTAACATAAAAAGTCTCAATGGACCTGAAGGACATGTTTGGGCTCACCATAGGGTTTATTTTTTTTTTTCAATCATAGTTGCTACTAGAAATATAAATTTTAATCTTAAGAAGTATAGTGTTTCATTTTTGTCATGCACATAAGTGTCTGCACTGGTCCTCATTCAGATCTGCCTGAAAATAGTAAGTCATTGGTACCTGCTACGTGGGTTTGCTGTCTGTTTTGTCCACTGCTGCTCACCCAAGGCCCATGAGACCAGGCCCCGTTCCCTCCTGCTGTGTCATGGAGCCCCACATGGGACTCTGTCTGCATCCAAACCCAAGTAATCATAAGAAATCATTAAAAAAAAGAGCCGTGAGTCAGAACATGCTCCCAGAATGCTGCTTGAGTTTATTTGCCTGAGCACGTTTACCCGATTTATTTCTAAAACCTTCTCGACCCGACACTCACTGCATTTTCCACTGAAGTGTTTGCGATCTTGGAGGCCAGCTCGGCGGTGGTGTGATGTGGCCGTGTTCTGACATCCGAGCCTTCCGTGGCTAGGGAGCTTCCCCACTGGGCTCAAGGACAGAGTTTTTCAGTGATTGTTTTCTTTTTCTTTCCTTTTTTTTTTTTTTTTGTAAAATAGAGCAAATTGGAGGTGGGGCCTTTGTTGACAACACCCGTGCTCATTTGCATTCTGATTGGTCTTTTAAATGGAAGAGAAAGGGCAGAATTAGCGCTGGTCCGTAGGGAGTTAGGATAACTGCATAAGGGACTGTATCCCTCATATGAACGTCATTTGTCATATGTCACAGAGCGAAAAGGAAAAGGATAGCTGGGCTGCGTGACATGCCATATGGAACAACGTCAATCTTTGTGCTGAAAGTTTTTTTTTTTTTTCAATCAAATAACTAGATTGATGCTTTCCATGAATGAGTTTCTTTATGAAGCAATGTCTAGGCTACAGAACAAGTACAGTGTGTAATTATACCACAAATGCAATGTGTATCAATAAATTTAAATTATTTTAGAAGCATTACATCTAGGAGCAGATTCAGAACTGGTGCATGTTACTCTGTAATTTTCACCAGCAACACATGGTTCTGGCCTTTATTTCTTCTTTGTGTCGCCCCTGTACCCTCACAGTTCAGAGAACGTCTCCCATCTTAATGATATTCACCGTGGAGGAATTGTGAAATTGATCACTGGTTCTTTGCCTCTAGTAGAATTAACATAGGTCATAAAATAAATAAAATTTTGCTGGAACCTCATCGTTACGAAGCACACATATTTAACAGTTGAGTGTGATGGGCTAGCAGTGTTGGAAGATTTTTTTTTCTAGTTGGCTGAAGCAGACTAATTTTCAGTGGGAGGGGTAATTTAACTTACTTTAGAAGTAACTAACTAAAAGGCAAAAGTGGGCTCACATTCCCAGGTCCCCGCTCCTGCCTCCGTCCCCTTCTTCCTAGGACGCGGGATGGAGCGACAGCAGTGAGAGGCGGCTCGTGGCAGGCGGGTCTGGCTTTGCTGGCTGGCTGCTCGCCTGGCCGCAGAGAGTCTGCTTGCTTGACGCACTTGAGCCCCGAATCCCAGGCATCTTCCCCGAGTGGCCCCCTCCCGGTGATCCTAGGTCCGGATTCTTGCTGGGGTGCGTGCAGGAGGACCTCCCCACGAGTTGGGGGTGAACCCAAGAGGTTTCAGTGGCAGGTGACTTGGGTGGCATGGACTGAAGTTCGGAGGCTCTCTGCCTCGAGGTGTCTGTGCAAGGCCACTGTTATCTGACCCAGTAGGAGACAGATTGCATCCACGTTGGGTCGATGTGTTGGCTCCAGGGCACATCTATACGCTTAGATATGTGAAGCACGGCACAGCTCTCGCCCAGACATCTGTCTCTGAGCTGGTGGCCGTCCTCTTTCTGGTCTCCTTGGCCTGAGGCTGCTCACGTCCTTCCCACGTGCCGTGAATGAATCCCCCTCCCTGTGATGGTACCTGTGCGTGCGTGCACGTGCGCGCGTGCTCAGCCTCCCTCCCCAGTCATCCGTGGCTCTCCCTGGCCATGTGTGGGACCACATCCCTGGCCCTTCCCTTCTGTGGAAGCCTGGGGCTGCTCGGCCCACGGCTCAGCATCTTAGGGGACCATGTTCCTTACTGTCCCCACATCAAGTTGACTCACTGGGTGGCCGACAGCCCGAATCTCTCTTGTGCCCTTGGAAGAGCTTTCTTCTCCCTTTGCTGGTAACTGCAGCCGAGCATCCTTCAGAATGCAGGTGTTTGCAGAGGGCAGCACACCTTTGAAAGAGTTGCTTCCTTCCCTGCCCAGAAAACAGCTGTCATGTGACTCCCATTCTCTACCTCATCATTCTCCCGTGTGCCTCACAGAGGCCCTGCACCGGAGCAGAATTGGAAGTAATGTTGAAAGGTCATTGTGTGAATAAATGCATGAATTATTTCCTTGCTTCTTAGCAGCTCTTTTCTTTCATAATGCTAGTGCTTAGAAATTAAGGTTTTGACAATTGTGTTGTTTGTACTTCAAAAAAATGAAGTTACACATTCAACTTGATTAGAGCTCATGACGATCTAATGATAATTATTTCATAGCAATAAAGCATCCTTAAAAACACAGCAAAAATGTCCATGGCCCTATGAGTTTGCAGTAAAGGAATGTAAGTTTTTCAGCAATAATTAACTCTGTGTGTTTGAGTTTGAGGGATTAAAGAATTTACTTGCTTAGCTGTTTTCAAGGTAATGGGGTTTTAGCGTTAACAGGAGACAATTAGGTACATTTAGCTAATCGTTAGTGTAAAAATAAAATAAACTCTGAATAGAAACCTTCTGAAAGTGGACCCACAGGGTAGTACTACCTCTAGGGTGGCCGTCAGATTCTTTTCACAGTCAGGGCCTGAGTGACAAAATGCAAACTCATTTAGGGTGAGACTGAAGTCCAGGTGGATTTTAGCAAATGCTGTATTTATTAAGGGACACTAACCTTCAGGTTCTCACCAGAGTCTCTTAGGACACCAGAAATCACAATAATGAATAAAATAGCTGGAGACACATCTTCCCTTCGGAGGAACTTTGGGACCCTGTTCTCCATTAAGTTTCATGTGCTGAACAGTTTACTTGTTACGTTTCTTAAAGGACGTAAGCTTTTTTAAAAATAATGAAGTGGCACTGCCTCAAAATGTCACATTGTAGGGAACTTCTGAAAACGTCATGAAAAGATACAGTATTTATGTTGCGTGTAGACAGCACGTGTCTACACAGGCTCTTGTTTGGGTTCTGCTGGGCTACAGAGCAGGTGCTTACTCTTGGCTGTGGGATACTGGAAGTTTCTCTCTTGCTGGGATTAGTCCTCTGAACTCAAGATGAACAGAAAAGAAGTAGACACACAATAAAAGCAAATCCAGGAGTGTGGTGAGCGCCGAGCGCAGAATTCTGAGTGATTTTAGAGGAATATTCAGAGGTGCAGGTTAAGCAAAGGAAGACACTGCTCTGTTTACGGTGGGGCGTGACCCACCGGGCACGCATGTGACCAAGTAGTTACCAGCATGGGGAGTGATGTAAAAGCCAAGAGGCTTAAAAAGAAAAAAAAGGCAGTATGCTGTGAAATGTCAGTCAGTCTCTCCAGTTGGTGTGTCCTCTAAAGGGACAAACACATACAGTAAAAATATGCTGAAAACATTGGGGACTGGGAAAAAGTTAAGGAAGTTTGATCTTTCAGCCCAGAAAGAGGGGAGCACTTGAAGCTGGTGAGGGTCCTGCTGGCTCCGCCCAAGGGCAGAGGAAGCGGGTGTGTAACGGGGGCTTATTTTTGAATCTTGGGTCGTTTTAGCAACAGGATAGAGTACCCAGTGGGAAGGGTTTTCCGAGGGCAGAAGTGTGAACGTATTACTTCTCCCACTTTCTTACCGCGACCCACACTGGCATTATCCGTGTAGCTGAGAACACGCGGTGTCACGTGGCGTGGTTTTCATCCTCTCCGCAGCCCTGTGAGGAAAGCAGTGGTTTCTCCCCCTCTGTCCGCACGAAGAACTGAGACCTGGGCATTTAAGGGGCCGTTGCCAGGTCGCTCAGCCCCTCTCCCATGGGTAGAATCATGAATGGTTTTCTTGCATTGAAAATGTGAACCTCACTTTATGGATCTCACAACTCACTGTAAACCCAGTCGCCCTGCTCCTGGGGAAACCGAAGGGGAGTTTACCCATTGAACTTGTCTCTGGAAAACGGAATGAGGAAAAGTTTGTTTCCCAAAGTGGATCATTTCCTGAAAGTGACACAGATGGTAAAGGAGGGTTGAGAGGGACCTCGTCTCCCGCAGTAGGATGTCTCTGTGTGCACAGCGGCCCCGCTGACTTCTTTTCTTCCTCTTTCAGAGTGAAGATCTGCCTGGCTTTATCCCCGTGACGACACACATCAGAGAAAAACATGAACAGAAGATGCTCAGCATTTTTTTAAAATCTGAAGCTGCTCAGTTTCCTTTTGAATCTGAGCGATTACCACGTGTGGACGCCTCTGGATTAGACGTGGAACCATCTCTATCCCTCGTTCCCACAGGGGGCATTCATCCTTGTGCTGGTCGTGTTGTGTTTTGTTTCTCGACAAAATTAGCGGAAGGAGTGATTCACGAGAAAATTGGACGTTTTCATCGGCCTTTTCCGTTGTGGCCAGTGTCTTAATTTCTCCTTAATTTTCATTTTGGCAAAGCAGATATATCCCTCAGCATGCTAGGAGATTCTACCAATTCGCATTAAAGTGGTAAAATCTGGTATTTACTGGCATCCTCTCAAAACTACCACCGTCCTACCTCAGTTCCAGGTGAAGCCAGATCGGCGTGGTCAGGGGCCGGCAGGACGTCTGGGTACCTAGAGTCCCAGCGCGGTCATCTGCCTCATCGAACAGGCCCGGTACACAGCTGCTTGTCAGACTCCAACCCAGGTACCTGCGTGTTTACTCACAGACAGAGCCCAGCGTGGGACTGACGTTTCCCAACGGAGATGAAATTTGAGATTGGACTTTGAAGATGGATGGATAAATAATAATTATTATATGTAACTGAAGCAACCTACTTTGGAAAACCATCAGCTGTACTGGGGGATGGGGGGGTGGGAGGGGCGGGGTCTGGGAAGGGGGTGAGTATCTCTTTTTACCTTTAACAGACTTGTTTAATCTTCTCTCTGTAGATGTTTATGTAGGTACTTCAAATTGCAAACGCCTTTGATCCTATTTACAAGCTCAAACGTCTCTGCTATCCTTAATCCTGAGCTTGCATTTCTCTAACCAAAAATTCACGTAGGCATGCTAGCGGTTCAAGGCTGGTCAAGGGTTTGGCAGATTTCTTTTAAAATGTATTATCTTTACTATGATGCTATTGTGTCTGGCAACGAGGCTGCCCTCAACAACAGCCACACACACACACACACACACACACACACACAAAGGAACTGATAAAAGAGGCATTCTGGCCCCTATGTTATTAATAGACAAGGAAGAAGAAAAACAATCTTACAGTACATGTCACTTGTGAAAAAAGTTCCCGACAAGGCTACCCCTATTGCACATGTTTTCAGTGTGCTGAAAGTATCGGTGTGGTGGTAGTTACCGCGGGTGTCGGGGAGAAACGCTGCCCTTGACCTGCAGGATGTCACGGCATCTCTCTGCTGCCTTGACACGTCGGGGGAGCTCTAGAGCCCCCCTCCCGTGTCTGGGTCCCCAGTGCCTCTTCTCTGAGAGTCCTGTAGAGGTTACATGAATTTATTGGAGATACGAGTTGGGGTTTTTTTTTGGGGGGGGGGTGGGAGAAAAATATATATAAATATATAGATAGATATCACTATAGAATAATGCATTCATAAAATGAGGCTTTTCTAGAGGAAGACCAAAAAATTCAATGTCTTAAACATGTATTTAATTGCAATGCAAAAGTCTTTCTCCTGCCATGCTGACCTTTTAGAACAGAGGATTGTACCGCAAGACAAAGTTGAATGTAAAGTGATCGCCCTGAGCATTTTCCAAGTTTCACTTTTCTAGAGAATCACACAGCACAACAGCGCGTAAACTATACCACGTTAGTTTGATGGTCATTTTCAGTGTGTAATATAGAGAGACTTTATTAAAATGTATAAAATGTCCTAAAGTTTTGGTTTAGTTTTGGGACTCGGGATGGATGGAGTTGCTATGGAAACCACCCCCCCCCCCCCCCCCCCCCCCCGTAGATAGGACTGAACGTGGGCGCTGCTGATTGCAGTGTCTGACTCGTATTTAAGTAGCTCTCCCCATCCTTCACTTGGTCCTGCCACCCTTCCCATGGTTCATGTTCCTCCTGCAACTTTAAACAAGCGAAGTAAAAAGTTGATAATATACTAAATTTTCTTCTGTACATTTCAAAAAAAAAAGGCATATGCAATATTTACATTTTTAATTTAGTTTACAGAATGGAACCAAAATGTATAAATGTTATGTTTGTTAAAACTTCACAATGTATATTGGGTCTTTGTACATTTTGCCTGACTTACCTTAAATTTAAAATATTTTTTGCTATATAAACTTTAACAGTTATTAAACAGTGTTTTCTTTTGGGGTACGTATTGTTTCTGGAGATCAAGATGTTAAATATATTTCTTGCTATTGTGATATGACAAAAGACTGACCTTCTCTTGCTGTCTTCCACTGTCCTTGCTGTATATAAGGGCCCATATGGCACTGCTGGAAACCAGACTCAATGGAACTAGACTAGTGCATTGTATTTAGTCTGTAATGATCATGGATGCTCTCCTTAATAGCCATATGCAATACAATAAAATACATTATTTATGAAATGAAGAAAGCCTGGAGAATGCTTTTTCCTGTGTGGATAATGAATTTGACATCAAGCCACTCTTCTGGTGTTTGGGGTCGTTAAGTAAATATTTGGTTCTTTAAAAACACTTTGTGACTGTGTGACCTATTCACTTAATATTTGTTTTCTGGAAACCAGAAAATACCCCACACATCACAACATTTATGAAAAGTCGATGTGTTAATTAAAAAAAGAATATTTTACTCACTTCAGCAAACGTAGAATCATTGCCTGTGTGCTGGATGCTGTTCTCAGTCCTGCACAGATACTCACTCACTCCTTCATCGTCCCTCACACCCTTCGGTGGTGGCATTCGCCATCCCATTTTGTAGATGAGGAGACTGAGGCACACAATGGTTAAAGGACTCGCCGGAGGGCACAGGGCTCACTAGCAGCGGAACCAGGACTCAGACGCAGAAGCACAGCCCCGGAACCTGTGCCTGTGTGCTTGCTGCCATCCTGCTTCCGAGACACAGGCACGGGACAGATGACATCCAGAGCATGTGGCAGTCAGGTCAGCAGAGCCAAGAGGTGCAGTTCGGGAGGTGGAAGATACGAAAATGGTGTCTGTTGGTTTTCATCAAGGATGGTTTCACCTCCTTGTTAGAAGTCGTTTTTCTGTACCTCCACTTTACCTGGGCATTATAGTAATGCAATAACATGGGTGTCATCTCTTTTGAACAAATAAAATCAGAGCGATGGGGAAGGTGATTTTTTTTTTTTTTTTTTTTTTGCGGTACGCGGGCCTCTCACTGCTGTAGCCTCTCCCGTTGCGGAGCACAGGCTCCGGACACGCAGGCTCAGCGGCCCTGGCTCGCGGGCCCAGCCGCTCCGCGGCATGTGGGATCCTCCCAGACCGGGGCACGAACCCGCGTCCCCTGCATCGACAGGCGGACTCCCAACCACTGCGCCACCAGGGAAGCCCCGGGAAGGTGATTTTTAAATGATGGAGTTTAAGTCACAGACTGGCGTGCATTGTGTGGCATCTGGGAACTTGTCGGTGACGTGCGGCCCGTTGGTGCCCTGACTGATTGTTCCTGGGGGCTCCTGTTCGGCACCGGGAAGAAGGCATGATCTGCAGGGTTTCAAATCCCTGAAATCTGCTATTTTAGTGACGAGAGGGCTGTCATTCTAAGGGAGTCGTACAAGGCAGGAATTGGCGAGTGTATTTACCCAGAAAAGTTGATTGTAAATAAAGAAGCGAGGAGTTGTTTCAAAGTCCCGTGGATGCTGGAACTATTCACCAGAAACCAACTTATAAACTTGGAGGAGAATGCTAGGTTCCAGGGCATCCCGCACTGAAGGCTCAAGGGCCCCCCTGCACTGTTTTGGGAGAGTTTGACTCTGACCCATTAGTGGTCAGCTTGGAAGATGCACATTGACTCCTGGTGATCTAGTGATGCTGTTACCATCTTCAAGGGTCCGGCAGGATCATAGCTAGTCCGTCTTGAAGCCCCTGAGTCCCAGGTTAAAGATCACTTGGCAAGTTTGCAGGCTACTTGGGCAGGCGGTTCATTCCTCTTTGTGTCCAAACCCTGAGCTATACCAGTGTTCGACTTCTTTGTCATTTCCGCTCTTCAGTGCCACCAGTTGAAAGACAAAGGGGGTCGTTGCTTCTTTAGATCTTGATGACGCTGTTTCCATTGCCCTACATTTAAGATAGCGCATGTGATGAGTCAGGGTGATTCAGAATTGCCGGGCCGTGTATTTTCTTCATCCGCTGATATAACTGCTGTTAGCACGTTATTGTGATCTTGGTTAGTATGACCATCAGTGATGTCTGCTATGCACGGCCATGCTGTGTCCAAAAAAAGTGAAACACACAAGAGTCACGGTCCTTTTGTCCTCACACGGAATGAACGCTTCCGGGTGTGCTGAGGAGGGGAGATGGGCACCTCCTGTTACAATAATCGAAGGTGAGGTTTTAATGAAGTTGCCGTCTCACTGGCAGTGTTTTTCACAGGCCACCTACCTTCACCACCCAGCGAGGCCAGAGGATGCCCAGAAGTGGTCATGCCCACGGCGACTTTGCAAGATTAGAGATTCGGTTCATAACTGTGTCCTGCGGGGTGTGCAGAAACAGGTTTTCCCCTAAAAAAGCGAGGGAGGCCAGTTAATTTGCGAGGGCACCGGACGACAAACCCCAGGGAAGGGTCTGTCTTTGCAAAGTTCTTTAATCCTTGTGGATGTGGTCATGCCCCTCTCAGACTCCTTGTGAGGGAGGAAGGGAAGCCCTGGGCTAAGACCCAGACGGGCCCTCCCTGCAGGACCCCGTGGTAACAGGACCCTCTCGTGAACGAGCTCCTGTCCCGCAAGAAGCACCTGCTGGCAGAGTTCGGGAGATGCCGCCTGGCCGTTTCCCTCCATCCTCTTTTCCCATCAGGGAGCTGAGCCCTGGTGGCGTTTATCCCAAACACCAAAGCCAGCCCGGGCTCTTCCTCTTCCTCTGGACCATGGCCCTCCCTGGGAAGGGAGGGAGGAGAAGGGACGACCCCCCCCCCCCCCCCCGCCCCCCCCCCCCACCGCCCCTGCCCAGCAGCCCTCCTGCTGCCCATTCCCAGCCCTAACGAGGCCCCAGCAGCCGCCAAGCTTTCCAGGATCTGCTGGAGATGTCAGCTCCTCCCTGGCAGGCAGCCAAAGTTTTGTTTACTGCTCTCAAAGCAAACCCGTGCTGCTTCCTCCCGTCCGGTCTATTTTTTGAAAACACTCAGCTCTTGGCTCACAGACATCGCTTCCTGCTTTCATCTGCTGGGCCTGGACCAAGGACGTCCGGCCAGTGGCCAGAGCAGCCCTCCAAGGTCAGGACCACTGGTCCTGCAGAAACACAGAGGCCCGGGGAATCCTCTTCTTCTCACTCCCCTCCGAGTTACTTACCAAGCTGACCTTTGAAGACTCACGTGAAGGGGAGTGTATCCAGCTTGGGCCACGGAATGTAAAGTTGATAATACATCTGTCTCCGGCTCAGCCGTGCCCTCAGCCACCTTGATTTTTGCCAGATGGCAGCCCCCGGGGTGGTCCTCCAGTGCTTGCCTAAATTCTGGAGTCGTGCTGCTAACGGCCCCTTTCTGGCCTCCTCCAAAGGGTAACTGAACACGGCAGGAAGCTTTTCATCACATACTTTTCCAGTAGGAAGCGAAGCTGTTCCACTGCAAGGATAGTGAGTAAACCCCTCCCTCCGCTTAGCCTTCCTCTGCACAGACTCCCATCAGCCGAAGGGATGTTGTTTCCCTTCCACTAAACGTTTTCTCCTGACTACCTGGAGGCATCCAGGTGTGGCTGAAAATATGCTCAATCCCGGAGTAAATATCTACACCTGAGGGCAGTGAACAGCTGTGCAAGACAGCTGGGCAGGGCACCGATGCTCGCAGTAACCTGAGCTATTTACCTGGTGACTCAGGAGGGATGCAGGGGCCAGGTGGCTGGCTTGTTGCAAAGGATGCCGGGGTGCTGATTCCCTAAGTTCTCTGGAAAGAGGGTTTCACGCGTCCTCATTCTTTCTGGACTTCACGGGTTCATTACCCTGCTCGCTAAGCTCGTATCTTGGGGAAGAAAATAAGACTTTTCCTTACATTCCTTTGCATTCAAGACCTGCTAGAAAGGTGAGACTTGTAGTGATTGAAAGGCACCGAAATGAACACGTAATGAACATGTAAGGAAGTTGAAAGCATAGGTTGAAATGGTTTCTGTGTCATTTTCTAGAAAATAACTTCTCATCTTTGTTTGTTGCTATAGACGGGATGTGTGTGTCTCTTCCAGATTCCTTTGTTGAAACCTACGTCCCTGGGTGATGGTGTTGGGAAGCGGGGCCTTTGGGAGGTGAGGGGGTCATGGGTGGGATTAGGGCCCTTATGAAAGAGGCCTGAGATGGCCCCCTTCCACCACGTGGGTACAATGAGGAGTCTGCAACCCAGAAGAGGCCCTCACCAGACCCTGCCCAGGCTGGCACGTGGACCTCGGAATTCCAGCTTCCAAAACTATGCAAAATAGGTTTCTCCTGTGTTTAAGCTGCTCAGTTTACGGTAATTTTGTTACAGTAGCCCAAACGGACTGAGACTTTTGCAAAGTACCCACCCACCTAGGATGTGAAAATGGCTAAAAGGATGCTATACAATTCAAAGTCAAAGCCAGGAGACGGCAAAGAATGATGCACTTGCTTTTCTCAGTCTCTGGCGCTTGGACATTGCAGGGAGCTGTCTCGGGGCCCAGGATAGAGACCAAAGCCTGGGTCCGAGTCTCGCTCGGCACTGGACGAATGACTTGGAGCCCTTCGGCAGCCACGGGTAGAGGGGAGAGCTCCCAGCCCTGCTGTGCCCTCAACATGGCGAACAAGCATGAAGGCTCTCCAGAGAGTGAGTGAAGCCTCGGGCCAGGAAGTGTTAAAGCCACATGGGCCACTCCTGTGACACCAGCCACCTGCCCTGCTTTGCTTTGGTTTTGTATTTTTTTAATTTTTCTTTTATACTGGAGTATACTTGTTTAACAATGCTGTGTTAGTTTCAGGTATGCAGCAAAGTGATTCAGTTATACATGTACATGTATCTATCCTTTTTCAAATTCTTTTCCCATTTAGGTTATTACAGAGGATTGAGCAGAGCTCCCTGTGCTGTACGGCAGGTCCTTGTCGGTTACCTATTTTAACTAATCCCACTTTGTTTTGATTTATATAATCAGCGGATAAGGATAGAATCCTTTATAGGAAAAACAGGATCCCATGATTTCCTTCATAACGTGACACCCATAAATCCACTCCCAGGACACACAGCTATCCTTTGCTGATCACGTCTTTTTTGCTGCTACAGATGTTTCCCAGCCAGACCACGTGCCCCCCAGTTACTGCCCGTGGCACGTGCTTCTTCTGGAACCTCGTCTGTGACTACTTCCCCTGGGCTTTCTTCCGTAGTATCATTGCTCTGTGGTCCAGGGCTGCTCTTAGCCAAGGGCCCTCCTGCAGTTTGAGGATGGAATCCCCACTTGCCTTTGACAAAGGGAAACACTGACCAGCAGATTGAGTATAAAAAGCAGAGGATCCTCTTGTACTAAGTCTTTGCTGAGTTATTCAAGAAACGACTTCTCCAGACCTAAAGAGAGGATCTGGAGTGAATATGGAATCAGCTGTCCTGGAAAAATCTGAGGCTAAAATAAGTACCATTTGATAAAATAATTGAACAACGTTCTTGGGTTTGATGTCCCAAGGCGTGGTGTTAGGTAGTCGGCAGAGAAACTGGTTCCTTATATTACAGGATAATCTATTTCATATCGTGTAATATACCACCGTAGCCACAAAACTTTTGAGCGAAGCTATAGGTTAAATAAATTTAAAATGATAAAACAGATTATGTGATTTAATGTTACAGTGTCTTCAATCATTTTCTCTTCTCTTATCACGTATAAAAAAAAAACACAATTAACAGAGAATGAAAAGGAGGCGGGATTAACTAGGCATCGGGGAAGGAGATTCTCCTGTGTGACACTGAGCAAACTCTTCTGCCTCTCTGGGCCTCATTTTCCTTACACGTGAATTATCTCAAAGGGGATTGAATTAGATTCATTCAGCAAATACCTCTACTAATCACCTACCTTGTGTCAGGCACAGGTCCTTCATAAAAGTTCATTAATTTTATAATAAGTGACAAGCATGAAAATAAATCATATAAGAAACTCTGAAGATCCTTCCCCCAATTCCCTAAACGACATTCTACACGACAGACCATCGTATCAAGTGGCAACTCATTCGGCCTTATCAGGAGTTGAAAATGACCCATTGCCAAGACTTCACGCTCCGAAGTTCCCTGCCTGACGACAGACGCCACCGTAGCGCCGTTTTTCTTTGTCTCCTTCCTCTTCCCCAAGCTTCAGGCATAAATTTACTGCAAAAACGCTCCCATGTATGTCCCTCTCCGGCCCCGCCCTGCATCTCACCCCTGAGATGTGACCCCCGTCTCATCAGGAAAAGGAGTCTGTTTCTCCGCTCCTGAGTCAGGCCGGCCGTGACCTGCTGTGTCCAGGAGGATGCTGGCACAAGTGACAGGGACCGAACCTGGTCGTCCCCAAGGTTGGCAGCTTCCGCTTGCCCCACTGGAGCCTGGGGCTCGCCGTGGAGCAAGCCCAGGCTGGTCTGTTGGCTGATGGGGGACCACACACAGCAGATACCCGTCAGGCCGGTTGTCCCAAAGCCTTCTGAGAGCCCAGGCTAGAGGAGAAGTCACCCAGCTGACTCAAAGATTCCCAGCCCACCCTTCGGAGCAAAGGGGAAGGTCTGTCTGCCACTGGGCTTCCCTGCTTGTTCGGTGACAGGAAGATCTCCTCTTGAATGTGCCCCCCTTCCCCCCGTGCTGTCCATGGTTATGACACTGCCCCTCGCTTTTCTCTACGTCCCCAGCCCATCCTCCCTGCCGCCCCGTGGTCTCAGGTGCACATTTATCCTGAAGCAGGTGGGCAAGCATAAATAGAGTCAGGAGATCAGTCCAGAAAGGCCTGACAGTTTTCACCTTCCTGGCCCAGAGGACCCTGTGGTCAGGGCCTTCCCGACCTCGGGCTACGAGGACACCCCACGTCAAATCTGCACTTTCTAATCCCGGCTCGGGTCTGTAACTGACAGCTCCCCGCTCCTCCCGCTCTCCAGGATGCTGGCTGCCTGGGTTTCTCCCTCCCTTTCCCCCGTCCAGCCAGCCCCAGGGATCCTGGTTCTGCATGGGGGCGGGGGGGGGGCGACGGAGTGTCTACCACGCAAAGCCCCCTCCCTCCCCTCCTTCTGCCTCATTCTCATCAGCCAACTGTACAACCAGCACTTGATCCCATCCTGCTCTAGGACGTGGGCATCATTCCTGTTTGAGTCTCTGTCTGTCTAATCCGTGTGGGCGGGCTGGTGCCAAACCAGCTGGTGAGAAACTCAGTGGCCCCCCCTTGGGCCTCATATGAAGAACAAAGACCAGCAGACGCCAGTCGCTGAGATCCCAGTTCTGCTTTGAAGAGTTGAGGAAAGCGTTCGGGGGAGAAACTGTCAGTTATAGCTTCGAAGGAAGGCAGGGAGACAGACAGTCTCCATGTTTTCCAGGTAGAGAAGGGACGACCCGCAGTGGCTCCGGCGCCCCCTGCCAGCAGGTGCCACGGGTGCTGACAACCTCCCGGCCACCAGAGCCGTACGTCACGGCTCCTCCGAGAGGCCTCCGCGGGGCGGTCGTGGGCCAGACCCTGTGGTCTCATTTCATCCTCAGAGCACCTCCCCCTGGAACACGAGGGGATGCTGGCAGGGGGAGCCTCGCGTACCGTGGCCTCAGGAGGGGGGGCCAAGGGCTCACGCCCAGTCTGTCTGGCTTCACGCCTCCGCACGGCGTCCACCCTCCCCCGGGGCTCTGGTCGCCCAACTGTCCTTCTCCTCCAGCCCTTCCTGCGTCCTCTGCCCTCTGACCCTCATCGAGCCCCGCTTTGCTTCTGTAACCTCCCGGCTCGGCGTTTCCTTCCTCCGCGACCTCCTTCTTGGTGTCTGCTCCCATCTCTCAGTCCCAGAAGCCACGGTCTCGCATTGACAGTGGCCTGCAGGATGCCTTCACCTGGTTTTCCTGATGGCATCGTCAATCCAGCAGGTCCAAAAACGGACCATTGTCTTCCCTGAAAACCAGTTCCACTTCCTGACCACGTTCTCTGAGTCAGTGAGGCTGAAACTTACTTCCGACAGCCCCCTGGGCCCTCCCCACATCCAGCCAGTTTCTGTCTTCGGGGCCTCACTCAGCTCCACCCCTGCTTCGCCGTCCCCGCTGATAGGATGCTGCGCCTTGCGCCAGCTCCTCTGGACTCCGCCCGTCCAGCCCGCCTCTGTGGCGTCACAGATTCAGCGTTCTGACGCTCAGCTCAGGTCACATCACTGCTCAGCGCACAAAACCTCGACAGATCTCCCTCTTGTTACCCAGCAAGGTCTAAACTCTGGTCTTCAGCGTTCCGGGCCCTTACGACTCAGCCCCATCTCCAGCGACTCATCTGGGCATCCCCGGTGCCGTGTGGTCCAGGGGCGGCGGGAAGGAATCAGGAGCCCTCCCTACACATTTACGCCCCCCTGTCTTTGTGGCTGCTGCTTCCTTCTGTCCCCTAAGTTGGCCTGGTAAAAGCCTAGCCATGCTCGAAGGCCTTTCGCCACTGTT
This sequence comes from Monodon monoceros, assembly GCF_005190385.1. Taxonomy (NCBI): domain Eukaryota; kingdom Metazoa; phylum Chordata; class Mammalia; order Artiodactyla; family Monodontidae; genus Monodon; species Monodon monoceros. The sequence continues at coordinate 2,982,768 of NW_021703785.1, forward strand.
ACCTCCTCCCGGAAGACTTCCCTGATTCCCTCAAACGTACGACGGACCCATAGCACGGGGGTGGCTGCGGCGGCTCATGCTTGCCCCTGAGTTGAGGTACCTGGTCACCCCTCTAGTAAAGTGTATGTTCTCCGAGGGTAGGGATGGACGAATGTCCAGCCTACCCCGAACCTGGACTTTCACGGATGTAAATGTTTAGAACACTGACTCAAAATGAGAGTATGGTGGTAACTGTGGTTTTATAACTCGGGGATAGTCCTTTTAGAGGCGTGAACATACTCCGGAAGAGTGGACGGGGGAGGTAAGCTCCGCGGGTGCTGAGGCGCGAACGGCTTGATGGGGGATTAACCCTAGCGACGGGCTGGCCTCTCCCTGGTCAAAGTGTTCGCCCCAGTGCTACTGGATCTCAAAGAATGTCAAAGTTTGGGTCTTCAAAATCATTTGTGGACTGGCGGGTTGGTGTGAAAAGGCCGTTCTGTAGGGAGCTACCTTTGGATTTTGATAAATGACTTTTGTGGCCAGGTCAGCTTAGCCTGCTACACTCTGCTCTCTATATTTTGACAGGTCTGTTCTTGAATGATAGGATTATGTGTAACTCGGACAAACATATCATAAGTGTGTATCGCTTCTTTTATTTGGACTCTCAGATTAAATAAATCTATTCATAGAAGAATCCTAGCTGTATCTTTAGAAGATCTAACCAGTTGGTATTGGCATTTTGAGAAACCCTCTCCCCAAATTCTTTCATTCATTGAAAATTATGTTAAACCCCATAATATGCACAGTCTTTTTTTTTTTTTTTTGCAGTACGCGGGCCTCTCACTGTTGTGGCCTCTCCCGTTGCGGAGCACAGGCTCCGGACGTGCAGGCTCAGCGGCCACGGCTCACGGGCCCAGCCGCTCCGCGGCACGTGGGATCTTCCCGGACCGGGGCACGAACCCGCGTCCCCTGCATCGGCAGGCGGACCCTCAACCACTGCGCCACCAGGGAAGCCCTGCACAGTCATTTTTTTATGATGTGGAGACATGACGAGGAATAAAATAACAATTTGAGTCGTGGCGGGGGTGTGAGGCGGCGGGTAGCGGAGTCCAGCTTTCCCTCCCTGAGGCCAAGGTATCTTAATGGAAAAGGACATCATCCCCCAGACCCACATTTCTTACCCCATCAGCAGCAAATACAAAGATTTCCTTACTCCAGTGAGCTGCATGTTTCACACTCTTATGCTATATTTAAAGTTTGAAATCCCGACTTGGCGTCAGAAAGGCAAACACACAAACAAGGCGACACAAGGAGATTTGTTTTAATTCACACTTCCTCCCTCTGCCTCCAACTTCCTTGTACTTTTGCCCCAACTCTCTCTCTCTCCATCTTTCTCTCCGTCTCTCTCCTCTCTCTCTCCATCTTTCTCTCCATCTCTCTCTCTCCATCTTTCTCTCCATCTCTCTCTCCGTCTCTCCCTCCATCGTTCTCTCTCCTCTCTCTCTCTCCCTCTCTCCAGTTTCCAGCTCTCTCTCTTCCTGCAGACATTCCAATCATGCAGACTTGACCTAATGCTGCCTGGGACCCCCTGACCCAACTTTTGCCCGGCCGACACCTCTCCACGTGGTCCTCAGAAGAGCCCTCTCCCCAACCTGGGCCCTGGTTTCCTTCCGGACTGACCCCCCAGCTTCTCTCTCGCTGCCTTTCAGTTCATTCCTCATTAGGAAGCACTGTGACCCTGTTAAGAAAATAGGTCAGATGTGTCCCCACTTGACTCGGGGGAAAAGTCTGTGTCCTGAAAACCTTCCTGGCTCCATTCCCAGCTCTGCTTCCCCAGGCCACGCCACACGGCATCTCCCAAAGTCACCAGGCAGGGCCTGGTGCCCAGCGAGTGCCCCCGTGCTCACCACGACGGGCAGCCCCCTGTGCTCCAGAACCTTCTGTCCCCCCTGGTCCTCTGTCTGAGGGGCGTCCTGAGCTGTGTTCCCCATGTTCCCTCTGGTCCTCAGCCGCCCTGAGTCCCAGCTGCCCCCGTGCAGCTCACTCTCCAGGCTCCCTGCTCACCTCCTACTTCCCCGCTGGGCTTCCTGGAGTTGCCTCCCGGATAAAGGAATTGAACCCAAATCCTTGCGGGGGCTGGTTATTTTCACAGTCAGTACTTCCCTGGCTACTATTTAAAATGAAAACTCTAGCCTTGCCTCCATACTTCCTATCCGCTTTCCTATCTGTTGCTTTTTCATGCTTGTCCCTCTGTCGTTCCATTTGCTGACCCTGTGTGTTGTCCGTCTTTCCTGCCAGAATGTAAGTGACCTGGGCGGTGAGGTCTGCTTTGCTCACTCCTGCTATCCAGACCCTATAAGAAGAGTCCCCTCCACACAGTAGGCATTCGATAAATCCTTTGTGAATCTTCTGTCCTGACAAAGTGGGACATTTCAAACAGGTGTAACGTTACAGGCTCTTGGAGTTGGAAGAAGCCTCAGATGGGCTTGAGTCCTAGCTCTCAGTACGGAAACCCTGGGATGAACTTCCCGACTGGTAATCCATCACTTCCGTCCCCTTGAGTTATTCTTGGGTTGGGGACTTGCAACTTCGCACCGCTGTTCCTCTGCTAGAGATCCCCTGCTTCATTCCACAGACATTTCTAAGAGAACGTTGAGGCCCCGACGGACCTTATGCCAGAAGGAGGCTGGTCCCCCTGCAGCTCCAGGGGGGCTGTCTTCTCGTTTCTGGGTGGTTTGGGACCCCAGATGGCATGTGAGGGAGGCTTAGGGCTCATGGAAGGGTTTCCCCAGCACCGCTGAGAACCTTCTGGAAGCAGCTCACTCAGTGAATGTAAGTTCTCAGGCAATCAGCCCAGGACTCCAAGAGGTGCCAGCCCGGGACGGAGCTAATGCAGGATGAACAAGCAGAAGAATGCAGACCTAGGCTGATGGCAGGGGAGGGGGCAACACAGGACTCCCAGCCCCTCCAGCCCTGAAGCAGGCCCTGCCTCTGGCCCTGCCTCTGGCTCCGGAGGAGCCGCTACATTTCCTTATTAATTAAACCAGTTTGGTACAGGATTTCTGCCACCCTAACTGGTGCCCTCTTACTACGCAGGGGCGGGGTGGAGGTGAGCGTGTGGTATATACTGTAGACATACTTCCAAGGAATACGTCAACGGTGATGGAATTTCTGCTGCTACAGCTCACGTTTGGTGTGGAGGCCACCTTTCCGTGGCACCCCTAAACCCTCATTGCGATGAATCCTGACCTTCTCTGATCTCTTTTGAATTTTATAAATGAACGCTAAGTAGGGAAATAGAGAGAGTAGCTTTATTTTATTTTCAGTAAATCAACTGGATTTCCTTATGTATACTGCTATCTACTTCCACGTGTTAGATACATTTTGGAATAATCTCTTTGCCATAGAAACAGAGTTGCCTTTGTGACAGATGACCAATTAGTCCTACATTTGGCATTGTTGAGTTTAAATCACCCGACGCCTGATTTTATAGGGAACAAAGTTCTCTAAAATCACAAAGAAATACGTAAGCTTATCATAATCCAAGAAGTTCACGGATACAGTCCAAATTATAATTCAGAACTGAAAAGGATGTATTAGGCTGAGCTATCTAAAACCTAAGGCAGTACTATGACTTAATTTTATTATCCTGGTGACAGATATATGAACCACATGCATCTAACTAGAAAATCCTGGCATTACCGTATATCTGAAGCAGCACTGTGAATCTTCAATTTAAAAAAAAAAAAAGGTATTCGAAGGTGCACGTCGGGACACAGAGCCTGAGATTGGAGCAGGCGGATGGAAGCTGAGCTCTGCGGAACAATTCTGCATGTTGAGGGTTCAGGTTCCCGTGGTTTTAAACGTTGAGCCACTGTGATTCCCTCAAAATATATGAGCTAAAACAAGTCAGCTTATTCTTAAAATGTGAGTTGTTTGCACGTTTTTCCAAACACTGCTGGAATAGGAAACAAGAAAAAGAAAGGAATAGGCTCGTGAAAAGAAAAGAAAGGAATGGGCTGATGGGGAGGAGAGAGATGGAGGCCCTTCCAGCAATTTCTCCTACAGCCCAGCTCCCTTAAATTGCACAGCACAGTCATCTTTGGGGGAAGTGACGGGTGACTTTTTAAAGGCCTTATTGGAGTGTGTGTTCTCTAGCACGGTACCAGCCAGGGAGGACAGGGTCCCTTGCAGACTCGGAGAGATTTAATCCCGGAACCCTGCACGACGGAGCCTGGGGCCAGGGCAGAGCCGGAGGAGTGAAGGGCCTTTGCAGAGCCCAGCCAGCCTGCAGGCATTCCAGATCCAGGGAAAACACTTTAATTAATATGTAAAACAGCAGTGGGAAGAAAAGGCAGGTTAATTTCCAAACCACATCACTCTGGGCAGCATTCAGGTTGTGCAACCCGGGGACCCTTCCAGGGGTTGCTGTTAAAGGCACAGAGGTGCTTTTGTGAGTCTGTGAGCCGCTTCTGCGATGCTCAGAGCCCTTTGATCTGCTCCCCGCCGTGGCATTCCTCTTCTTATGCTTAACAGCATTGCCTTTGACGGGCAGGCTGTTGTTTTTAATCTGCAATGCACCCTCCCCTCGGTGAGGCCATCAGAAGGGCCTCCCAGTGGCTCTGGGCGATTGTTTGGGACCAGCCTGAAAGCAGCATTGATGGGGGGGAGAGCGGCTGCCTTTCTTTCTCTTTCCTGCTGCTTCCTTTTCGCTGCTGCTGGCTACCTTTGGAACGTGTGAAGCAGGTCGTCTTTCTGGGCTCAGGAGACCCTACTTGCCTGGGGTGAGACTGCAGCTTCTTTCCTGGGCTGAGGTCTGCAGCCCCGACCTGGGCAGAGTGTATCACAACCTCCCTGGGCTGAGCAGACCCTGGTCCCTCCGAGGTGAGGCGCCTGAAGAAGCAGGGCTGACGAGTCTTCCCTGGGTTGAACTGAAACAGCTTCCTTCCGTGCTGGACCGATTAACCCAATTAAAGAACACGCGCAAAGCACGGAGCAGATCTCCCTGTGCTATGCGGCTGATTCCCACTAGCCATCTATTTTACGTGTGGGAGTGTATATGTGTCCACGCCACTCTCTCACTTCGTCCCAGCTCACCCTTCCCCTTCCCCGTGTCCTCAAGTCCATTCTCTACGTCTGCGTCTTTATTCCTTTCCTGCCCCTAGGTTCTTCATGACCATTTTTGGTTTGGTTTTTAGATTCCATATATACGCGTTAGCATACGGTATTTGTTTTTCTCTTTCTGACTTACTTCACTCTGCATGACAGACTCTAGGTCCATCCACCTCACTACAAATAACTCAATTTTGTTTCTTTTTATGGCTGAGTAATGTTCCATTGTATATATAGCCACATCTAGAGGGGTGGGGTAGGGAGGGTGAGAGGGAGACGTGGGAGGGAAGGGATATGGGGATATATGTATACGAATAGCAGAAACTAAATGTTTACAGCATTGTAAAGCAATTATACTCCAATACAGATGTTTAAAAATAAAGAAATAAATAGATACATCAAAAAACGCACAAAAGAACATGTGCACCTAAGACTTGCCGACCTGTGAACGCGTGTGCCCTCTGACTCTGCCCTCTCCCTGGCGTATCTGCAGGCTACCCTCCCCCTAGGCTCCCTGGAGAGAAGCCACAAGCCTTAAGAGTGACGCCCCATTCCTACCTGTCATTAACCAGTAAAACACCCAATCCCGCCCAATGGACAGCATGCATCTCCAAAATTAGATAAGGACGTCTTCTTGGGTCGCGGACATCTTTAAGAATGAAAACTGTCCCCAGGGAGAAAGGCAGACTTGCACACATATGCAAAATCTGCCCCCGTTGTCACAGCTTTTCACATGCCCCCTTCTAACCCAGTTACGCTGTCTCCTGCACATTCTGCCCCGCTGTCCCATTTCCACTGTTACTGCTGCCTTTGGCAACTCCGCCCGCCACCTGCCTCTCGCCTGGATTGTGACTCTCACCCTCCAGCCTTGGCACTGGTTTCTTTTCCATCCGCGGTGCTGGCAGGTGTCTTGCCGTGTGCCCGGGGCTTCCCGATGGCCTTCACGATGAAGCCCAATCACCAGCTTGGCCTCACGGTCCCAGGAGTTCCTCCCTTGCTCTGGGGATGCCAAATGGCCCGGGTTTTCCTGCACTTGGTCATTCTGCCCTCCTGCTTCTCCTCCTGCTACATCCTGTTGCCTCTTTGTGAGTCGCCTCCTCCAACTGGGTAGCTCCTATTGGTCTAAGGCGCAGGCCCTTCTCGCTTCCTCCGGGAATTCCATGCTCTGATGGACTCGTGAGCCTCCCAGGAGCACCCGGGGTCGACCTCTGTGCTCTACGCAGTTCAGCATCGTCACTACCTCCTTACCTTGACCTTGGGTTTCTGCAGTCACAGTTTCTGCCGTTGGTGTCCTCATCTCTAAACCTCCCAGGGCAGGGGCAGCCCCGGATTTCTACAGGGAGGACCTGTGGGGAGGTGGTGATCTGAGGAGGGCACTTGTTTGGAAGCTGAGTTTCATGGCAAATGCTATTTTCTAACTTATATCCAGCATCTATTTGAGGGGGCTTGAGGGCTTGGAGATTACACAGGGCAGGAGCTAAGGCCCCAAACCCTACCCTGCAGCTGTTACCAGATTTGTTGACCAGACCCATGCTGGGGTCGTAGCCCGGGTGGAGACGACCTGTCTCGGTTGGGGAGGCTCTTTTTCCGATCAGATTCACGCAGCCAATAACAAAACTGATGCTGAGACTGGAACAGCACCAGGTTCATTCAGTGGCCAAAGGATGGGGAAGTGGGAACCTAGTTTGCAAAGCAACTTCTCAACACAGTTCGGGTGGAGACACCAAGTATATAGGAAGGTCGAGGTAAAAGGGAGGGATTTGGAAAAGAGTGAGAGGAATACATGAGTTATCTGGAAACAGGGTTGTGGCTTGGGCCCAGAATTGATGCAACCGTCCTTTTCAGTTCTTGTTTTGGCTTCTCCCGGTTGTCGTCATGGCAACTGGCAACTGTGTGCAGCTGGTTGGTGTGTCATTTAGCTAATGCATCACAGTGAGCCTGTAATGAGGCTCAAGGTCCACCGGAAGTCGAATCTTATGCCATCTTGGGTCACGGTGGTTTGAACCAGTTCTTGTTTTTTTCTCTTTGTAGCTTCCTCCTGAAACTTGGATAACAGTAATTGTTTTCTATTCAAGGGAGGGGCAGGGGTATGATTCTGGGGCGACAGCCTTGGTCACACGACTCTCGCCTTGGGAGTTGCTATGTCTCTGTGCACGGTCACATTGCCTGGCGTAGAAGGTGCTCGTTGAACATTTGTTGGATGAACAGATGGGTGACTCTGGAGGGACAGAGTGCAGACCTATGGATGGAAAGCACGGAACCCAGGAGCCAGAAGGTAGGGGGTTCCAGCCCAGCTCTGCCCGAGAGCCCTGTGATGCCTCTGTCTCTCTCTCTCTCACACCTCTGCAGCCATGAGCCTCCCCACTTTTACAAGAGGGTTGCCTCATAGGATACCTCACACCTCCTCTCTTTTCCATTGCTTCCTACTCACCCCTCCACTCAGTTTATAAGCATGCGGCCATCCATCCTCCTAGGACACGCCCTCCTCCAGGCTCCACGTCAGCCACCTGGCATCCACAACCTGTATCCTGGGGTGTACACACCACCCCCAGGACAACTGCCTGTAGCATCTACTCATTCCTTTTCCAGCTTAGTTTCCCTCCCGTCTCCATCCCCTGCTGAAACAGCTCACCAGTCTTCTCCATGGGCAGATCCAAAGGACGCTCCTAAGCCCACAGCCCTGGACCTCTGGGAGGAGTTTTAAACCACTGGCCACATCCTGCTTTTCTAGGAGCACCGCATGCAGTGGACCACTGCCCGTGAGGACTGTCCCCTCATCCACTGCTCTCCTTTCCTCTGATCTCCTGTGATACCTTTCTCGGCCATTCTTTCTCCATGCATTTAGCAAAGGTAAGGATGCATGTCATTTCCAAGTCTTCAAATTTTTCTTCAAAGATTTCATCGTCTGTCATTTTTCTCCTCTTTACTAGAGTTTTGTGTTGTTTGAATCGCGGTGTTCTCCAGTGGCCGCATCTACGCTCCCAGCCCCCTCCTTTCTCTGTGGCCTGGACTCCTATTGCTAACTGCTTCCTGTGTAAATGACAGCCACTCAGATTCCATATCCCCAGCAGTGCTTTCCACTGTTCAGCACTCACGGCGTCAAATACGACTTCTGTCTGTGGAGCTTCAAATTTCCTCTTTCTTGTAAGCATCCGGCAGATACTAACAAACACAAAACAAAACTAAAACACCCCCCAAGGCACCTCTGTAGTGAAAAGCTTCTCATTAGAAAATAATTGTTTGCTTGGGATGTACAGAAAGACTTTAACTTTTTCATGAAAATAATTCAAAACTATCTTGGTTTTGTTTCTTTTATTTTAATCAAAGTCTAGGCAAAGAAAGGGCATTTATTAGCTCATGAAAGTGAAGACTCCGTGGTTGACCTAGAGCCGTGGTTTTCTAGGGGAACTTGCATCAGCCTCACCTGGAGGACCCCACCTTCAGAGTTTCCAATTCACTGAGTCTGGGGTGGCTGAAATTTGCACTTCCAACAAGGTCCAAAGGGATGTTGCTGCTGCTGCCCTGGGTATCCCACTCTGAGAACCGTTGGCCCAGAGATCCCGTCACTGCTGGATCTCAGGGATGAAATTCCTAGGAGTCTATTTCTCTCTTCACCTCTCCGTGTTGTATTCCTATGGGTTGAAGTCCTGACACAGTAAGCTCCCGGCAGCCCCAGGCCTACATTCCCTTCAGAGTTAGCAATTTCGAAAAGAGATTTTCCCAACATCATACAAAGTTTCCTCCAGATGATTCTGGTTCTGTATGGGTTGCATGCTCACTCCCAGACCAGTCACCGGGGGACCCTGTGGGGTAGCCTGATTCCGCAGCCTGGGTCAGCGTCCACCCTATGTGACAGCTCTCCTGCCCACCCGCATTCAGAATCCTAGTGAAAGGAAGGACGTTAGGGTGGACAAAATGTTATATGTATCGATGTGTATTGAGCTGGGCAAGGTACTCAGTCTCACAGAGCCTCATTTCACTTATCCAGCTAACCGATTCAATAATATTACATTCCAGGACCATTGAGGGGATTAGAAGTATCACCTGCTTCAAACAGCCACCACACTGCTGCCACATAGAATATGTAGAATAAAAGATAGTTGTTATTAAGGGACGATTGCTTCGTCCTGGACCCCTACCTCTCCCGGTAAAGGTGATTCCTTAGATGCCTGGGAACTGACAGAGTGCAGCCCCGTTGAGGATAACCTCCCCCATCATTCATCCTCACCCATCTCTTGCTCCTTGACCGGTGACTGCAGCCCTCCATCCGTTCATGTGAGGGCTGAGGGTCTCCACTGGAAAATGAGGCATGTGTTTCAGAAGCACTCACCTGATTAGCACCTGTCAAGGTCTGCTTCCATTTGGTCAGAGATGCTGGGGCCCAAAGGGGCTCCTTCCTGCTGCTAAAGTTCATTTTTTGTGGCTTTGCTATTTCTTCCTTGTTGAAGTTTTCTCAAAGACTTCAGATATTCACAGGTCTGCAAGAAGGCTGTGAGGTTGAATTTTCCCTCCTCTTGGAGCTGATAATGTCAGCTCTGTACCTCTTGCTTGCAGGTCTCTCCTCTGAGCTTCCACACGGAGAGCATCTCTGTGAGGCTTATATTAGGGCAATTAGGGTGCTCCCTTGTTTGGGAGGCCTTTGCTTCTTGGTGTGGACTTCCTTCTATCACAGCAGCCTGAAGGATCATAATAATAATAACTTGTGTGCTGAGCGCTTCTGTGCCAGCCTCGAAGCCTCACGGAGCCTGTGAGGTTGATATCCCATTTTATAGACGAGGAAGCCAAGGCTTTGTGAGATAAATGTCTCACTGGAGGCACAGCCATCGGGTCCCTTCAGACCTGGGCTGGGTTTCGCCCTCGCAGAACAGGGAATGTTCAGTTGATGTTGTTGTTCTAAATTGGATTACATATAACTTCTCTCTCCCTCCAATATTCAGTGAGATTCCTGGCAGTCACTGAAGACTCATGGCCTAATTGTTGCCATGGGTGATTTTCTCAAATCGCTGCTCTGGGCCCAGGGCCATCACACCGATTTACCATGCTGAAGAGATGCCTTTGTTAGTACAGAGGCAACCTCAGGTAATCCACCCTTTGATCCACCTCTGAGGCTAAGCACCAAATTAATTTTAGGAGTTGCATAAGGAAGGGCTGACCTTTCTGTTTTCTCTGGGAGTGGCAGCCAGCGGTGAGCCTGTGGGGTGGGCAGCTCTGCCTTTATCCCTGCCCTCAGCCCAGACCGGAGCCGTTCTGGGGTGGGTCGAGGGTCCTGCACCAATGTCATGGGCAAGTGCCAAGGGCTTAGAATGGCTGGAAGCTTCAAATACTGGGCTTCAAATCCCAAGGAGTCCACTATCCTGTCCTATATATCAGAAAATTTAACACCCCACTTCCTTTCTTGGCAGATAGATTTATGTACTTGAGTTACATTTTAATGGTTTAAGAAAGTTAAAAGTAATCAACTTGGGGGTCCCTACATGATTTTATACACTTCCTGCAATTCTGCTTTTGTGTGATGTCAGGCTCGGAACCAAGTGAATGAATGAATGAGTGGATGAATGAAGGCTCTGAACCTAAAGAAATCAAACACTTGAGAATAGAAGTGATGATAAATGTATAATTGAATTTTTATTTAAGGCAAATTAGAGCTTCTTAAAGGTTTGGGGCTAATTGGAAAACATTCATAATTTATGGAGAAAATAAATCACACATTTTGGTGTATCTGACACCACACATTACCTATCTGACAAGATTTTAAATTGCTCTTCTGAAAAGAGAACCCTCCTACACCGTTGGTGGGAATGTAAATTGGTGCAGTCACTATGGAGAACAGTATGGAGGGTCCTTAAAACACTAAAAATAGAGCTACCATGTGATCCAGCAATCCCACTCCTGGGCATATATCTGGAGAAAAACATGGTTTGAAAGGTTATACGCACCCCAATGTTCATTGCAGCGCTGTTTACAATAGCCATGACACGGAAACAACCTAAATGTCCATCAACAGATGGATGGATAAAAAGATGTGGTACATGTATACAATGGAATATTACTCAGCCATGAAAAGGAATGAAATAATGCCATTTGCGGCAACATGGATGGACCTGGAGATTATCGTACTAAGTGAAGTAAGTCAGACAGAGAAAGACAAGTGTCATGTGCTATCACTTATTTGTAGAATGTAAAAAAATGATACAAGTGAATTTTATGTACAAAACAGAAACAGACTCGCAGACATAGAAAACAAAACTTACAGTTACCAAAGGGGAAGAGGTGGAGGGATAAATTAGAAATTTGGGATTAACGGATACACACTACTATATAAAAAATAGATAAACAACAAGGACCTGCTGTATAGCACGGGGAACCATATTCAATATCTTGTAATAAACCATAATGGAAAAGAATATATACATATGTATATATACACACATATATATATTTTATATATATATCACTGTGCTGTACACCAGAAACTAACACAACATTGTAAGTCAACTATACTTCGATTAATAAAATAAATAAATAAACCTGGGAGTACAAATTTAGAGAATAAAATAAAATGGCTCTACTGGAACCTAGAGCTGTTCTCTCTGTGACTGGGGGATTCAGGGCTCTACCTAGACCCGCATGAGTTATACTGGCGCTCAAGTTGTTTCTAACCTGCTTGTCTTTCCTTTTCCCCTGCTTTTTCTTTTTCTTTTTTGGGAAGAATTACCTGAGGAGGGGGGACGCCCAGCACATCTGACTGAGAGTTGAATTTAAGGGAGCCTGGAGGTGACACCTTCAGATTGAATTTTGCCTTTTAATGGAAGTCCATATACATCAAGGCTCACACAGCTCTTCTATGAATAAAATATTATACCTGGAGGCAGGAGGATGTGCTGTATTTTACTACCTTCATTAATCTGCAAGTTTGCTGTTCAAGGCAGAGGCTGCCCATCATGGTAGAGGGGAGATGTTCTGCCATTTCCACAGATCAAGAAAACGTTTTTTCTTTTGTAAAGGAGCATCTCTTTGCTCTGATAAACACCTCGCTGTGCTTGTTTGAGGACTTACAGAATTACTTAGTCATATCCAGCTTCAGGTCTTGGCTAGGTCCTTGAACCCTGTCTTCAGGTGATGACCACCCAGCACTCAGTATCGCCTTTTACTGTTTACCTTTTACTCAGATCAGACGCGGTATTATTACAAAGACCCCTGTGTAGTCAACAGAGTAAAGACTGGGTCCGCAGACATGGTCGCTGTGAACGAAGAGATGACGGGAAAATCTAAGCTGAGGTCCAGGTCTTAGGCAAGACAGTTACCTTGAGTTCTGGAAAATTCGATACCTTAAATATTTTGGTACGGTCCAGTCAAACAGCGTTTGTGACCTAGTCTGACAGTTATTCAGGACGTGCAGTAAGGTGATTTTTCTTCTAAACCATCTTATCAACCAAGCAGATTCTTCCATGGGGCGATCTGCTCAGCTCTGCAGCCCTCAGCAGTTCTTTCTTAGAACTGAAAAAAATAATCCTGCTCTGGAAAAAAATCAATGTACTTGTCTCACAGAGACATAGATTTACTATGTCACAGAATAGATGCTGTAGAAATCTCTAAATTGATCACACTGATCATATCTCCATTTGATTGAGAGATCTTAGGGTCAATAAAGCGTGGCTCCATGGAGGAGACGTCAGATTACTTCGGTTATTGTTTTAATGACGAATTCAGCAATTTGAGAAAGTAGAAGAAGAAAAACCCACAGCACACTGAAATAGATTGCAGGAAACTTTCCTGTAGTGATGTCCTGTTGAGACTGTTTTCCTGGTGTTTTTGAAACTGTGGTTCCCTACTGGCACTTTCGAAAATAAAAGCTTTGAATTTGGATCCATTTGGGGTTCAGCAAATTAGCGCAGTTGGTTCTGGTTTGTGTTTGAGGTTCTGTTTGGTACAAGTCCCAGGGTCGATGCCATGGTTGTGAAGAGGGCCCACTTCCTCTGAGCATGTAAATAACAGGAAAGGCTTGATGGGCAGCACACAGCTGTAATTACCCCACCGCGTCTGCATTCGCGTCCATGACTCTGCGTTCCCACCTCGAGGGGAGAGCGGGCTTCTGCATCTAGATATTCAGGCTGAGCCTAAGGAGAGAGAGCAAGGGTGTCAGTTAGTGGATAAATACAGCCGTCCAGATGCTTGACCTCTGCTCCCAGCCCGGCACACCTGCCGAGGGGTCAGACACACACCTGTCAGTGCTTGTGTTTGCCGTTGGGACGATGCGGAGGTTTCTAAAGGGGAAGGCGTTGGTTAGCATCCCCGAATGCCTCTCTCCCGCCAGGCAGCGTGCTCAGCCCTCCTTCCACCCACGTGAACTTGGCAGTTACACCAGCTCTGCTGTAGGTCATATTGTCTGCATTTTCACATTTGAGGAAAATCAGACTCAGAGGGGACTCAGATCCGAAAGTCCTATGGCAGTCCGTGATGAAGTTCATTCAGATGCTTTTCGGCTCCCAAGTGGTTCTGGTTTCTTCCTCGTAGCCTCCATAGATACAGGTAGATGGTAGCACATAAATTATAAACTTCAGCATGTTTACAGGCCAAACATCTGTGAAAACCACTGCAGTATGATTATAAAAATCTGATGTAGATCATATATTTCAATATGGTACAACCAACGACAGCCACCTGTCCTACCTGAAGATAGCCTTTGATTGGCCAAGCAAGATTTTTGTCGAATATGATCGTAGCTAGTACACCTGCCACTTTTTGGAAATACTTGCCCTCATCCTTGCTGCAAGCATGGCCTTTTCTGAATAAAAAGATAGATGATGGAGCCACAGTCTAGTTTTTTGTTCACCGGAAGTGGGCCGACCCATGGGGGTAGGGAAAGCTATTCATGTAGCAGAGAAGAACCTTTGTATTCTATTGTGAGTTCATCACTAAGGGGGTGCTGCTTATAAGCTTAATTCCTGCATACTGGCCCATCTCTGGGAAGTGTGCCTCCCAGGTTATGAGCGTTAAGCTAAGACACCTTTTTTTAGCTCACAGGAGACATCCTGACCAGGCCCACCTGTGAATGGCTGCAGGGAGGAAGCAATGAACATATCCCCTCCTAAGTCTTACCAGAACCAGGACTTTTACCCCTTACCCTTTTAGTGTAAAAGAAGCCTGAATTCTAACTCAGGGAAGATGGGTCTTTGGGACACTAGTCCACCATCTTCTCAGTCTGCTGGCTTTCTGAATAAAGTCACTATTCCTTGTCCCAACAACTGGTCTCTTGACCTATTGGCCTGTCACGCGGCAAGCAGTACGGCAGGAGGTGGGTAAGACACATCACTATTCAGCCAATCAAGTAAACCCTAAGTTCAGGTAGGGACTCCATTACAATCTAGGTACAAATTTATATGAATCTCTATTTTCATTTGCTGTGGGTTAGTTAAATCAAGCAGACAGAATATGTTGCCAATGCAGAATATGAATCAAACAAATAAACGAAGTATTTACGGCAGCTGTGATTATTACTTTTAGTATAGAGTAAAACTCTCGCAGTGTGGTTTGCTCTAGGGATTTTTTGTTTGTTTGTTTTTTCATTTTTTTTAAAACGAAGGAATGATATTTTTATTTTGTTTTTTGTGGTTTATACTCCTAAGTTTTCCTACTAAGTTGACTCACAATTCTAACTCACCTTCCTTGGCTGTGTCTTCCTATATCGTTACAGTCACCCTTCAAATGAACAAAATGGTCCCTTTGAACCGTGGAATAGGCGAACGGCCTTTTGGAATAAATACACACTCTTGCAATGCAGCCAGCAAAACGAAACAAATTGCAGCCAAATAAGAAGTGATTGGTTCAGTGGAGGTTCACCTGTCAAATCGAGGTTGCCAGCCGGGAAATTCTTACGCATCCCCCTAAGCTGCTGTTATATAAGGTATGGAGGCTGTGTGCATCTGTAAGCAGCCATCACTCTGATATTTAAAGAGCTTTGTTCTTTTCTTTTTCCTTCCTGGAATGGAGACACAAGAGACCAGGGTTTACATATTGAAAATGAGAAACCAAATCAAACAGTGGCTTATTCTTTAAAGTAAGCAGAGCGAAGGCTTTCCACGGTAGGTGTAACCAAGAGCTGCCTCTCTGCAGACAGAGAGGGGGTTAGGAAAACAAAAATCTCTTCCACTGAAATAATTATCTTGAATTAACTGAACTGCTTTTAATGGTTTTCGTTTGCACAGAATTTTCAAGGTAAATGATGCTGACAAATACTGATGAGAAAATGGGAAAGACTGGTTTATAGATTGGGGTGTGGGGCTCTGAAAGATCTCCCTTCTCACTTTGCCTTCATGGACCCTACGTCTCCTTCAAAGCCCTGCTGGGACCCCTCCTCTTCAGGGAACCCCCTGAGCCCCTGATCCTTTCCAACGTCCGACATCCACGAGGTCAGCAATCAGCGTATCCACGTGGTCACTTGGTGTAGCCTTTTCTCTTTAGCTGATGACTTGGGGACAAGGCGGGCTCCATTCAGGGTTCAGAGTTGAAAACTGAAATTTGATTAAGTCTCCCATTATGCGTATTGTCTGCGGCACACCGTCTGCACTGCAGGCAGCAGGACAACTTCGTGTCTTTCTCTGCCCTCCCAGCCCCCGCTGGATGTGGAAAGGAGGCCACGTGATTGCACTCTGGCTTTAAAAGTTTCTTCAGGTATTGGAACAAAATCAGACGCTGTCTCCAACAGGTGGTAAAATTCGATCCTTCAGCCAACCAGCTGAGGGTGACTGGGCTGTCTGCAGAATCGCCCCAGAGCCACGCCTGCTGCCAGTTTGCAGAGGACTTGACCTCTGCTCTGGGTTCTGTGTGTCCAGACGCCAGGGCTGGTCAGGGACTGGGAGCGGGTGCGTTGCTGTTGTTTGGTTTCTCAGGTCTGACCCTGGTGCAGCCGTTCTCTGTCCTGACAAGGTCCAAGCTCTTCCAAAGAGGATCCGTTGTCCACAGTAGGCAGTGTCGCAATGGGAGCCGGCTGGACCTTCAAAACCCCATGACCGGTCCTTTATCAAAGTCCTTGAACCGAATACGGTCAAGGAGTTCACGACCCTTAGCTAGCCCAGGTATTGCCAATTCAGCTGTTCATCCTAAAGACAAATTCTTGTTTGGGATTCCATCTACATTTATTATAAATATTGCACAAACCACTCATTTTCTCCTTCTCCAAAAGCAATGGGATCTCTCTTTTACTCGTCTCTATGAAGTTCTGAGAACGGTTAAATACTCAAATCCCATTGTGTCTGTGAGACCAACTGTGAATTCTAAGTGTAAAACTAAACTTTAACTATAGGCACAGCGTTTTACCCTGGTGATTGGCACAGTGGTAGCGCATCTCCATTAAGTGGGGGCTGTGAGGCTGGATCACAGTATTCAGAAATAGATCTGGTATGAATAATGACTACTAGTGTGTGTGTGTATAGATAGATAGTGTATGAATGTGATACAGGGCATGTATGTGGTGTGTATGCATATTGATGTCTATATTATATAAGTACATATGTGTGTATGTGCACACACACACACACACCCTCAATACGTATTTCAGTCCTTTTGGACATGGTTTCTATTTTTTGCAAAATGCATATTTTATCATCCCAAGAAAATGTTTGTCTCATAAAAGTGTACTGAAACATTTAGGTTGGTAATTCAAATACGATTTTCCTTGAAGACAAAGCACGATCTGTGTTCAGTTTTACAGGTTCTTTGAATCCTTTCCATACGCTTGAGAATTATACTTTAAGGAATTTCATCTTTTTGCCCTTTCTGTAATTCACCATCAACTGTGAATCGAGTTCCAAGAACAAATGAGGCTGTTTTGTCAAATCAGTAGGAGACTGATAATACCTTTTGGGGGGCGTTTTTACTTTCTCTTCTTCCGAAGTTCTGCCCTTCTAGCACCCTTCATATTAATCAGTCAGACTCCCTGTGTCTGTTTATCTGTTTATCTGAGCTTTACTGTCACCCGGAAGGAGGCATATTTTGTTGGAAGTAGGAGTAGCCCACAGGCTACTTACAATCATATTTACAATCAGCCTGTTGGATTAGGGATTTAGATTTTGTGTGTGTGTCCCACTGATTTTTATTTTTTTGAAATAAACTTATTTATTTTTGGCTGAGTTAGGTCTTTGTTCCTGCGCGCGGGCTTTCTCTAGTTGCGGTGAGCGGGGGCTACTCTTCGTTGCGGTGCGGGGCTTCTCATTGCGGTGGCTTCTCTTGTTGTGGAGCACGGGCTGTAGGGGCGCGGGCTCAGTAGTTGTGGCTCGCGGGCTCAGTAGTTGTAGCGCACGGGCTTAGCACGGGCTTAGTTTCTCCGCGGCATGTGGGACCTTCCCGGACCAGGGCTAGAACCCGTGTCCCCTGCATCGGCAGGTGGATTCTTAGCCACTGTGCCACCAGGGAAGCCCCCCTATTGCTTTTCATAAAGGACATTCTTATTTCTCATTTTTAAGTTATAATTCAACTCCAGTTGGCTAATAGGTATATATTAAATAATATTTTGACTTCTGAGGAAAATGAGTTTGGCCTTTGAAATAAAGCAATTTTCTCTTATACTAAAATCAAACAAACAAACAAACCCTCTAAGTATAACCCCAAATCCACTGAGTCTCTTACGCACCGTAGGCCATGTTGCCCCCATGCTCTCAACCTGGCGACAATGTAACCTAAGTCAAACAGGCCCATGTCCTCTGAGTCACGCCTCAGGGTGGTTTCCATGGAAATTCTGTGCTTGGAGGGCTTTCCCGCCCCTGCTGCAGTGAGGAGAGCCCTGGGCACTTCCTCCAGGATTTCCACTGCTGATCCCTGGGCTTCCTGGGGCCATCCCGAAGGGTCCAGAATTGTGAAGCTTCACATAATTGCGGGAAGGAAAAAAAACCTAACATGTTTGTGTGCATATGATGGTGTGATGTGTAGGTTCTGAGCTGGGTGATTTTACAGTTACCCGTAGATTCAACTCTGTGGACCCTGAGGTACTGAGAGGTGAAGTACAGAGCTGGGGGGTGGGGGAGGGGAAAGGGAGCCCCACTCAGCATCAAGCCTGCTTTTTCTTCTTTTAATAAGAATTATTTTTTTTAATATATTTTTATTTTTTGGCCGCACCGTGGCATGCAGGATCCTAGTTCCCTGATAAGGAATCGAACCCGTGCCCCCTGCAGTGGAAGTGTGGAGTCGTAACCACTGGACCGCCAGGGAAGTCCTCAAGCCTGCTTTGCTGCAACTTTCTTTCTGACCTTGGTTCCTCTGAGACAGACGTCTTTGCTTTGACCTCCTATTGCTGTGGGCTTGGAACTGCAGGTTCTTTATGGGGCATCGTATTCGTGTCTGTGACTCATTCCCTCGAGTGCTGGGAGCTCTGTTAGTCCTGTTGGTTATAAATCCTTAGTGGTACTTACATCCTGCCCACAATTCACCCACTTACTCGTTCTTTCATTTAACCAGTCACCCCCTTCTCAGTCAGCTATTACAAGATAGTGGGTAAGAATTCTCAGTTTCAAAGACATCATGTACTTCCTTGGAATGAATGACCTCTGCTCCAAAAATGATCATGATAATTACAGTAAAAATATCAATTATTATTATTGTTATTTATAGCAACAGTGTTATGGGTTGAATTGTGTCCCCTCCAAAGTCGTATTTTGAAGTCCTCATCTCAGAAGGTGACTGTTTTCGGAGATTGGATCTTTAACAAGAAAATCAAGGTAAAAGGAGGTCCAGGATGGACCCTAATCCAATGTGACTGGTGACCTTAGAAAAATGGGAAATCTGGACACAGAGACAGACACGCACAGAGGAAAGATGATGTGAGAAGACACGGGAAGAAGACGGCTGCCTGCAAGCCTAGGAGAGAGCCCTGGAGCAGACCCTCCCTCATGGCCTCAGAAGGAACCAACCCTGCTGACATCTTGATCTTGGACTTCCAGCCTCCAGACTGTGAGAGAATCCATTTCTGTTGTCTATGGTACTTTGTTATGGCAGCCCTGACAATGGAATAAAAGCAACACTATTAGTTATTATTACGTATATTATATATCTATTATATATATGCCAGGTACTGCATGCCTTTAAGGTGTAGAGCAAAATGCTTTCAGTGCATTGTCACATATAAACCTCCCAGTGATCTTTACGCTTCCAGTGCCATTAAGATTTAGAGATGATGAAACTCGCCCAAGACCACCCAGCGTGGAGGTGGGAAATGAGGGTGGAAACCATACCTCGTGCTCCAGAGCCGCTACCCTCAGCCGGGCTGCGTGAAGTCCTTCCAATTTGCTGGATCTGAGCCCGAGGCATCCCCACTGTGCGTGGCTCTTCTGTCTGAAATGTCAACATCCTTGTCAAAACAACGACGATGTTTTCAAATCAGTCTAACGTTCAGGGGGCATTAAACTAAGTAGGGTTCTTCATTCCTAGTCTCCAAACAGCAGGAGAATCTGTTAGAATGAAGAAGGTCATCACATCCGTAGGCCATCACCTCAGAGCTGACGAGCAAACAGGGCTGTTGGTATCTCTGGCGACAGAGGGTTTGGGTCCTGAACAAAGCCAGTGGCTGCCACGTAGGATATACTTTTAATGACAAGGTCACTGTTTACAGCACACAAGTGACTGCTGCCTGGGAAGCAGCGTGGCTTCCCGTCCGTCGTGTGAGCCTGGGGTGGCAGGCGGCCTATCTCTGAGGGTTCGTGTGGAGAGGGAGGGTTTCAGGCTCCCTTCTGCCTGCACCCCTCACCCCAGGAAGCTGAAGAAGACCTTCTTCTCTTGAAAGACCTAGAAATGGCCATGGGGGCAGAAGGAGAGTGAGGCTTTGAAAATCAGACACTGTAGATTGGGTGTCATCCATTTTGACGAGCCTGTGTTAGCCACGTTCCTTTCAAATACATCCATTTGGGGTTGAACTGTGGCCTTTGTAATTGGATTTCTCTGACTTACCTTTTCAGATTGTTCAATATTTATTGCTTTCTCTAAGATTTACTGACCTTACACACACAGGTTCTCATACAAAGATTCAGGGAAATCAGAGTAGATTTATAGTATTTATACGGCTAACTAATAGAACTTTCCCCTAAAATTGTTTAAAGTCCAAAATCTGATAGCAAGAGAATACCTCATTTTTGGTTGCCTCAATCAAATCAGATCAGTTGAATCACTGTTCAGCTTTGTGGAATTCTTGTACTAACCAGGGGCTGTGTTGGTCCGCATTACACATTTCCCTCATCCGACATGATACTCTGAATTTTTTACATAATGAGAAGTTGAGCTCTCCTCCCCTTTTTTCTAAAATATGCTGGTTTTACCAATTGGTCTACATTTAAATACTTATTCTTCCTTAGCAGTTAAGAGCCTAAACTGAGGACCTTCGGCAGAGAGAGGTGTGGACGGGACTGAGGTGCTTTAAGGGATGTAACACATGTCACCCACCCAACGGGTGACAGGTGCTCTAGCCATGAACCCTGGTGGCTCCCTCACTGGACTTGACTCACATGGAATCAGACAATTCTGGATCAGAAAGGAACCATCTCGCCGTGGCCAAATGTCACATTTTACGGGGAGAAACCCATGAGACAGACATTGTGACTGGTCCAAGGTCACACACCTAGTAATTGACAACACTGAGATCATAAACCAAGTCTCCTGATATTAGTTGAGTGTTTCTCAGCACAATTCCACCGTTACTAGTTGTTTCGTAAATCAGACCCAGTTTGCACATGGCCACATGATACTGTCCTGAAAGGCGACGGCCGTATTCCCACCCCTGTCTTTTCAAACCCACTGTCTGGTGCGCAAGAGGAGCTCAGCTACATCTGCCACGTTAAAGCTTAAAGAACAAACCTGTTTTCCCTTCACGCTCACTTTCAAATGATTCTCATGCTCATCTAAGGATACTAATAGTTTTGACCCTTCCATTGCTCATGAATATGGTCACCTGAGTGTGAAAATAGGGAGAATGAATGAAAACTCACGTCTGTTTTGCTGCTCATTGTTAGTGATGGTGGAAAGTTTCGTGGCAACAGAGACACAAATGGATGTGAAAGTGGAGTTAGGAGGCAACTTTTGGTTTCTTCTCTCTGTGCTGTACACACTGCCCCTTATCACACCTGGAGAAATGGAGCTAATATTCACAAAACATGTATTTCCAAAGCCCGTGCTCAGCAACTTCTGGTGACACTTAAGGCCATTAGGGTCTACCAATGCCGTCAGACCCAGCGAGGTCAATTAAACTTTGAAGAGCTTGCTCCGTGCTATTGCTTCTAGGAAGTCTATAGGAGGAAGTGCGAAAAAAGCGCAACAGGTTATTTTCTCTGCGTGGTAGGGTTCCAAGGAAGCATTGCGACAAGCTTGTTGCAAATTGATCAATACAAGCAAATATTTGAAGGTAATGTATAAATACTCTAGCCAGGGTACTAAGAAAGATTAAAAATAGATTATTTTTAGACACGGGATGTAAGGTACAGCATGGTGACTATAGTTAACAATACTGAATTACATATTTGAAAGATGCTAAAAGAGTAAATATATATATCTTTTTTAATTAATTATTTTATTTTATTTTATTGATTGATTCTTGGCTGGCTGCGTTGGGTCTTCGTTGCTGCACGCGGGCTTTTTCTAGTTGTGGCGATCAGGGGCTCCTCCTCGTTGCGGTGCGCGGGCTTCTCATTGCGGTGGCTTCTCTTGTTGCAGAGCACGGGCTCTAGGCCCACAGGCTCAGTAGTTGTGGCTCGCGGGCTCTAGAGTGCAGGCTCAGTAGTTATGGTGCGCAGGCTTAGCTGCTCTGCGGCATGTGGGATCTTCCCGGGCCAGGGTCCCCTGCATTGGCAGGCGGATCCTTAACCACTACGCCACCAGGGAAGCCCAAGAGTAAGTATTTTTAAAAATTTATTTTATTGAAGTATAGTCGATTTACAATGTTGTGTTAATTTCTGCTATACAGCAAAGTGATTCAGTTATAAATATATATACTTATATATGTGTATACATATACATATTCTTTTTCATATTCCTTTCCATTATGGTTTATTACAGGATACTGAGTATAGTTCCCTGTGCTATACAGTAGGACCTTGTTGTTTATCCATCTTATATAATGAGTTTTCATCTGCTAATCCCAAACTCCCACTCCATCCCTTCCCCACTGCCTCCCCCTTGGCATCCACGAGTCTGTTCTCTATGTCTGTGAGTCTGTTTCTGTTTTGTAGATAGTTTCATTTGTGTCATATTTTAGATTCCACATGTAAGTGACATCACATGGTATTTGTCTTTCTCTGTCTGACTTACTTCATTCAGTATGACAATCTCTAGGTCCATCCATGTTGCTGCCAATGGCATTATGTCATTCTGCTAAAAGAGTACATCTTAAAAGTACATCTGAAAAAGGAAAAAAAGAATAGATTCCTGAAGCAGAAATTTCTTTTTCTAATCCTTCAGCAACATAGTTTTTGGTAGAGTATCTTAGTTGCATCGCTAGAAGAATCTGATGAGTTTTCAGGATAGAGATTTATCAGTACTTGCTATTCTGTTGACTATGTCTTTACCTTAAAGTGCATTTATAGTTTTTCTAAAGTCTGATCTCAAGTGTACAAACACCCCTCAGGGATTGTCTAAATATGTTTGAAGTAAAAAGTCAATGCTTTTCAATTGTATTAAGGGTTTATTTCGTTTGCCGTCCTGCCTGCCCCACTCAGGGAATTCCAATTGCTTCCAGGATAACCTGGGAGACTGTGCGGAAATAGCGTACATAGCAACACGTGAGCCATCGTTTATCTTTTTGGTCAAAGGACAGCACTCAGAGGTTAGGAGTCTGGATTGCAGACCAGAACACTCTTGAGTAGGAGAATTTGCCTGGTTATCAACTAAGCTTTCTTCCCCCCTTTGTCTCTGGCCTTCCCTCCACTCCCAGGCACTTTGCCTAAATCCCATTCTTTCTTTCTGTGGGCTGCCGCTAATCTCTCCGAAAGTGTCAGCTGATAATTTAAGGTGTGACCACACTCCCAGGAGTATTGCATTTCAAAAGAGGCCTCCAAGATAGAAGATACTTCAATTAAAGGAACAGGGAAAAGGGAGGACCCTTGTTATTTTTTAACTTACTTGTAAGTTGAGTTCCAGGCCATTTAACTCCATCTTTAGCTGGAGCCCCCTCTGAGGGCCTTTCTGCACGTAATTCCCTCCAGTCCCGAGAGTCCAGGACTCTGAGAGGCACTTCCTGCCTTTCAAGCTTCACCTCACAATAATTTCAGCCTAAAATCCAGTTTGCTCACCTTGTCATAGCTACAGACTCTGGCTGAGTGTGGTTGATTTCATCCCGAATAGAAACATGAAAACTATTCCGTTCTTAAAGGATGCCTCAGCGGCCTGTGGAGAAAGAATTGGTATTTTCAGGACCCTGTACCTGCTATGACTATTCACGCCTTATAAACATAGTAATATAGTTTAGGCTTTGCGTTTAAAATGCAATTACAGGGACTTCCCTGGTGGCGCAGTGGTTAAGAGTCCGCCTGCCCATGCAGAGGACGCGGGTTCGTGCCCCGGTCCGGGAAGATCCCACATGCTGCGGAGCGGCTGGGCCCGTGAGCCATGGCTGCTGGGCCTGCGCGTCCGGAGCCTGTGCTCCGCAACGGGAGAGGCCACAACAGTGAGAGGCCCGCGTACCGCAAAAAAAATAAAATAAAATGCAATTACAAATTCAATTCCCTACTTCCGCAGATATCTGAACACACTGAAATACGAAGCATCCAGCGTGCCAGGGTTTACTCACTAGGGTTTTTTGCTGCTCAAGTCTGTATGAACAATTTGTCTACTGTATATAACTATGTGTGTTAAGATGTATATAGGATGTACCTATACTTTCAACTTATTCTCATGTAATGAGATTGATAACAATGATTTCTATGCTCAAGAGCAAACGTTTCTTTTTTTAAAAACTTTTTATTGAAGTATAGTTGATTTACAATGTTGTATTAATTTCTGCTGTACAGCAAAGTGGTTCAGTTACACATATATATTCTTTTTCATATTCTTTTCTTTTATAGTTGATCAAAGGATATTGAATATAGTTCCTTGTGCTATCCAGTAGGACCTTGTTTATCCATCCTATATATACTAGTAAGAGCAGACATTTCTGGAGTTCTTTCTATGCCCAGCCAACCCTTGACATTGGTTATACAACCAGGAATGTATACATAGAACTTTAGGTTCTGACGGTTTCTCTTATCACATTTCAATCTTTCTCCATTTTTCTCCTTCAAAAATAGCAAATGATAAAATGAAGACAGACAATCGTGCTCACAATTTAGGGAGGTAAGTTCAGTTTTAGATTCTTTTAGTCCTTAGGGTTACAACTGTCTACTTTTGGTTTGGATTGGTCAAGGATTATAGCCAATAAGATGAGAATATACCTTCTAAAGGGGCTTAGTCCTGTATGTTTAACATTCACACACATAGGCACTACAGACCTTCAGGCACAGATGGTCAACTTTATGGACTGCACTAGTAGTGAAGGGGTTCATGGGGTTCATGGCAGCTGGCTTTCCCAACCTGCTCCTGCTTATGGGTTGCGGGGAGCTGTGCCCACGTGGAAAGGTCTATTTTGGTATAAAAGCAAAAACAAAATCAGAAGTCTCGATTTATAAAATTTGGTGAATGCTTCCTAGTCATTGAGTTTTCAAATACTCACATTGCTAGAAATCCTTTTAATCTCTTCTGAATAACAACGCTGTTTTTAAGTTTGGGGTTAAAACATGGCTTTGTCTCTGAAACAACGTGGCAGCTCTCTGTTCAGCAGGCAGTTGTACAATGGGATAGAAAGTCCTACAGCTCTGTTTCCTCTTCTAGGGTGATAACTTCCCAAATTACCTACACTCTGCATCTGGACCCCTGCAGCCACCTGCTAGGAAATCATTCTAATGATACCCTGTTCACCCAGTTTTCCGTTTTCATTGTTTCCTTCAGAATGTTGCTCAGTAAGCCAGTTTGGCATGAAATATCTATTTGTTAATGGATATTACTTTTTCACACTTATTTAAAAAACATTTTCTAATGAGAAATTGTTTTTAATGGGCAGAAGTAGAGAGCAAGGTATAAGGAGTAGCCATATATGTATCACCTAGTTTCAGCAGTTATAAACTCACGACCAATCTTGCTTCACGTATTTCCCTCCACCCAGGGTTACAGTAGAAAAATGAAGTGCTTGAAAGAGGGGAGAATTAATGAATTAATAATCTTAGTGAGCAGTTATTGTGTGTGTGTGTTCCTCTGTGTGTGTGAGAGAGAGAGAGAAGGAGAGAGAAAGAGATTTGTAGGATTAGGGCTTTCTTAGTTCTTCCTCTTTTTTTTTTCTTTGCGGTACGCGGGCCTCTCATTGTTGTGGCCTCTCCCATTGCGGAGCACAGGCTCCGGACGCGCAGGCTCAGCGGCCATGTCTCACGGGCCCAGCCGCTCTGCGGCATGTGGCATCTTCCCGGACCGGGGCACGAACCCACGTCCCCTGCATCGGCAGACGGACTCTCAACCACTGCGCCACCAGGGAAGCCCAGTTCTTCTTCTTAAATGTATTTTAATATATCATATAGCTTGTGAACCCTTGTAATATTAGTATGGTAAGGTTGACCCCAGAAAATTTTACACCTATATTTTAATGTTAAACTTAATGACTTAATGTGTATATTTGAAAGACATCAGATGTCCATGTGTCAACTGGAAAAATACAGTCAACTATCTGGAAGTGCATATATCTAGATAGCTGTCTTTGTGTGGATAAAATATCTAGCTTATGTTTAAGACCGAATGAGGCCAAAATGGGTTCTGGTCCTGGATGAACAGAGAACCTAGGGTCTGCTCCCTGCAGGGTGACCTTAGGCAAGTCACTAAATCAATTGCTGTGGGCTACACTTTCCTATTCTTTCATTTTAAAATTAAATTTGTATTGAGTGATTACTTTCTGCCAGGCACTGTGGGGATACAGGGAAAATAAATCAGCCTTCTAGACACAAGGGGCTTCAATCTAGAGGAGAGGGAGTGGCGGCTGGATATTCTCTAAAGCCATTTCCAGCTCTGATAGTACGTTTTTAGTGATTTATTTTATGTTAATATTGTTTCCCAAAGTATCCACTGTTACCTACAGGATAATGCTTTCAGTCTAACATTTGAGAATGGCC
This sequence comes from Monodon monoceros, assembly GCF_005190385.1. NCBI lineage: Eukaryota > Metazoa > Chordata > Mammalia > Artiodactyla > Monodontidae > Monodon > Monodon monoceros. Next base: position 3,009,014 of record NW_021703785.1, read on the forward strand.
ACATTCTGACCCCAATCTGCCTTTCTAACTTACATTTTTCCTTCTCCCTTACTGAAGTCATTCTCTCCAGTTACGATGATTTCTATTATTATTGTCACCCTGACACTGGATCACCAAGGAGTCCCCTCTGCTTCCTGGGCCCTCACTGCTTCCCTCTGAGCATCCAATTTCCACCTGTTCTCCAAGAGCAAGCACAATTCTCATTTCCTCTGTAGACGCCCCCCGACCCCAATTCTCATGCTTTCCCAGGAACTGCAGCCCCTTCCTATTCAGGGCAGATGCCCATCTTCAGGTGTCCTCTCTCCCAGAGATTCCCTGGCCTGGTTCCCATGGCAACCACTGCTTTGATCCTTCTCACCTCCCTTTCCCACCCGGAAGCTGATGGATAGGAAGTAAGTTTGTGTACAGGAAGTAGTTGTAGATAGGATTTAAGTTTGTAGACAGGAAGTAAGTTTGTGGACAGGAAGTAGCTTGTGAACAGGAAGTAAGTTTGTGGGCAGGAAGTTT